>NW_026099572.1:53927699-53972448 GCF_025091365.1 Daktulosphaira vitifoliae
CTCAATTACAATTCAATTTATGATTATCTGTTATTACAATTGTGGGACAATATTAAAACTAAGTTAAGTATTCATAACACATTAGATTTTTCGTTCAACAAAGTGATAATTTGAAAATTAAAGATTCAAATTAGCGTTATACTTTTATTAAGCATTAAACTTAAATATGTACATCTTTTCTATTCAAAATAAAAATTATTAAGCATTTTTAAGTTAAATTTAACATTAATTAAGAAAACTCTTGTATTATTTTTATAAATCGTTAGGGAAATTTTTATCACAATAGTTATTGTGATAAATTGACGTAATGGTCTAACTGGACGTCGATTAGTTGGTTTAATTTTTAATTAGAACGATAAAAACATGTATTATATTAGTTATGAATAAAGTCAATTATTGCATATAGCTTAGTTAGGCCCGCCAATAGAAAGCTAACGAATGAAAAACAGTTGTCAACGTAAACTCAAAAACTAAATTACACAAATCCGGCATGTTAATGGTTATTTTGGAAACTTAGCAAAGGAAATTGGATATTTATTATTACGGTGGCATTCATGGCAAACATAAGTTGCAAAGATTCAATTAGTAAATCCTTTTTAGTAAATTGAAAATGTCTTATTCATGTTGTATGTTTATTTTGAGCGAGAATAACAAATTGTAACACTTTAAATAGCTTAATGTGTTTTTCTTATGAGACAATACTATGGAAATATTTTATTGTTTTAAATTAAATCGAAAAATGTTAACTTAGTTTTAAATTTTTACTATAGTAAATTTCATAATACAATAACATAATTATTGTATTTTTTTAGGGAAGTATTAATTGTTGTTTGTCAAGTGTAATATTTTTTTATTAAGAGTTAAAGTAATGGCTAAAACTATATAGTTTTAAAAATTTTTACATTTATAAATAAAAAATTGAGTTGCGCAAATTAGTGTGTAATATTAAAGTTTAGGGTAAGTTGTGCAAAAGAGTGGTGCTATTGATGAGGATGTAAGACACAGAATTAAGTGTGGGCGATTGAAATGGACAGAAGCGTCTGGTGTCTTATGCGATAAAAGAATTCCAATGAGGCTGAAAGGTAAATTCTACATGACTGTAGTGAGGTCAGCTATGATTATGGTTCAGAGTGTTCGGGTTTTTCTAGAAAGTAAAGCAGAGAATGAGTGTAGCAGTGATCAGAGATGCTTAGATGGATGAGTAGAGTGACTAAAGAAGATAGGATAAGGAGCGAGCATATAAGAGGATAAGATGAGAGAAAAAATACTTTGATGGTTTGGTCATGTTATGAAGATAGAAAAATCGGAATCTATAAGAACAATTATAGAAATGAATGTTGAAAGAAGAAGAGATAGAGGAAGACGAAAAAAGAGATGGAGAGATGCTATTGAATGCTATATGAGGACAGCTGATGTGAGCGTAGTTGATGTGGGATCATCGTGTCAAGTGGAAGTTTAGGATAAGGGTGGCCGACCCCAAGTAGTTGGGATTAAGGCGAGGAAGAAGAAGAGCAGGAGTGTGTAATATTAAAGTATATTTTAGATAAAAAAACATTGTTGTATTGTAAGCCGGTGGTTAATTGGGTACCATTATTACATTTCAGATCCGGTCGATCACTCAAATAAAATAATTATGGGACTAACAGACAATAAAATTGAAGATCTCTTCATTTTCTTATATTATAAAATAGTTAATCAAAATAAAATAAATGCAAGTTGGGAATGAGTTATAAATTTATAAACTAAAAAAATATTTAAATTATACCAATAACTGTTAGGTTTTTGTTAAAAATGAGTCATTTAAATTTTTTTAAGTTGTAAAATAAGTCAATTTCTAGTACGAGCTCAGCTGTAGTAACTCAAAATAAAAGTATTTGGCTAAGTTTGCACGATAATGGTTTATTTTGGGTTACTATTTTTTTTTTATTAAAATATGATATTTATATCTCTATTGGGTTCATAAAATCCGAGGGTTTAGAAAAATAAAGACAAGTAGATATAAAAAGAAAATCATTAATAGGTCTCTTTATAGAGGTGATATTTATAGGATGACTGGTAAGTTTCTGCAAAACGCTGAGGCAACGAAGAGGTTGTGGCCGTCTCGCGAATACCTATTTGAAGTGTTTATATATACAATAGATATCACATTAGGTTTTTTAACTCTTTTAGGCAACGAAGAGGTTGTGACCATTTCACGAATACTACGAAGGTGTCGAATACTTAAAAGTGCAGGATGACATTCTCGATGAAGAACACTATTTTGTTCGTGAGACTATTTGGTCTTTTTATAGTATATTAAATTTGCCCTACCTAGGGATATTGTCGTTTACACCTTTTAATGAATATATTTTTATTGTGATAAAATTAAACATTACATGATTGTTATTTTAAGATAAGACACATAGTTAATAATGATTGAGTTGAGATGTATACCATTAGTGAGAAAAAGTGTACAGTAATATTAGTATTATGACAGATAAATTATTTGTTTGTATAGAAGTGATAAAAAAGTACAGATATAAATTTTTCAATGATAAATGCAAAATGCGTAATGCAAAGTATAGGGCATATTACGACACAACCTTATTATTAGAAGTAGATAGAGGCATATTTAAGAAGGATATCAAAGGGTTATGACATCCCTAAAACAGATGCTATAAATTATTATATTATGAGTTTTGAATAACTTGACGTCAAACAATGATATTTATGAAAATAAAAACTTTAATGCTTATTTGTCAAATGTCACATTAGATGTTATTGCTACAATTTATAGATAAACTTTTTAAAAAATGGTGTGCATATTTTNATGTTATTGCTACAATTTATAGATAAACTTTTTAAAAAATGGTGTGCATATTTTATTGATATTTACTGAAAAATAAGACATCTTACTAAAAAAAGAAATTCAAATTTTTTTTTTAATTAAACAACTCCATTTTTATATTGACTCATATTTTTTTAATATAACTCAGAATTAAATTTATCTATCATCTATTTATACTAACATTAAATTTTATATTAGAAATTTTTTTAATTGAAGTTTTTTAGAATATTTTAAATTGTTTAACATTACTTATGGTGTGTTGCAGTGACCTTATTCACGACCTGTTATTGAGATAGAAAATTGTGGATAGTCAACAATTACTATTTTACATAACTTAGGACTAACAGTACAACTTAATTAAAAAAAAATAGTTTGGCAATCAAACAAAATGCTTTTAACTATAGGTTAAATGAACCATACGTTAAATTACACTATCCAGTGATAAAATTTATGAAATACCCAAATGTTTTTCCCCAAAAAGGTAGTGAAACTGAGTATATGTAATGTTGATGTTTTTATTTAAAAAAATTTTTAACTAGATGTTAATTAACACCGATAATATAGTAAATTAATAATAGTAAGATATTTTACCAGATACAATTTTCATTTAATTGAATATAACTGAAACTCAATACTTAAAGTTATAATAGATTGTATTAAAATGACAAAAAAAAAATATAATGATAGTATTTTATAAAGGTAGTCGTATACTTAAAAAAGTATAAAATAAAAGTGAAAGTTATTTATTTAGCCGTGATATTAAAGTTGGAAGTTAGTATATATTTTTTTATAATAAGGTATATAATTTGATTATCGTTTTAATGTTAAAATTTACCGCAACAAATATAATTGAAATTAAAATAAAACTTATGTATTATAAAAACATTTTTATGACTTTATATTTTTGTGTATACGTATTTAAATAATGTAATATAAATTTAACTCGTATACTAAAAATAAAATAAAATAATTTTTGAAGAAAATTCTGCTATTACTAGCTTTAATTTGGAAAGGCTTGTATCAATAATATTTATTTTGAATTCTCTCCAAGTTTGCGAAAAATTTTTAAGAACTAATTTTTCTGTTTATTTTGATCAACGAGTTTAGTCCCACTCAAAAAATGTAAACATTGCATTTAACAGTGCGATTGAATACAACTCTCACAACATATTTTAAAATATAAAATTTAATATAAATTTTTTTTTGGAAGTTAATTTTTTAAATATAATATTTCATTTGCATTAGTCGAAATTTTTTAATTTGCATTAAGCCTAGTTATTACTGTAAATCATTTGCTACGAAAGTCTTGATATTATTTCTACTGTTTTCGAAAAAAAGATTACAATTACATGTAGAAAAAAATATCTGGGTATTTATGAGCAATAAGAGCTTCGGTGTTAGGTGTGAAACAAACGAAGAAGTGTTGTTATTTCCTATGCATGAAATGGAATGTAAGCGTATTTATTGTAACATCAGTAAATAATCGTTATTTTTATTTTCTTCCTGATTAACATAATATGCAATAAACAACAACGAAGAGTTCTATTTATTACATCCGAATCTGACATTTATTACTCAACGTGTATCATTTATTTAATTATGTTACATTAAACGATTCATTAAAAACTGTGAGTACGCTAGCAATTTAATGGATCTCCATTAATATATCATTATATAAATGAGTATTATCAATTATATTTAGAGAATTCAATTTCAGTTTTCACCTGAGTAAAATATTTCCATAAAGAGATCGAGGGTAAATACGGCATTGCTTCTAATCTATAGTGATTAATTATTGATAATTTTTATTCTAAAAATCAACAAAACGTGGCTTCGAAAATGATTAAATACTTAATTCTCTGCTTTTTGAACTCATTAAATCCCTCAATATCTAGTGGAATATTTTGAATTAATCTTAAAATTTTACTAATATTTCATTTATTTTTTTTTTTACTCTAATTACTGAAGTTTTATCATGGATAATATAATGTTTCATACATTGTAAAATTGTTTTTTTTGTTATATATATATATGATGTAATATTCAATAATCAACGATATTCTAAATAGAAAACAAGTAAAATTTATAAAATATTTCTGTATTTAATAATAAATATAATTTTATTTTTATTTTTGTACAAAATATGAAATTTTATTTTCTTATTACCAAAATAAAAGATTTTTTAATTTTATAAAAAATATTCTATGATGTTAGATTTCATTGTTCAGTTTATGAATAATAGTGAAATAGTCTATTTAATTTGTAATAAAAGTATCTTGACTCATCATATGTTATTAACAAATAATTGTATAGTAATACAATACATATACATTTAATCAAATCGCATTATTTTCAATAGGCTGTACCTCAGATATACGTTTATATGTATTTGTAACATTTATCTTTTATGATTACCTCAAGTGCAATTAACCAATGACTCGATTTTAATAATAATAAAATAGGAAGTAATAAAAAATATAAATTAAATCTGTAAATTAAGTTTTTTCGGCCTACTGCATAACATATTTTATTTTAAAATGTGAATTTTAATAGGTCTTGTGGCAAAAATTTGTTTGTTCTCTTTATTGTCTTTTTTTTTTTAAGAAAAAAAAGGAATAATTCTTCTTATCTGCTGATATGTTTTTGCTTAATCTTTCACATATTTTATATATACCATTTCAACTCATCATAGTAACTAATATAAGTGAAAATTACTAAAAAATGGGGTCGTAAATGTAAACCCTAGCATGGTTCGCATTACCGGTATGAGTATGCCGTCAACATGAGTACGATTTACAGTTTCGAAGAAGCTCATTAGGAACGACGTTAGTTGAAACCGCGATATCGACAATATCAAAAGAAAAAAATTCACTATCCTGTTTTTAGTATTACTATTTTTTTTCATCTTATTATGTTTTTGTCAGAGGTTTACGAAAAAAGTAAATTTAAAAAACACTGTGTAGGCTTTCTGGGCTAATTTCCACTTAGATTGGATATCTTTTACTTGGTTACTTGGCCGCCGCACTATGTTATTAAGTCATTTATTTTTCTCCCCTTCATTTGGTTTCATTTAAATGGAAAAAATCGTGGTACCAACCCAGGACATTATCCGGATTTTCTTACATTTCGTTTCTTTATTCGATTATTTGTAGAGAAGGTCGACTATATGAACCGACTAATTTGGGCAACATAAGCTTTAAAAGTTTTAAACCTAAACAATTTAGTGATAAAACGAATGACTGCTTAAAATTTAAATTGGAGTAAATATTTAAATAATAGTTTTCATTAAATTTATTCTAGTTAATAGTATTACAATTATATTGACATTATAAAAATGAATAATAAAACTTATTACTACTTAAAAAATAATAATAATAAATTCTGTCTATATTTCAATTAGCTTAAAACATTTTGCGTCTACAACCACGTACATTATCATTAATTAATATAATATGATTACATTTTCAGAAAGACTTACCCGCATACATATATACAAACAAAAACATATTTTTAATTATATTTAGTATATATTTTTACCATCACTTAAATATAATTGTAATGAAAAATCTCTTAGAAGCTAAAATTAATTAACTGAATTTAATTCTACTTAAATAATTAAACTGTAATGATAAAAATCGATTGATTAATTTCACAGGATTGAGAACGCCTAACATTGTGCAAAAACTATTATAATACTATTATATTTTTTTGAGTATTTAAAATTAAAATTAAAAATAATGGCTAACCGAGAAACACAAATTACGAAATAAATTATCAATTCATAGTAACCCCCAGTGTAAGAAAAATGTTTTTAGTCAGTTTGACATTTTAATATTTTATAGTTTCACCGATGACTTTTTTTCTATATTTATTCTCTAAAAATATTTAGCATACGTAATATGTTGTTACATGTCACTAATCAGTGAGTTGTACTTAATAATGTTATAAATAATACCTACTGAAAAATCAATTGTATTAAAAATTATAGATCATTTATTTAGTTTTGATACGAATCTGAAAAGTTAATTGTATTATTAATTGTAGTATTATGTGTTTTAAAACATTTTTTTTTGCTGTCGCTATTTTTTCTCAATTTTCACAGGACTGGTTTTCTTGCAACAATACGTCAAAAGATCACTAATCGTATCTAGTTGAAGACATTACCCAGAAAAATTGTAAAAACTTTCTTCGTTTTTCGTAAATGAGGATAATTCACCAAAATTACAATTTTTAAAATCATAATTTCGTTATTTTAAAAATTTTTTTTTCTTAAAATGTTCATAACTTTTTTAATAGTGAATGAATCAACACAAGTTATTAAAAATTAAATTTTTGCATGAATAGTTAATATTATTTACTTAATTTTTGTTAACGTTCTGGAAATACTTCAAGTTTTAAACAAATTTTTAATTAAAGATTATATTATATACCATAAGATAAAAAATTTCATAAGAATCGGTTTGATGCAAATCTTTAGATAGTGTTTAATTTTAAAAATTGGTGGATTATTCCAAAACCTACATGATCTGTTATTTCCTTATTTATATCGTGATTAAGATAAAGTATGTCAAATTAAAGAAATATATAAATATTATTACTCATAAAATAATTGTATTGATCCATAGATTTTTCAATAAGTTATAGCATTATAAAGTTAAAAATCTAAAAAATAAAATCGAAAATTTTCACACAAAAATAGCATTTGGTAGCCATTTTCATCGTGAAGACAAAATTTTTTTTTCCATAATAAAGTACATTATATTAGCTTTAATTTAAGGTATATATAAAAGTGTAAGTTTTTCCGGACCATTTTCAAAAGTTAAGTTGACAAAGTTAATTTTTTGTGAAAAAGTTGTCATTTTAAATCCCACCCTGTGGGCAGATAAAGGGTTAGATTTATAAAAAAAAATATATCAAATGATAGGTAAAGACATTATGCATCTACAAAAAAAATTATATTGATTTGTTCAATTTTGAAAAAGTTATGGTTTTAAGTAAAAAAAAAATTGAAAAAAAGGCTAAAAATTTAGCGATTTTTAAATTTGTAATTTTTTTGGAGATTTCCCCCATTTACGTGGAACGAGGGAAATTTTTTCAATTTTTGAGGGTAATGTCTTCAACTAGATACGATTTGTAATCTTTTGACGTATCGTTTGAAAGAAACCGGTTCGATGAGAGCTGAGAAAAAGTGGTAACAGACATGAAAAAAAAATAGATAAATAAAAAAAAAAAAAACACATCATAGTTAAATTAATACCTTCTCAGCTGCACATCGAAGCTAAAAATAATACTTACAGAAATACTAGACTTAGAAGAGGTTTTTGAATAAATAGCTTCAACGTAGTTGATATAATGTTTAGGATTTAATAAGTTAAATGTAAAACTTATAGAAAAATAGTAAATAATAATGATTAAGGCACACGATTTTATTTCTTTTTGGCTTTTTTGTAACATAGTTTTGTGAAAAAATAAAATGTATATTCTTGAGCTATTTTCAGAGGCATTTTTGTAAAAACATCATAGAGTATACGCTTTATTAGAAAATAGCGATTTCAAAATTAATAATACTTATAACCTTATTCAGTTTTCATATAAAAATGGTAATAAAGGTGTACGGAGAAGTGAGTGTTTTTCAATCCATCACAAAATATTTTCAGTTGTCATCAAATTATATTTAAAATAATGGTGGTGGGGAATTATGTAATCAACCACTCGCATATTAAAGTCTTCGATACCTAAGTTGATAACAAGAAATATTGATTGTTCTTAGTCGGCTCTACTTATTGATAAATTTTATTTTATAACAATAACAATAAAAATACAAAGTTAATTGATCAAGCTTTAAATCTCATAGATTGAGCTAGGGGCTTGAGTTATTTATAAAACTTATTTAAAACACTTCTGAAACATCTGTCTCCATGAAAAAATATTAAATTAAGTGTATATAACCCCTTAAGAAGGTTTTTTGTTTTGTTGGGAGAGCGATCCGCTCCTTTGTCCCCAAAACTGAATTTCAAATTTATATACATTGTTCAGTGCTAAGAAAAGCTAATATAAAATTCTATTTATCATTGATTTATTCGGTATCACTAAAATAAACTTTATAAATGCATAAAGTCCAGNACAATATGGCTGTGTCGTCAGCAAATGTTGCTATAAGAGTATTTACGTTATGAGGTATATCCGCTGTGAATATGTTATACAAATCGGGGGCTAGATCACTGCCTTGGGGAACACCAGCTTCAATATAATAAATTTCTAAACATTTATTTTTATTCCAAGGAATACGCAAGGTAAAAGTATACTACCCGTCTATACCCCTCAAAACATCAATGGTAATTTAATTAATGCCTATTATATTGAATTTTAAACATTGTGGTTAATAAACTGTAAGTTAAATTTTTGTATAGCATTTTTTTGTTTCTTAAAATTTTTTAATGTGTAAAATGCAATCCTAATGTGCTCTGTAATAATGGACATAATTAAAATCTATTTTTATTATTTATACCACATAAATAGTAAAAAAAAGTTAAATGAAGAAGTACTCAGTTGTCAACTATTGCAAATGTTTTTACCCATCAATGTAAAATAATGTAAACATTCAAAAGAAACATTAAATAAAACTTCATAAAATATTTCATAACTTTTTGTTTCAATAACGTTTGAGAATTGTTATCTTCTTCTTCATCTTTTTCCTCGCTTTTACCCTGACTACTTAGGGTCGGCCACCCTTATCTTAAACTTCCATTTGACATTATCTCCTACATCATACACATCAACGCACATATCAACTGTCCTCATATCACATGCAAAAACATCCCTCCATCTCTTTTTTTGGTTTTCTTCTACTTCATCTTCCTTCAACTATCATTTCCATAACTGTTCTTACAGCATCCGAATCCTATCTCCTCATAACATGACCAAACCATCTAATGTCTGAAAATTTTTTATGTATTTATATATTAAATATTTTAATTTTGTATTCAAATAATGAACATGTGAAAATTGAATTGTACTAAAGGTGTGATGGGGTAAGTATGTACGATTTTTTTTTTTTACTTAAATGGACATAAAAATTTGTGTACTATTCCTTTGTTAAATTATTATCATATATAACATAAACTCTACTAGAGTATTTGTATCTACAGTAAAAATATTAAATAAATTAAAAGTACACTTTCCATTGTTTATTAAAGTAAACAATGTTATTAAATATGTCTTTAATTATTTATTTAAGTGAGCTATACTACACGATGAAATAATTTATTTTACACAAATATGAAATAAATTAGATAATCGATTTTAAAGTTATAGATTTTTTTTTAACATTAATGTCATTTATTTAAATTCACGTTTAAATAGTTTTTTGTCATTATTTATTGAATAGGTCCTTAGACAAAAATAAACAATAAATTTTCAAATTTCGATATTCTTAATAAATAAGATTTACATAATCGATCACACTTACCTCTGCTCACAAATGTGCTGGGGCAAATGTGAAGTTGCATTTAAATAAATTATAATATTATTTTATACTATTTAATTGTTAGAATATAAAAGACAGCACGTGTAGTTAATTGTTAAGTTGAAATCAATCGCATGAAAAAAATAACATTTGACCATGTATTAAACACTATTTAATTTTTACAAGTGAATGATAACAGTTTACATTACGCAATATTTAATAATTCTATATTTAACAAAGTTATAAGCATAGAAATTTGAACAGTTGAAAGAGGATAGCACATAGCTTCAATGAAATGTCATCTAATGGATTATCATAAATGTTATTATGTTCAAATATGCAATGGACACATTTTGCCTATCTCACATTGAACATTTTTTTATAACGATATTGTCTAAATTAAGAACTATTCATCAGCTCACTATTTAATACTGGTTATATTAAATAATATTACGATCACTTTCATAATCTTGACATTGTTGTTGAACTTTGTCATCACGGTGTATTAAGATTCTAGTATTTTACAAGCTTCCCAAAGTGGGCCATTAATAAAATGTAAACTATTTTATTATAATTAGTTAATGAAGTTTTATTTGCGCATTTGAACATCAGAATATTATAAAACTTCTACAAAGTTAAAACTTTGATAATCTCATTACTTTTATGTAAATTACTATTGTTCAAACAAATATAAATTTCTTAAACGTTAACATTGATACAAAAATGTATAGTAGCTAGCAGGTATAATGAAGAACGCATAATAAATTACTAGGTGTTTTTCATTTTGAAATGAACCTTCCTCATAAGTCAAAACTTTTAGTTTTTTTAATATACTTAAATAAACCAAAAAGCTGGAACGCTTCAACTACAAGAACACATTAAATTAACAAATATGTCTTAAAATTTAACGAAAAGTTTTATTTCTATTTTATTTAGTTAATTTAAGTTTTTTTTTAAGATAGATTAATCGATGATAATAATATGTTTATTGTAATATGGCATATATTTCTTCGTTTTAAAAAAAAATATTTTGTTGTTGGTATGTTGTGAAATGAAAAGAATAGTCGTTACCATGTATTAGGGATATGACAAAACGGGGAAGCATAAAGAATGGTACAGCAAGAGGCGAATATAGAATGTCTCTGGTTGTCAGGTGTTGATGATGATAAATGAACTTGGACAGAGGGACGTAGAAACCTGTCGTATTTTTAAAGTTTTATTTATTTAAAAAAATTTTTTTCACATTGAATCTGATTATTTTTTATATTTTGTAAAAATCAAATTTGATATGTGTTATCTGTATGATATTTCTTAAAACAATGATTATTCTGTAATAAAATATGCACTGCTCTTACTAAAAGACGTTGTAGATTAGACATCAACTTCAGTTTATATATTTGTTCATCTATTAATATAAAAATGTATAATGGTACAAAAAACTCCAAAGTAAAATGTGAAATATTATTCATACAGAACATTTTAGAATATCAAGCACATTGTTGAAAATTTAAAAAAAAGTAGTTAAAATTAATACAAGCTAAAATGTAATGTTTAGCAAACAAAACTTTTATGTTTCTAATTTCACTAAATTCAAATCTAATACTAAATTTTTTGATTTATTATGGTTTGATTCAATTATGTGTAATAAATTGATTTATATATTTTTTAGGTCATTGAATGTAAATATGATACAATATTTTCGACATTTTGTTTTTTAAAAGTTAGAAGGTATTAAATTTTGTTATTTTTAAAGTCTTACAATTCAAAATTGGTATTTGTTACAGATTATAAAAAAATAATTATTGACCAGCAAAATTCGTATTTGATTAACGTGTTTAAGAAAATTTAAATTAAATTTCATGAAATATTTCTTAAATAATTTCAAGATGTTTATATCAATTCATTAAATTCTGATATAAGATAGAGTTAAGGGGAATTCTTTAATTATATTCAATATATTTCCATGTAATGTTACTTTCAAAATGAATTATATATGTTCGCATTATTTTGCATCTATACAAATATTTTTAAAACATAAAATGTGTTTTTATATGTCACCTTGATATGTTGTTTATTTTTTATTCCATAATATTTAAACACATGTATAAATTTTATATCTTTGAATAATTCATTAATTATGCAGCAACAACTGCATTGATTGAATTGATTTTATATTTTTATATGTATTATTATTATTAGCAAATTATAGTTAGGATCAATCATATTTTTTTGACATTACCGTGATGATAAATAACTAACAACTACTGTAGTATTTTTACTATACTTATACTGTAATGGATTTCCTTAGTATTTTTGATAAAAGTTTTATAACATACATGTAATATACATGTTTAGCTTCGATGCGAAGCTGAGAAGGTATTAATTTTACTATGATGTTTTTTTTTTTTTTTATTTATCTATTTTTTTTTTCATGTCTGTTACCACTTTTTCTCAGCTCTCATCGAACCGGTTTCTTTCAAACGATACGTCAAAAGATTACAAATCGTATCTAGTCGAAGACATTACCCTCAAAAATTGAAAAAATTTCCCTCGTTCCTCGTAAATGTGAGAAATCTCCAAAAAAATTACAAATTTAAAAATCGCTAATATTTGAAATTTTATCAATTTTTTTTACTTAAACTGCCATAACTTTTTAAAAAATGTATGAATCAATAGAATTTTTATTATAAATACATAAGGTAATTACCTATCATTTTGTATATTTTTTTTATAAATCTGACCCTTTACCTGACCACTGGGAGGATTCAAAATGACAATTTTTTTACAAAAAAATAACTTTTTCAAATTAACTTTAGAAAGTGTTCCGGAAATACTGACACTTTTAAATATACATTAAATTAAAGCTTATGTAATATACTTTATTATGGAAAAAAAATTCGGACTTTATTTTGTTTTATGGTGAAAACTAACATCAAAGTTAATAAAAAAATACGATTTTTGTCAAAAAATACAATATTAAATTATTAAATATCAATTCCATAGTATATTTAATTGCTGTAATAAATATTTATTCATATATTACACTTATAAATCATAAAACTTATAATCAGGATATAAATAAGAAAGTAGGATTATGTTGCTTTTGGAATAATCCACCAATTATTTAAAATGAAACACTACAGATTTGCATCTAAGTTTTTTTTTATATAGTGATTTTAATTAATGTCAGATATCTGATCAATACTTGACCCAACTATGTTACGTATCCATTGTGCCACGATCCCACTATGCTGGGTTTCTTTTTAATAATTTTACTAACACGTTTGGATCAATTTTATTATACTGGCACATAATATTTCAATTGTTATTACTATTCAGAATTTTTATTAAATATCGTTTCATAACAAAGATATTGTAATGTCTTCGACTAGATACGTTTGTAATCTTTTAACATATTGTTGAAAAAAATAATACAGGTTAATAAATTTGTTTAACTGAAAAGACATTACCTTTAAAAATTGAAAAAACTTCCTTCGTTCCTCGTAAATGGAGTAAAACTCCAAAAACATTACAAATTTCAAAATCGGTAATTTTCGTAATTTTTACAATTTTTTTCCTTAAAACTGCCAATACCTTTTGAAAAATAGATGAATAGAAAATTTTTTTATTATAGACACATTAGGTATTTACCTATAATTTGGTATATATTTTTTGAAATCCTGCCCACAGTGGGGGATTTAAAATGATAACTTTTCCACAAAATATTAACTTTTTTAACTTAACTTTTGAAATTTTCCGGAACTACTGAAACTTTTATTTATACCTTAAATTATAGTATATGTAATATACTTTAATATGAAAAAAAGTCGAATTTTATTATTTCTTCATAGTGAAAATGACGACTACCATATTCAAATATATGCTATTTTTGTGTAATAATTCTAGGTTTTTTTTTAGTAATTAGTAATAATATCAAAACTTAGAAGTGATTGAAAAAGTCTGATATCAGATTTGAAAACAGTGCGAAAAGTTGATTTAGAAATTTATATTTTTGATTCCGATGAAAATTCTTTGTGGACTAATGTGTTTATTTATAAAAAATCTTTGTCAAAGAACTAACAAAATATACTACTTTATAATTTTTTATTATTTCTCCGTAAAAATTACAATATTACAATATTAAATTATTAAATATTAATTTTATACTATAATTGCTATAATAAAAATTTATTCATAAATTATACTTTTAAATCTAAGAACTACCAATCAGGCTATAATTATATAAATAGGGGTTAATGTTGCGTTTGTACTTCTGCATGAATTTTTTAGAATTAAACACTATCTACAGATTTTCATCGAAGCGTTTCTTATTGGAAATCACTGTCAGATATAATCTTTACATATTACAAACTATCCCATGTCCATACTATGTCGCGAAACCATTGTGCTACCGTTTTTATCAATTCGATGGTGTTTAGACAATTAACTTATAATATACTAGGAATATTTTACCATAAAAAATTTTATTTTATTTTTGATAGAATATATAGTATTTAAATACAAAAGGTAGGTTAATGATAAATTAATCTTAATTGTATTTTATTTTATTTACTAGTCTGTTTATTCACTATTGTTATTGATAAATATATTTTAAAAAGGACTATAATGATAAATTGTTAACAATTCGGTACTATTTTTTTGCTATTATGTATAAAGTTTACTTTATTGTTGTGTTTTTAAGAGATATTTTTTAACGGGTTTTTATAGTAATATTTTATTAATAATCTTAAGATTTACTAGTAATACGAGATATCTGTAAGGATCATATATTCTCATAAATTTACATAATGAAATGAAAGAGGAAAATTCAAAAGCTATTCAATTGAAAAGAAACTAGTTAAATATAATAGTATCTACATTTTTCATACAAGAATCAAATTGTTTAAAATAATGGAGTGTGTATCACCATGAAACATGATGGTACATTTTTTGTTGGCGTCGTTTATTTTCATATAATACAGAGTATCAAAATGTGTAGTTATGTGTTATCAAACTATAAGCCCATAAATGATTTTATAGAAAGAATGACATGATTCTTTACACGTATGTGATAAATAGCATTATTTTATTATCTTTAAATTAGTGAACATATCATTTAAGTATAAGTTAATGGAATTTATAAACATACTACTTGTTATTAATTTATCATTTACCACACGATTAAAATTAAAGTAAAAATTTTATATACTGCAATTTCCTTTATATGTATGTATATTCTGACAATTTTTTTGTAGTTTTATACACATAAACGTAATGTGTATAAAAAATAGATTTTTCAATTGTTCTCAAACAAAAAATATTGTTTTTTCTTTATTGTTTAAACCAAAAAAAATGTATTATTTTTTAATTGTTAAAATATTTTCTGCTATTTAAAATTGTTGTAGTTATAGTTGTAAAAGTATATTAAAGATAATATTTTAATAATTTACTTAATATAAGAAAACCTTTAACTTCTCCATTACAAAAGTTAAGAATTTTATTGGTTATTGGTTTTGTTGTTGTAACGTCAACTGCAGACTTCTTGTACACCTATCAGTTAGATTACATTTACGCGGACTCTTTAGTGAATCTTATCTAATTTATCTAAGTTAGTCAATTTGTGTATTAAGAAACTTGTTGTAAGTCCTTAAAATTTTTTAGAAAATTATACATATTGTTATACAAAAATAGTTTTAAGAGTGAAAGAAAAATCAATTTAGTCATTTGATTTTATTTAATTTACGCTGTAAGTACACGCTAGCTATTTTACTAATTGTGTCACTGATTGAACATTTTTAATTAATAATAAAATGATAGAGGTTCTGTGTACTCAGGGGTGTTATAAGTGAGTAGGGAATGGAGGTTAATGGAAAGAGGTACTGTCGCTAAAGTTGCTATAGTACACGGATGAAAGGTGTTTTACTCCGGGCCTTATGATTCCATGAGGTTGTCGAGGGGTTAATTAAATAAAACTATTCACGAGGTCTTGACACGGATAAAAGGTGGTGATAGAGGTGGTAACCAAACGTCATCAAAATTCATTTTTGCCATTCTCTCTTTTGCTTACACACCTGCAGAGTTACCGCAATATACACACTCACATATTCGTTTACGTGGTGTTTAGTCCACATACACTACAGGCGGCGTCTTATCTCAGATTCCATTTTGCCGTAAATTCCCACCATCTCTTTCGTAGTTAAACGCTCGGCCAACTCACGGTGGAGGTGAATATTTTCTAATTAATCCGATGGAGAAGCTACGGAAAATGTAATATATTTCCCACCCGGTTGGTTTTATCGTCGACTCCTGCGTTCTGGTAACGTCGACCCACGTCCACAATCTGCGAGGCTAGGAATTTCTATACACCACGAGTCTAACTAATGTTTCTACATTAATTTCAAATGAGATATACAACATTTTTCCGGCTAAAAATCGAAAAATTATTTTACGTTCAGAAAATTATTTTAAATGTGCCATTTTGATATAAAAGCTAAAAAAAGTTCTTTAAACATATAAATCCATATTAAATAAACTATTATAAGTTATTTAAAAAAATAATTTACTTTATTTTTTTACTTTGTATATGTCATAGTGTAATAGTTACATTTAAATTTGGCTCAATATTAAAATAAAATTTTGAATATATTTGGCACTAGACTACACAATGTTTTTGTTGTTTAATTTATTTTTTCATTACTTTTATACTATTAAACACCAAGGGCATATTCAACAGAAACGATGTGGCAAAACTTAAATGTTTGGTTAGAAATGTGACCATATATGCACATATATGTGTGTATAACATATTTATTTTTCTATAGAAAATCAAATTGTAATTAATAACTGATAAATAAAAAATTAATTTAACTAAAAATTGGTAATCCATTTAATGGATTATTCTATATATTTATATTTAAGTCCATTAATTTGTATCTGTCCACACTCAATAATAATTTTTTTATTCAAGCTAAAACTATATTATTAATATTATAATCTTCCTGCATTTATTATAATAATTGTGTCAAAGCCTCTTAAAATAAATTTTTTAACGAACTAAAAGTTTTTAGTAAACTTTTTAAGTACAAATAACAACTTATACTTTTTTGGGTCCTATTTGAAAAAGTGTGGTTTTACAATTTGTTGACAATAAAAATATGAATATAATTAAATAATTAATTTAATGTTAAATTATTAACAAATGTACGTTATAATTTAGTGTACTATCAGTTAATTTTGTAAAATGAATGAAAGAATTTAGAATCAAGGGTAATAGAAATTGAATAATTTAAAAAATCTAATAAATCTTCAAAACTTTTATAACTTAAAAAGTAAAGAAGAGATGTTTTAACTAGTATTAAGCACTTATAGATTTTTATTTTATTGTAATAAATCAATCAATTATTTTTAATTCAATGTGAAACTAAGAGGTATTGATTTTATCATGATTGAAAATTCTTTGAAACGTCTGCATTTTTAAAACCGATACCAAATTAAAACTCTTGAAGTGTATCTATTATTAAACGTTTATTTCGACGATCGTTATACTATAAGATATCGGCTGTCAAAGAAAAAACATCATAATTAAAAAAAAATACGAGTGCATAAAAAATTTAACTTAGTAAATTTAGAAAAAATATTCCTTGCTTTTAAACTTTCATTAATTTTAAAGAGCGTGGGAGGAATAAAAAAATATGTTTTTCTTTATTCGTGTCATATTATTATTTTTGAACAAAAAAATTAACAAGATATACCAATCATAAGTTGCATTTCCATTTACTAAAATTTATTATAATGTAATAAGTCAAAAAAAGATCAGTTACTCGGAAACATCCAATGCTGTCATGACTTAAACGGTGGTGAGGTGTTAGGATCCAAATAAGGGAAAAAGGTTTTATTTTCATGCTCGACATTAATTTATATTATTTGACGAGTATTTACAACGTTCTTTATGATACGCGTTTATTTGTGGCTAGAAAATTGAGTTTTAGAAGTAGAAAAAAGCTTAACGACTGACATCTAATAATTTATCGAGTACATAGGTATCATTATGAACGGCGTTATTGTAGAATGGAAGTTAACACAATGAAACGTGCATGACCTGACTATGAAGATAAATTTCAAGTAAATACACGTTTTAGGTCCGTCCATTTATAGTCACATTGTGTTTGGCAGTTGTGTGAACAAGTATCTCAAAAGTACACGTTTAAAAAATTGTTTTTTTTATTTTTAAACTTAAAATCAGAGTAGGAGTTGATACGTTAAGTTAAGAAGAAAAAAACCAAAGGCACAAATCTATCAGCCACAGTTAGTGTTTACTCTAACCACACGACAACAACAAGGATACTGGTAGCAATGGGTAAAGTGCTGTCGTCAAAGAATTTTCGATTTACAAAAAAAAAAGGAAACCAAGAATATAATGATAAAAAAAATAAAAATACCCGAAATCGATATTTTTGCCCGGCTACAGCGATTTACCTTTCCTACAAGACATGTCACTAAATCGGAATGTCTATGCGTACATAACATAATCCTATTTAGGTTTTGCGTATGGTTGTCGTCTGAACCTATACACAATCGCATCACACGGATTCGTGCGAAAAATAAGAATATATGTACTCATGGAATAAGTATAGATTTGAAGTCGTCGAGGTTGTAGTGTACAGAAGCTGTTGTAATCCAAATCGAAATACGGTCACGATGTATGGAGGAGTAAAGAGAAGGAAAAAAGGTTCGGCATAAATTGAAGGCTCAACCAAACGGACGGGTAAAAGAAAAAACTGGGTACAATAGGCATTACCCTTTTGATCCTCAATAACATTTCTTACCAAAGTATTAGTGTGCACACAAATTATTGTCCCAATATTAGATGTGTAAATAGCACCACCCAATGATAAATGACAGTTTCCCATTTGTGGTCACCTTATTGTGCCCAACATTTTCTTGACTACTTTAAATTGATATGCTTCCAACTTTTTATTGGAACAGCTATTATATTTTGTACTTGTTGTTTTATAAAAAAAAAAACATTGTTTTTATTAAAAAACAAAATGTGTACTAAAAAATTAAAGAAAAACTTGTAGTAAGGTCTAGTCAAATTGAGGACATTGCTACTAAATATAAATATTTCCAATAAAATAACATAATGAATATTTCAATTGAAATTTAAATTATTAAAATGTTAAATTAAATGAGGGTTTGAACATTGTTACATAGTACTTCAAAAACTGTTTCAATGTTTGGCAATTTTCCAGAAAACTGTGATTTATCAAACTATATTTAAATAAAAGGTATTTAATGTTATGTAATTGATGTTTAAAAATAAAGAGGTCCCAATGACTTATATTTTACGATCATAAAAACAAAAACCTAGTATTGTTAAAATTTCATTAAGATCACTGTTTTTAAAAAAAGTCATGGCATTTTTAAAATGCTTTTTTTACGGTACCTTACTTTGAGATATATATTTTTTTAATTCAGGATTTTTTTTTTTTGAAATTTTTAATAACAATAGGATTAAGAGAGAATTTTTATGGATAGATTTAACAAAATATATGTTATGGTAAAACTAATGCCTCCTTAGATTCGCATCTAAGATAAAATTATTGATCGATTCACTATGATATACTTAATCAGATAAGTAGATCTATATTTAATAAATATATGTAAATTTTTACATTCAACTAGATAGTGTAATTAGATTTTATGTATCTTCATACTTATTAAATTATTAAACTAATTAAAAAAAGGGTTAATTAATAATAGTATTGTATAAAAAAACATCTAATCCTTATTATTATGGTTTAATATTGTACTTTCCGGTACACAAGTTATTTATTAAACATATAATTTATGTTATAATAATTAATCTATACGTTGTATAAATTAAGCGTCTTAAGATAAATATTTATTATTGGACTACTAAGTTAGTTTACACGGCAAATAAATTTGGTATCAAATCGTAATTATGAACATTTTATAACGTTATTTGTAATTGGTTTTTTTTAGTAGTCCAGACAAAGTGCTTATTTGATATCTAGTTATACTATTAAGATCACCCAGCAGTAGACCGGGGGTCTTGATAAACATTTTAGATCGAGTTTCTCAGGTCAAAGTTTTAGACCCTCGATTTTGTCAGCTACTGCTCCCAGTTGATCTTGAGTTTCCTGGTCTGTATTTGTTGACGTTTCTGTATCTTTGTTAGTAGTCGGTTCATCGAGTTGCCGTTATTCGCATTGAGACTTTCAAGTTTGACGATTCTTCTGCGAATAGCCGCCAGTTCACGTTCTTGTTCCGACAGGTTGTCCGTTGGATCCCTGTTCGTCCCAAATTCGTTAAATAAAGGTCCACCACAGCAGAGCTCGATATTGTGATAAGGCTGTATACTCTATGGTGCGACAGGCGCCATAGAGGATCTCAATGGTCACTTTACCATTCGGCTAACTACCTTGTGACAAGTTAGCAACCCTTTTACTTGGTATGGCTGGGCTGGGTATTCACTGTTAGCAAGAAGGTATGCCTAGGACTATCGGTCCCAACTGACCAGAGTTATGACCGAACTAAGAACAGTGGTACTTGTTGCCATCCCTACTGAATTAACTAGGGTCCGCGGAATTGTTAACCCCGTGATCCTTACGGATCCCCCGGTGGGTTATTTTTTTGTAATTGGTTAATATGTTAACAAATAGTTAAGACACATAAATGACACAATGATTTTAAGTGTAAAAACATAAGTTTGTTAGATTTAAATAATTTAAGTATAACTGCGCTGTGAATATTTATAATAGTAAAAAAACATTTTTTAAAAACATTCGAGATTTAAACTATTTATATATATGACTCCTTGTATCCCTTCCTGATAGTTTATATTGATTATTGTATGACGAACATGTATAAAAATTAAAGGGCTTGGTGCAATACTTTATAAAAAATTATTTTTTACTTGAGAATAAATACATTGGTCAACAAGAAACTTTCATCGGAATAAAAAATATACTTTTCTAAATCAACTTTTCGCACTGTTTTCAAATCTGACATTAGACGAGATAAAATGAATTGAGAATTTTTTTCTAACTCAAAAAGAATTAAGAAAAAAATGTAAAAATGTTCAATTCCATTTGGGGTTTGGAACTTCATACCTCAAGCGTGAAATCACATTTGATACCGACTCGGCCACCGTACATCGCATTTATTCGGTTGATAAAAATGGCAATTTAAGCTAGCTCAAATTTCAAATTTATTTTCTCGACATAAAAGAAGCAATAGTATTTAAATAAGTTTAACTTTCTATGCTATGTAAATTTGATTTATATAATATTTATGAAAATCAGAGTACTCCCCTTGTAAGGTATTTAAAATAAAATAAAATACGGTAGCCATTTTTATCATGAAGACAAAATAATGTTCGATATTTTTTTTCCATATTAAAGTATATTACATATGTTATAATTTTAGAAAATATAAATAAAGTATGAGTATTTTCGGAACATTTTAAAAGTTTAGTTGAAAAAGTTAATTTTTCGTGAAAAGTTATCATTTTGAATCACCCACTGTAGGCAGATATAGGGTCAGATTTTCAAAAAAAATATACCAAATGATAGGTAAATACCTAATGTATCTATAAAAAAAATACATCTTCACTCATATGTATAATGAATTAATTAAAACCATGTGCATTATTGAACAAATATTTTTTTGTAACACTTTTTACCAAATAAGAGTATATTACTAGTTCCTGGCGTAAATTTAATTTCACAATTAATCTTTTTTGGTATTAAAACATTATTTTAGTTTTTTAAAAATAAATTTCAAAATAATTTCTTTTAATAAATTTTAATATCTTTGATTTTTACTGTATAAAATACTGATCAATATTTGACATAATTAACTGTGTTCACGTAATTTCGTCTGAGTTTCCATCTTTTTTAATGAATATTGCATCAAATATTGTTAATGCTTCTAAGCTGATTATTTATCTTTAACAATGAAAACATCTTTATTTGATTGGCAAACACTAGACATCTAGTTCACTTGAAATTGGCTAATATTAAAAATTATAAAACTTAATAAGTTTAACCTTAGTTATGCGATCAGCTCTAATTAGATAAATAGTAAGTATAACATTTAAAAAATATAATTATAATATATATTATCGTTTATATTATTTAAAAAAAGACAGATTTAAGGGGGGAAAGTGTTAGGGAGTTATGACACTCCTTTTAAACAAACGTTTTTTTTAATTTATGATGATTTTTCCTATATTATTTGCTATGTGCAAAAATTAAACGATAAATAAAATGATTCAACTAAAAAAAATGACTAATTTATTACACATTTTGAGAGTTATAAACACTTAAAAATATAGATTCGTGGAAAGGTACGGGTTTTACTATTTTTATCTTTACGTGTCATTACTACTAGTTCGAAAGTTATTATTGACCTGACATATTAATTGGATCATTTTCAATCATTTAAGTTAGTATATAAATGTGCATGTTGCCACTTAAACAAATAAAGAACTCTATTTTAAGGGTCGTTCATAATCAAGAGAATAATTAAAAATTATTCATCTAATCTTGTGAGTTTACTAAATTAATTTATCTCCCTTACTGAAATTGCTTTTAAGACTTCTAAAAAATGTATACCCGTAGACCTCAAGAGAAGTACATACCTCCCTGAAATATATGAATATTCAATTTAATTAGAGGTTTCAATAGTAACAAAAATGTTATAGTGTCATTATTTTAAGTAGTTATTCTTTATAGGATTCAATCTACCTAGATTGTATAATTTATTTTCAATGATGTAAAATAATAATTTTTTACATCTCTAATTGTATTGTATCTACAATTTAAAATAATTATGACGTGTTAAAAGTTAAAATAAAGTCTGGAAATAGAAAGTGATTTTCAATCAATAATTTGAACGATTATTATTTTTCTTTTTTAGATATACATTTTACAACTAAATGAAAACGTTGAAAAGTTAGGACAGAAGCAGATGTGCTACGAAACAAACTTTTTATTTTGATTTGAATTATTACTTTTCTCTCGCTTAAACTTTGTATTTCTTATAACTCCAACAGTAAAACATTCAAAAGGTTATGTTGCTTTACCAATCATTCTTGTTTTAATAAATGAGACTTGTTAGTTTAGTATACAAATTAAATTTTGTAAATTAAAAGTTTTATCTAATTTTAGGCATGAAACATTTATACGATACCTATAAAGCATATTATAAAATTAAAATTTATCAAATGTAATCGTAGTAGATGAGTAGACGATAAGTAAATTAGACCTTATTGTATTTGTTTAATCGATCGTCCGACTTTCCACTACTTGGGTGGGATGCGATTATATACGTCGTATAGTATTGTTACTAAGAAAGGATTGATGAGATGCCAGTAGATGAGAGATGAATAAAATGGACTGTTAATAAGTTTGAGGATGGTACTTACACTGGTAGAAAATTAAGATGATTAATAACACATCAAATAAGAATATGTATTAATTATAAGACCAATATATATTGTATCAATAAAGACAGGGAGTTTACTTAATAACTAATCACAACAAGGCATAAATAAAACAAAATATTTAAAAAAATAATATATATCAAACGAATAATATATTTTATCTACCTATATGAACTAATGGTTGAAGGTTCACACTATGAGAGAGTTGAGTTGAAGTTTCTTGATTGATGGACTGATCTCGTATGACATTGCTAAGGCGATTGAATAAAACATTGCGAATCACAAGTGTGATTCATCAACAAAAGCGACTAAAATGGTTAATATGAATGTAAAACCATATAGCAAAGAGTTTACAATTTTTGCGAAATAAACATAACAACACATACAGTAATTACGAGTGTTTTACTCATTTCCAGTGTATAGTGCAATCGAACCAGTACTGTGTCGAAGCAAGAACGGTACAGCGGTCATGACGTTGATTTCTCTCACACAACCGGTGGTGGTAATACAAGAGGTGTGGCAGTCATAACAAAATTCATGGAAATGCCCCTCTGAGCGCCCCTACATAACATTTCCGAATTATGTGGTTAATCAAACGTTAAAATATTAACTGTCGTTTCTTTCCTAAAATTAATTACTTAGAACTATAGAAATTAAAAAAAAACACTATTAAAATTAAATTGAATCACAATTATGAAAATGAATTAACGGTTTCATTAATTAAAAGCTAATTTGATAGCGTAGTAAAAGAGTACTTATAAAAAGTGAATGATATATCATTGACCACTAAATTTCTTATAAAATAACTATAACATTGAAAAAAAATTTTTATTTTGTATAGTGTTATTTAATTCATGAAATATAAGCGGTTACATTTTTTTTTTTTTGTTTATCTCTTATTTCTTATAATAGTACTACAAATTTTATTATAGTAACATACATATTTAATTAGTTTATCTAATAAAAAATTCTCTAATTAAGGAAATTACTTGCTGATTACGTCTATTGAACTAGTATTTCAGGAGTTATGAATATTTTTGTACCTTGATTGGAGGAGTAGCACAGTAGAGAAATAAACAAAATATATAGTTTAATAATGTACTCACAGTTATGGCCAGTGAATACTATAAAATCAAGCTATTGTGGCGTGTACTCAAAATACCTTTAATTACTGTTTCCAAGATAAACCATTGTATTAGGTATAAAGTTTAGTCATCTTCGTGTCATTTAAGATACTTTAACATCAAAACAATTAATTAATACGGCATTGTTGTAATACAAATTAAGTAGTTTTGTTTCTTATATTTTAATCCATCTAAAAGTTTACTTTATAATTACTCATTTTTATTTGAACTTTGTGGTTTGCTATATCAAACATTTTTATGCATGGTTTCACAATATGATAGTAGTAACCACATCAAATGTATGTATTCATATGTTTTTTATTTTTCTGTTATCTTAGTAAGGTCTTTGATACATAAGTAATTTACTATTTTCATTGAAAAATATACAATAGGACGGAACAGATTTAACAGACAACTCTTATAACTTTTACTATATTTATATTTATTAGAAAAAAAAGTGCAAAATTTTCTTTGATTTTTTCTTTTGATCAAATGTTATAACAGTTGTAAGTTAGATCTATTCTATTCTGTAATTATTAAATCATAAGGAAAAAATATACTATGAACTAATAGTTTTATTTCATTTTTTTTGTGTATTATACAAAAATAATGCTTGATAGATTTAATGTGAGTATATAAAACCTAGTAACCCTTTTTGGGTTTTCACATTTTTTTATTGACTGTATGTAGCTTGACGAGGGTAACAAATATCGGAAATTCGTCATCTACTTGGGTACATAGCAAAAAGTATGTTTTGCATATTTTATTATATATGGGAATTAGAGATTATTTAACCTACTTTTTAAATTTAAAAATACTTTGAGTTATAAAAAATAAACTATTATTTAATTTAATAAATTAATGATATTTCGAAAGTTCCTAGATTCAACAGTAAAAATAGTATGATATTTGATTTATTTTATTATTGGTGAATACCTATGTTTATTACGTTTTTTTTTCATTGATGAGTAATAATTTTAAAGGTTCTTTGATGAACTATTACTAAAATCAACGGTATCTAATAATGATAATTATTTTATTTGGTGAAATGTAGATGCATTATTTTTATTAAATATGTTATGGTTTTTATTTAACATTTAATAATTGAATTGAAAAACTTTTTGAAATTTAATTCTTTGATATATTCCTGTCGCATTTAATAAAAAGTATCATTTGGAAATATATATACAGGTGGAACAGATCTAACTGATAACTCATATAACTTATGATCTACAAAACATTTTATACTTTTTTTTTTTTAATCAATTATTACAATTTAGAACTATTTAAAATATGTTTTATGTAATTTTTCGCAATTACAAAAAATATTTTAAAAATTAATTTTTTTATTAAAATTATTTTTAAGATTTGAAGATAGCTATTTTATAGATAAGTTTTAAACAAAAATTATGATACCAAAAACTGTTATTTTAATTTAGTAGTGACGTATATACAGCATTTTGTTTTTTTTTTCAATTTTCCTATGGTATCAAATGTTAGTCCATATTATGTAAAGGACGGTAGTAAACACATATTGTATTATTTACTAGTAACAGTACGCGATTTCTTTTCTATGGATAATAATAAAGTTTATCGTGCTTTATACTGAAATGATTATCTCTAATCTTTATTACAAAAGTTAGAAACATTATCGTATGTCAATTACGAGTGTTCCATGCTTAGCCAAGTTAAAAGTGATAACAATTATTAATTTGCTTGATTCTATCATTGTAATCATATTATTAAAGGATATTCCTTGTTAGGAGATTTGATAAGAAATGCACTTCCTCACTATTATCACGTTTCAATTTATAATATATGAACTTATTTAATTAAAAATTCAACATGTTTTAGACAATGTTTCTATAATTTTTTTTAATAATCTTAATTATACTACAACTTGTTTTTTCATGTCAATTACAAATGCTTATTCAAATGTTAATAATTTTCATGGAAAAGAAATCGCGTACTGTTACTAGTAAATAACGTAATAAGTAGTGATGGGCATTTTCGAATATTTTAAACTATCGAATAGTATTCGATAGTTATTTAAATAGTTTTTTTAGAAATATCGAATAACTATTCGATTGTTTTTATACAACTGAATGGTTTATTTTTAGCATAAACTATTCGAATGGGCTACCGAATGGTTTAAAAAAATATTCGATTAGTGCTACCTAAAATTTTTATTCAGTACACTTAATTATTATAAGAAGATAATTAACGAATACTTAAAATAAATTATTATCCAATTAATATAGTAAAAATTAGTGATGGCCATTTTCAAATATTTTAAACTATCGAATAGTATTCGATAGTTATTTAAATAGTTTTTTTAGAAATATCGATTAACTATTCGAATTGTGTTTATATAACCGAATAGTTTATTTTTAGCATAGACTATCGAATAGTTTTAAGAACTATTCGAATAGACTATCGAATATTTTAAAAACTATTCGAATAGTTTTTAAATGACTATCGAATAGTTCGATAGTTACTATTCAATATTTCCAATCACTAGTAATAAGTGTTTACTTCCGTCTTTTATATAATATGGACTAACATTTGATACCATAGGAAAATTGTAAAAAAAATCAAAATTAACAAACTTCAAAATGCTGTATAAACGTAATTACTGAATTAAAATAACAATTTTCAATAAGTATCAAAATTTTTCTTTAAAACTTATCTATAAAATAGCTATCTTCAAATCTTAAAAATAATTTTAATAATAAAATTAATTTTAAAAATATTTTTTGTAATTGCGAAAAATTACATAAAACATATTTTAAATAGTTCTAAATTGTAATAATTGATAAAAGAAAAAAGTATAAAATGTTCCGTTGATCATAAATTATATGAGTTGTCAGTTAGATCTGTTCCACACTGATTTATATAAATCTACATTTATACATTTATATAAAACTAAAAGAACATAATATGTTCTTTTAGTTATACTTAGTTATAATTTAGTTATAAATTATACTTATACAGGGTGTTCAGTAGTCAGGAAACGGGTTTCTATACAAACAATGAGAACAATAGAAACCCGTTTCCTGACTTACTGAACACTCTGTATACATATTCTTAAGTATTATTTGGGTTTTTTATATTAATTATGGAGGTATCTTCAAACGCAAGATGTGATTACCATCTTTTTTCGTAAAAATTACAATACTAAATTATTAGATGTCAATTTCATACTAAATATAATTACTTTGATAAGTTTTTATTCGAGTATTAAACTTATAAATCATTTAACTTGTATTCAAGATTTATTAATGAATTAGAAATCTGCTTTTATAAAATTCTAACAATTTCTTATGAAAATTAAACACTATCAACAGATCTACATGGAAGCGTTTTTTAAGATAGTTATTTTAATCACTGTCAGACATCATCTATATTGTCCTAACTATGCTACGTCCCAATTTTTCCACAACTCCACTGGCTGGGTTTTTATTTTAATTAAATTCGAATACACCTTAAAGCGTTTTATGACTGTTTTTTTAATCATTACTAGATAGCAATCAATTCTAATCTAAAAATGCTTTAACTACACTATACTAAATACCGACTGTGTTTAAATTTTCCTTAATGATTTTTCTCAAAACATACTTTGAAACATTACTTGAAGTTCCATCAACTATATTCGTTATTGTTATCAAGGGAATTCGATACATAAAATGTTACTTGAAACTTTGGTGTAAATTTCCAAAATAGTAATTATATATTAAATTATTACGAACGCAATCGAGTCCGATAAAATATTAAAGTTATTTTAATATTTTTGACCATAATTTAGTGACGAAGTAATTATTACTATTTTTAAGTATTCACTTAATTGTTTATTTATTTATTTATATAATATTACTTATTTATTTTGTTACTTTTTTAAATTATAAAAGATCATTAACTAATTAACTATTATAATCATAATCGATTAAAAATGTAGTTTTTAAAGCCATTTTAAATTTTCATTTATTTAAATTCTTAATTTTTTTATTCATGTTAAATTTAAATTGATCAATTTGAATTAAATTTGATCTATTTAATTTATTGTATGTATTGTATAGTTCTGTTGTTTATTTATTTTGTCTATGATTTTTAAACATTGACTTGTTTATAATTAGTTAATTAATAACATTAATATTTAAATATAAAAATCTTAATTGTAGAGGAGTCCTTGGCAGCAGGCCGAGGGAGACTGTGTTCGCACATATTTTATTTTATGGAATTTTTGAAATTTGTCATATAGAATTTTTTGTAATATATCATTGCATCATTATTGAACTGAATCCCGTGTGTGTGTTTTCCTGTTATCCTTGCTGAATAAGATTTCAGTAAAGTGTTTTTTTTCTAGTTTTAAATACTCGTACTTTTGTGTTTATGTATTTTTATGGAGTATACGATTAATTAAATTAATATTATATTTAATAATGACATGATTTTCCTTTATTCCTACATAATTCATGTACTCAAAATACATAGTTCTAAACTGTATTATAATTGTACAATTTACATGATACTATGTGCAATAAATATAAAATATGATAATAGTTAATATAAAATGATTATTTTCAGTAATGATGAAATGATTAATAATAAAATAATTAATGATTTGTGGTAGTATTCCCTATGACTAAAAAATAACATTGCCAATAATGTACACATTATACATATGAAGTGCTTTATATTATTTAATTGTACTTGATGCGACTAATATGGTGTGCGTAATGCATGTGTGTTATGTGACTTGAATGTGATTTGATGAATCAATTGACATTACTTTAGATACATAAGCTGATATGATAATCATACAAATTATGTACGTATGCTTTAGCGATTACTTCTACGTATTGTTTTCGGTAATTTGACTTATAGCCTTTCTTTTTTGTAGGTTTACAACAATTAACGTTTATCTGGGTTTTTTCCTGTTAAAATCGGTTGTGGTAGTAATAATAATCAAAATTTATTGACATTTTTGTGTTGATCTCTGTTTTGCTAAAATAAATAATAAGCGAAAAAAAATTATCACATATTCTGATTTCTAAATTTACGCGATTACTGTTTGTGAACCGCATGCCCGTGGGAAATTATCAGACGTTGTCGGTAAATGATTTTAATTATATATATATATATACACACACACAACTATTATGTGTTACACGTGTGTAAGCAACGGAGCACGTCTTCTTTGGCTACAAACATAGGTAAACAAACATATACATACCGTACATAAAGTCCGCCAACGTGTCTTTAGGTAACTTTGTGATTTCTAGCCAAAAAACATGCACACGCACTATAAATAAAGAAAGAGTGAACTGCAAAACGACCAGCCCTAAGTACAATTCCTCCCGTTGGTTGCTCTGATCCCGGAAAGTTTTACTTCGCGTAGGGATTAATAAAACCGTTAAAACCAAACGCGATCCGGGCTACTTGTTCTATTTGTTGTTGTTTTTACAGCCATCACACACTCACTTAATAATATAACTAACTCTAGCACCAAACTTTACGCGCTGAGAAAAGTCTTTTGCCTTTTCATAGTTATGTTACGTGGTGATCGTTTAAAGTTGACTGTTGTGTGACCCTTACTGGTAACACTGTAAAAAATTTTAGTCGTAAAAGAAAAAATGTTAGTTTTTATATTCATAAAAATAAAAGGAAGAATACTCATATCTCTAATAAAATGCATTCCGTGTAACTCTTAGGTTAGGGTTCGAGAATGTGATTTTCAAATATTTTATATATTTTACTTTTGTGGCGAAACTGACTCTTTTTCCTAGTAAGGACTACAGAAACTTTCCTTTCTGTATCAGCGTTGCATTTTATTAATACAGTTTACCTTATGCGTATAGCGCACATATAATTTCTTAAATTTCTATTGTGTTATTTATAAAACCAAATTACTATTAATATTTGCTTTATGTAAAATTTTTTTTATTATAGTCTTCAGTAATTGAAGTACCAAGGTGCATTAATAATAAGCTGTATCTTGAGACTTGTTTGTTAGTTATTTTGACCCAATAATCATGAAACATAAACTTTTTAAATTTCTCAGATTATTTGAAAAGTCATGTGATTTGTTTCAAAAATTAAATTAGATTCACTGGATAGCAGAGGTAAAGTATAAACAAAACGTCTAAAATAAAATATTAGGGTAATTTGTCTACTGAAATTATGCAAATTGTTATAAGCAGTATAAAATAAAACAAATTATCTAGTTATTTATTTATATACAAAGTACATTTTCTTTATAATATCAAAGAAGATTTTACCGGTTGATCATTTTAAAATAAATTCTAGTAATTAAAATTAGTATAGAAAATGCTAAATTATTTACCAAAAATTATTTGTTTTTAACAACGTTAGAAACGTCAGAATTATTATTAAACACATTTTTGCAGGTTAAAAATTGTTGAAAACTCATTAGAGTTATTTAAAAATAAATCAATAGCATGATGCTTGTCTTCAAATTATATTTAATTGAATTTCATTACATAAAATGGTGTATAAAATATAAAGCTTTCATTGATATTTTTTTAAATTATACAAATTTCATGGAAGAATATTACTCAACTGTAAAGTTGAAAAGTTTAGTTCGTCAATTTTTTGGTTTTATTTATTTAATAAATAAAATGAGTATAAATTACAATAATGTTACAATCGATTTTGGTTGTTTGTTGCAGGTAATAATTTCACATTTATTTGTTATTAATACAACAGAACTGACAATATTGTTATCAAGATATAAGTAAGTATAAATAAAGTATAAAGTATTTAAGTATAAATAAAATTACATGAATAATGGTATCATAAAGTTTGTAACTGATTTTTGTTTAAATTCACAATGCCAATATCTGATGAAATTATTTTTAACTTGTTCATTGAATTTTCTCTTATAGTAAATTTTAAATAAATACGATTCATGTTTAATTGATTTGTATCAACTAGCAAACATTATGCTAATTTCCCATTTAAATTAATTTAATTTGTTCAAACATAATGATGATCACAAATATAATGCCTAATGAATTATTAGAGGTATAAGTATAATTGGAATCTAATAGCTGATGAATCATTTTGGTTATGTTACTACTGAATCGATAGATTGCATTTAATCATTGGAATGTCTGCATTGGTGAAATGGCTTAAACATAATATAGTATGCAACATAAAGCGATTAAGCCTGAAGGTTAAATTAAATGAAAAGGCAACCCGCCAGTATTAATAAAGATACAAAGGTGAAGTAGCGTAGCAATCATACACAATAAAATAGCCGCCATGACCGGTGTCTGGATATTTAAAATTAATTTTCTATTGTGGTCTATATAGGATGACGGAAAATGATAGGATTGACAAGAAAGAGAATGGGAAATTCAGGGGTTGTTTTGAATAAGCCTGAAGGACTAATTAACATTGCTCCTTTTCAGATCCGATTCCTTTATAAAAGGTGATCTGTGGATCACGAATCATTCGATTATTCGTAAAATAATAATAATTTTCAGAATTTTTTTTTTATTATTTTTCAGTTACAATAATTATAGATTTATCCAAAATCAAGTGCATCTTGGTTTAATTTTTTTATACATAGACGGGAGGGCGAATGAGCCTGAGAAATATCTAGTGATAAACACAGTAGCATCTACTTCTCACTTTCAGTCATTAAATTCTTAATAACTTCTAAAATACTGGTCCAGAAGTTGTTAGAGGACAGTAATTTTTTATTTTATAAGCTAGTTAAAAATGTATGTTTCTGTTAAAAAATTGAAATGTTTTAGCAATGTTATACATAATATTAAAATGACCACGAGAAATAAAATTATGGTTAATAATTATTTAAATAAAACTATAAAAACGTTCAAAATATTACTATTAAAATCAAGTAAATCTGTAACCTCATTTAAGTTTGCAGATTTTTTATGATTTTTAATTAAATGTATACTGCATAATTTTATTATAACATACAATTATGTTCTTGTGATATTTATTATACTTATAATAAATGAACTGTTAAATAAATAAAAATAGATTTGAAGAGTATTTAATGATAAACCATCATTTATTAATATTTTCAAGAATATCATATATTTCAGCTTATGCTTTATTTATAAAAAAAGGTATAAGTTTCTAAGATAAGTGAAACATTTTTTTGTACTTATAATATACATAAATATCAGCCAAATTCCATATAAAAAAAAATTTAAGTTTACTTGAAATATATCATATAATATCGATAATTATGATATCAACGCTATCAATTTTTGACTTATAATTTTGAAACTAAAAAAATTGTATTTTACAGAAAAAACTAAACTATTTTGATATATATTTATAATACTGTAGTATTTAACTATTTTAAAATATAAGAAATAGGCAGGAGTAGCGTGGTAAAGTAATTAATTATATAAAAATAAAAAATAAAAAAAAAACGGTAGCACAGTGGGGTCGCGGCATAGTGGAGACATTGCATAGTTGGGTTCAGTATAGATTTAATCTGACAGTGATTAAAATCACTATCATAAGAAACGCTTCGATGCAAATCTGTAGATAGTGTTTAATTTTAAAAAATGTATGGATAATTGCAAAAGCAACATCAACTTCTATTAAAATAAAATACAAAACCCATAATCACTTTTTAATATTTAAGCTAGTTAAATGTGTATATTGATATTTGGTACATCTCATAATTAAAATTCAACGCATTTTCCTTGATAATGCAATTTATTTGATAACAACGGATTCAATGAAAACTGTTACATCAATTTATATCACATTGTACATTTTGAAATACGCCTTCGTTTCTATTGACTGGTTGTTGTAGTCAACAATACTTTAGAAAATGAATGAATTTATATTTTGCGTTTTAACAAGACAAGCTGTAGCGTCTTAGAGAATAGTGACAACCAAAACCTTTTGTTATAAACGTTCATGCAAATTACATATTAATATATCCAGTAATATTATCCACACGTTCAAAACTTGTAGCTACTTGTATCTAAATAAGCATTATGTTCACCTTATCAAACAGAATATTTCAATATTCTGTATAATATAATAAGTTAATTTTATTTTTATTTACTTATAAAATATTTTTCTCTTTAGAAGTATTATTGATTTAAAAACATTATCTCATAGTTATTCTTAAAACAACCATTAGTTTTATTTATCTCTCTAAATGGTTTTACTGCATATGCAATTGCACTGTATATATTTTTAAATCGATATGACACCAAGCGGCGTCATTTTATTTTGATTTTTCGTACGCATAGATATTGTAGAAAAATGGGATGGGATTTTCCACTCCCATACTAGACTAGACAAAAGTAAGACTTTCATACTTTCTCTTGTCATGGAAATATTCTATAACTATATTTATTTATAAACTTAATATACCAGCAATTTTTCCTTCTTCATACAGACCAATCAACGTATTAACAATAAATGCAAAAGTTTTTGAAAAAATACTTCTCAAACGGTTACTTGTATTTTATATTGTAACAAATATTATTTAAAAATTTTAATTTGACATTAGATCTCAACGTTCAACTATTCATCAGATCTATAGATCTACTGATACTTTAGTCACTGCATTTGAAATAAAGCATTAACGTCATGTAAATATAATAAATTTACTTATTGTACACATCGTGTAGATTGTAAATATATACTTTTTGTTAGTAAAAAAATCTTTTAATCCGAACTTCAATAAATATTTTTTTTTTAAATGTTTATAATATTGCTTATTTAAATGTTGAATAATAGTAACTGTAAATTAAATATAAAAAAAACAGCATATTGGTGTTGAAGCACAGTGTTGACGCGGCATAGATGCGACAAGTATAGATGATGTCTGTCAATGATTTAAGTCATAAAAACCCTTCTATTCAAATCTGTTGATAGTGTTTATTTTTTAGAAAGAATTGTTGGAATTTTCCAAAACGCAACTCTTATTTCCTTAATATATCTTGGTTATAAGCTTATACAAAATAAATTAAAAATAAAAACCCAGCACAGTGGGATCGCTTCCCGTAGAATAGCAACATATTGGGACAAGTATAAATGATATCTGACAGCGATGAAAATCACTATCATAAAAAACGGATAGCACCTATACCTATGGTATAGTCATATAGAAAGGTAGTATCCAATTAACTCCTTTTTACAAAAATATATAAAAATGATTCAAGTGTAAGTGTTCAACATTTTGCAGCTTTTAATGTCAATCCAATAAGTTTACTTAAAGGAAGGGGCTGCCCTTTCCAAAAAAAAATGTTTTAGCTATTAATGGCATATGATAGCCACTTTTATCCATTAGGTTTCTCTTAAAATAATAATTATGTTAAGAAAATCCTTTTTTTTATTTTTATATATATCTCTTGATTTATCAATAATAATAATTTTTTTTAATTCATTCTTTATACATTATAAGGGTATCAACATTATTTTTTAAGGATAATATACAATGTATATTACACATATTTAAGTTGCTTATAGAATACAAAATGAATTAATTAAAAAAAATGACTGGTCGATGTCAATTTGTGATAACATTATTTTAGTTACAACTATTTTTAAAGTGTAGAGTTGAGGTTAAGTGTGGCTTATGTTAAGAAGAATTTTTTTTGATAGTGTAATTAATCACTATCAGAAATCATTTATACTTGTCCTTACAATACCACATCCTCCTTGTACTAGGTTCTTAATAATGATTTTATCTTACTTCAGAGGCGTGCGGTATGTTTTAACTTTTTCATGAAAGTCTCAAATTGTATACGAGGTAGAATAATTTAATTTGAGTTTTATTGAATTTAAAAATTTGAATATTAATAACATACCTTGTATTTATATTTTTAGTTTTTAAGAGAAAAATATTTATACATGTAAATATTTATGTATTGAATGTAAATATTTATATATATATTTGTGTACACTTTATAGTTATGCTTTTTTTTTAATTATAAATTTATATTTATCGTTTTTAAAATATTATTTTGTGTAATTGAAAATATTACTCACTGATTTCAATAAATTGATTACCCGAATTAAGTAATAAGAAGGTATACAATTTTCGTCGACATATTGCCTTTAATTTAATATTTTCTATTAGCTATTTATCTTGTCTCCTTTTAACGTGGTTATTTTGACGGCAATAAAAATAAGTGATTTGTAGCTTGAGATTTATTTGAGAGTTATCGCAGGAAGTCCACTTAGAATCACAATAAATGTAAAAGATTTCTTCTTGTTTTCCGCCTTGTTAGTACTCTGGTACGTCGAATGTTTTTATAAAACTGTGTGACATCTTTTACTCCTTTTTTTTTATGTCAACGAGTGGTGTATCTCAAACTCTTATTTTTCCATTTTCTTTATGATTAATGTATACTTTTATCTTATCAAGTTGACAGACAGTTTCGCATAAGAACTTATTTCTGAACAATTAAAGGACCAAGTAAAGAACTTGGACTTATTTTCACATTTACTCTACGGCATAGGTTTTAAATCAAAAGTAAAAAATATACAGCTGTAATAGAATAAACAGTTCCAATGGTGCGTTGTGTTATTTATATAAAACAATTATAACAATAATTATTTTAATCAATAAATATTTTAATTAATACATATTATGATGAACTGAATTATTTCATAAGACTTATATAATTTTAAATTTATAAATATTGAGAAAATATTTAGACTGTTTGGAAAAAGCATTTTATAAGAACTTAATTTAAATCAATAAAATTACTAATAAATTTATCTATTTTGACATGGTCATAATTATTTATATTTATACAAAAGTTCAACTTATAAACTATTACATTTAGAAAATTAACAATCTCGCACCCTTACGTATCAAATTACATGCTCCATATTAACGTAAACTTAAAAATTGTGAAAGAAGTAGCAATAATATATTATAAAAGATGCCACACTCCACTGGCCTTTCATTTCAATTTTCTAATAAAAGGTCTTTTAACAAATGTTATCCCTGGTAATCCTTCGAGACGATTAAAGCGCAAGCGCGATGTCGAGATTTATTAATTTAACTTTAGAAAAAATAATAATAATCACTTAAAAGTGTTATCAATGGGTGGTTTCTTTTATTAAGTATTTATGTCGTATTTTAATTTTAGTTAATACTGTTATTGTATCTATTTGGAACAGATTGTGTATATATTAATAATATAAAAACAAATTTTTAATTGTATAATATTATTTTTTATTTTTTTCTACGTAAGAATAAAATATATTTTATTGAAAAATTATTAGTTATATTATTGAAGTTGTTTACAAACCCAATTATAATTTTGTATTCTTGACAAAATGATAATAAGAAATGTATCCGTCCTATAATTGTAACAAAATGATAAAATGCTGATGTATATATATTTTTTTTATAAAATAATACCTCTTTGAAGTTTAAAAAATATATCTAAAGGTCGTTTGATTTAAAATTTTAAAAATATAAAAAATATGTTTTAATATAAATAAATATGATGTATTTTAAAATAGAAAGTTATATAGTAAGATATAAATAATTTAATATATATTTTTATGAAAACATAATGTTCATTCATTTAAACATATTATATATCATTAGTGATAATTTTTTTATATTTTTGTGTTAATAATGATCGAAAACATTCTAAAGGAAGTTATAATTACATTAATAAATAACCATATGAAAAGTAAAATTATTCAACTTAATAGTTAACTAATTATAAAACCTACAAAACATATATGTTGTTCATTTATATGTAATGAAACGTGTTGAGTATTTGTAAATAATTTGATAGAAATATTTCCTTTGTCAGAATATCTTATATATTTTGAATCTGAAATGTAAATAGAAGAAATAAGATATAATCTAAATCTATAATTAATTTTTTAAAGTAATTTGTTTTGAAAGGATTGTTTTTTTGTATTTTATTAGTAAATAAAGAAGTTATTTTAAGGGACAAGTTGATGAAATTGTGATAGCGTCAGTCATTGTACCTCACCGTTTCGTGATAGATTCTCACATAACCTTAAAACTTGTTGGATCATTTCTATAAGTTATTTTTTAAAAATAATAAAAGCAATAAAAGATAATTGCTGAGCAATAATAAAACTATATTAAATAATAATTGGATTAATAAATATAAGATTAATTATCATAAGGTTAAATGAAAAATAATATAATATTTTGATACTTTTATAAGAACAACTGTAATGAATTTTAGTTTGTTCGCTGACAACATGATATATTTAATTATATTATTTAGATGGAAACCATGACAAACTTTAAAGCGTTAAGAACAATATTTGAGTTTTCCAAGTTTTTAATCCTAAGAAGAAATTTATGGTGTCATAACCTTTTGTCGGGTACTTATTCACAATTATATTGCGCTGTATCATAAAACATATGAGTAGATCATCATTTTTTGAACAAATGAAAATAATATAATTGTGTATGCTCTTTTAGAAACATAGGCTATTGCTATAATTTTGATAATCCAAAAAGATATTCTCAACCATTACAATCGAATTATCAACCGGTATCTAATAGAAAAACATTTTACCAACTCATAAAATACAATTATATGGCATTAACGTTGATGACATTTAGCTTAGCTACTCGTCATAAACAATATTAAAGTAAACACGTTAAGCACAGCAATTCCGACTGTCGTTTTGGTTAAATACATTTATTTAGTATCACTCATAAATTTTACTTCCCAGTAATATTTTCTAATGGGGACGTTGGTGATAATTCGTGCATTAATGGTATGGCTTAGTAAAATATCATTATCGAAATTGCGAATAATTTTGTGTTATGCATTTTTACTATCATTTATTACATTCAATTTGATTTCATTAATTGAACACCATCTTCTTTCTATGTTTATCGCTTCTAATTAAGGCCTTAATCAATTAATACATTATGTAAAATGTATTTGTGAAATTTAAACACACTGTGATATTTTTTTGTTTGTATTTATTTGGACTGCCTTGATTATTTTATGCCATCGAATCTGTTTTACTTCTAAACCTATGTCTTAGTCTTTGCGTGGAGGAAAGGCAGGTTTTTTTCCAGCTGTCGTTGTAATATCCCTCTTTTTTTCATTTATTTTACAAAGCGTTTTCAGTCATAATTCAACCATCCGTATCGTGGTAGGATAGAGGCAACAGATATGAAGGGTAACGTTGGTCGGAGGAAAAGCATGGTAGTAAACGTATAGAAGGAAATCCTACTATACGTTTGCCGAAGAGACGCCAACCATAATTCACCAGAACTCTTCGGGTGAACAGTCGATAACGATAAATCCCTCAGCTCTTATAAACGTTTAAGCGATTTGCATAATACACACCGCCGTCACACAAAGTGTTCTCTTCCACCACTCCCAAAACTATACAACCATAATTTTGAACGTAGTGTCCTTACTTGTTTCTTTCTTAACTTGATCAATAATTAGCTGTTCATATTCCACGCAGATTATTGTGGACTACTTTTACTTTATTATATTATTTAAAATACCATAATAATGATTCAAATAGCCAAAATTATCCATATTTATTGAATTATTTTTGAGAAAATTTTTTTTTTGACTAATCTATTAGTATATTATTATTTAACTATTCGTTTTTGACCACTGTACGTGAAACACACAGTGCGATAAAGTAGTACATTGACAGAAATGTCTTTAAATAGATTTTTATATGGCATAATAAATATGGATTGTGTAAAATTTGATGACATAATTGTCCATGTTGAAGATTCAATTGAATATACTGTGTGTAAAAGCAAATCACACTTCTTTTGTGCTGGTTACAATGAATCTAAATTTCGAAAAATGATTTAATAATACAAAAAAGATGGTATGCCTTTTGTGCAAATTCAATGAAAAATCTAAGTATAGGAAGGGTATAAATGAGACGACCTACGCATGTAAAATTTTTTTTTAGCACAATTTTTGAAAATGTTGAGGAACGATTGCGATCTTTAAAACGATATTAAAATAAAGTATTTGAAGTGCACTACATTAAAAAAAAATTTCATGTCAACAATCGTTTTTCTATGGGAATTCGACCGTCAAATTAAAAAAAACGCAATTAAAAAAAAAATTTACTTTATTTTCAATGAAAAAAATTACTTAAAAAAAACAGTTAATATTTAATGTAAATATACAGTAGAACTCCAATTATCCGAATTAATGGGGACCGGGACCCATTCACTGACTAATCAAAATAAACAATGACAGGTGACTGCAATGCGCCGGAACTGGAGTGGGAACTCTTACCACGTGTTGTGCCTACACTGACGCCGCGGACTTTGGACAAATTTTTTTCTGATTTTTTCTGAAAGTGATTCGGATAATCGGCGATTCGGATGATCGGAGTTCGGATAATTGGAGTTCTACTGTAATAAATAAAAATTGTAAAATCACAAATATAAAAATTATTGTAAAGTTTAACAGATTTGTACCAAACCATTTTTTATGATAATGATGTTAATCGCTGCCAGATAACATTTATATTTGTCTGAACTATGCCGTGACTTAACTGTGCTAGGTTTTGTTTCTTTTAATTAAAATTAATAATTGATTTATTACAACACATTTTAACTCAATTTGTACAATATTATAATATATATATTTTTTTTAATTAAAAAAAAAATTTATTCACTAACTATTAAACATAATCAATTTTTCTGCTTTATAAGCTCATTCAAAGTTTTAATTATTAACCAATAGCATGTACAACTTGTTAATCACACCGGTGAAAAAATGTCACCGATGAGTCAACTATAACATATTTATGTATAAATATAATATAAACTTTTTTTATAACTATTTAAACACATATAAAACATGAGCAATAAAAATTTGATGTAATGGAAATGTAAATGGAGAAGTATTCGAAACAAGGTCTATATAAAATACATAAAATCATCTTAAACTTCAAGAACCATAAAACCATAAGTTACTTATTAAAATAGGTATTTAATAATTTTAAGACAATTTAATAATTATTTTATATAACATATATTTTTCATCGAGTTCTTGTCCGGTTTTTATATTTTCCAAACAAATATCAGCCATTATTTATCGAAATCTTCAGATAATGAAAAATCAAATTTCTAAGTAAAAAACGGAATTTGTTAATAATATTCCTCTGAACATTTAACAATTATAATGAAATAAGCTGTTACAACACAAAAATAATTGAAGTATATTAAAGTTTTAGAGCACTAACAACTAACTTAACTAATTTTCCAACCGATTAAATTCGCAACATAATTAATGATGCACAAAATATTTTTTTTTCATTTTGCAATTTTATTAAATTACTTGTTTATGTTAAATCATTTAATTTAGTCATATCTATTTGTTTATCCTTAATACAAAAAAAAAGTAATTATTAATATTTATTCTTGAATAATTACATGCTGAAAACTATGTTATTGAATAATGATACTTAATTTAAATATGCCACTTTTTTGTGACTGAGTATTTTAGAATAAATTTATTTATGTTAAGTTCATAAAATAATTTTTGTTTTTAAATTATTTAAATTATTGAGTTTATGAAGTGATGCAGCAGTTTTAATTGAAGGGTAGTATATTTATAACATCTCATAATGAAAATTTTTATTTTTCATTATCATTAATATGATAATAATTTGATTATATTTTTAACACAAATTACTACTACAGTATTAACTACCCTGGGCAAATATCAATACTCTTTATACCTAGCTAACTTGTATGTTTAAAATACTGCAATTTAAATTATGTTGTTAAGCTGTTGTATAGTTATCAACACATGTGCTAAATTTCACATTTATATGAATAAAGCAAAAGTCATCTAAATAATGTTTCTCTTTTAAGATATTCAAAATAACCATTTATTGACACATGTTTCTAACCAGTCCCTTAAAATTCATTAACAATGCCCAAACTAAGGTTTTTATCACATATAGTTATACCGCATTTCAGAAATTTCACTACAGAACGCTGGTTATTTTTCCTATTTTTAGTGGATTTTTTCTATGAAAAGATTTTTTGATGTTTTTGGTCAATTTTCTTCTACATAGAATCTGTAATATTTTACATGTATCTCATCTCATATGAGTATTATTTATTTTTATTTTTACTTAATATCCTCATAATAAATCAATATTGTTTTTTATTATATTTAATAATTTTAAATAGTACTGTGTCTTTTGCTTATGAACAGCCTTAAATATGCCGACCAAAGTGAAGAAGCGTAATATTGTGATTAGAATTAATTAGTCTTAATAGTAATACTCTATGCCTATGTGCATGCCAGCCTGAGAAGACAATGCTAATTACTTTTGTGTAATGTGCAGGAAATTGAGGTAAAGATTAATACTAAATTTATGAAAAAATATTTTTGAAATGAGTTATATCCATTGACAAGCTAATTCTAGAGCTAGTAGTCCGGATAGAAGTCATTATTAAATATATAGTTTGTAAGGTAGGAACTACATCTTGGAAATATCCTCTGTGTGTGTACTCCCTAGTCATAAAGGACTATGCCATTAACTAACGGTAACGTGTAGGCAGTTGGCACAAAAGATAATAAGAAGTTAACTGTGTCCGCGCTAGCCAACGCCTTACGTTGAGAAATGTTGGGTACCATAGTATTGTTGATTACATTTTGAATATAGATAGACATATTTTTATAGTTCTATCTTGACAAGTTCAAAGTGAGTTCTAAAAATTTCGATATGTACTATAGGGAATTTATCGAAAATATAGTTAGTAAAACATGAAGAGTTTGAGAAGTATAAAAAATAATAAATCATAATGGACGCAGGTCCCATTGTAGAGAATATTTTTAAATCTATATTCCATGAACGTCATATATGTATTGTCGAAATGATAAAAGTGCGTATTGATGATTAAGACTTAATATACGAACAAATCTAATTAATCGAAATAGACGCAAAATTTTACAAGCAATTGTTAACACTGAACCGAGAAGTTACTATAAGATGAATTCAGACAACTACGAAAGGAAATAAAGGTAAATGTGAATATAAATTTCTTTGTTCTACTCCTTAAAAAAATTCATGCAATAAACAAGAATAATAGAAAGTGAAGTAGGGATATTTTATTATTCGATAACTCAATATAGTGCGACCTCGAGATACCCCAAAACTAAATACACATCCATCTCTGTCTTACCTTACCTAATTTTTTGTTTATTACAAAACACCTGAAAAATCAACTTTACATTTCAATCACTAAATTCTTAAGATCTATTTCCTCTATAAGTATATGTATTATCTTATATGACATGGTTTTTTTTAAAGCTTATGTTTGCTTTCAATCTGTCCTTTTTCATCCGTTTTAAAATATATTATTAGTTTATATATTATATGATGCCTAACATCCTCAATACTGAAATCCTCTCAGACATCTTAGATCCCACCATATCTATCGAAACGTGAAAAATATGCATTATGAATACATATTTACTCTTCAAAAACCATAGTTTTCATGCAGAAATGTAAATATGCACCGTTTGCAATAGATAATATATCTTTTCATCCAGGGTTTCGAGTTATAAACGATATTTACTGCACTTTGCAAGAATATTGTGTTTTTGAATTTTTATATTTTTTACGATTTCACGCTGAGAAAAATGTGTAATTTACTCGCGTGACATACTATGACTTGTCACCACTTTGTAAATGGATGAATAGATATTTAAAATTTATTAATTCATTTACTTAAATGCAAGCTAATTAAGTTTAAGTCTATTTCTTGATTTTTTTTTGTGCAATGGAATATTCTATGTTCAGTAGTAACCTTAGTACCTTAGTAGTACTGGAAAAGATTTTGGATTACCAGAATGGATAGTTAAGTAGTTACAGGAATTCCAAATTAATGTTTAGGAATATTTTTGTGCCAAATGCCCAAGTAAAATTAGTTTTCGGAAGGATTAGTTGTTCTTTCATTTCGTTTCCCGTTTGCAACCATTAAAAAGATATTGGAAATAATTTTATGCGCCCAATAATGCCATATTTATTTTTAACAATGACGAATTTTGGGAAGCTTTTAGTCTTCTTATTTGCCGTTCTCATTCAATTTCTCGCTAAAGTAGAATTTGATAAGTAAGTTGCGAGAGTGCATTTTGTGAATATACTGTCAGAGTATACAGAGAGATATTTAAGCTTTTTTTGGTTTTTTCTATATCCCTATTTTTCTAATTTTTATAGTAATATACATGTGCAAGAGATGTCAGAAACGCTATGGTCATTTCTTTATTAAATTAATTTGTGTTATTTATTACATGTTATCTTATATTATTAATACACAATTTGTGACAATGATTTATTATTACATTACAATATTGATATATCTGTGACAACTTATACTATTATTTATGTGAATTCTATCGTTTATATGAAAGTTTATAAAATAGTTTGTTGCTTAACAGATATTACGAATACAGATGTTGCCCGTAAGTAAAGTATAATGTCGTCTTTACTTGACAAATGATAATTATTATATTATAGTTTATTATCGACCATATAAGAATCCTAATGAGAGGTTAATGTATCATAAAAAATTAACCTTATTTATGAATTTGAAAAAGCTACGTTGTTTTTTTTTAACCTATTAAAGAAGTAAGATAAAAAAAACCCAGCACAGGGGGGTCGCGGCACAGTGGTGACGTGGCATAGTTGGATCAAGTATAATGATATCTGATAGTGATTAAAATCACTATCAAAAATAAACGCTTCGATGCAAATCTTTAGATAGTGTTTAATTTTAAAAAAATTGGTGTTTTATTCCAAAAGCTACTTGATCTGCTGGTTCCTTATTAATATCTCGATTAAGATAAAGTATG
>NW_026099572.1:53972836-54095803 GCF_025091365.1 Daktulosphaira vitifoliae
AATTTACAAAAAAAATATACTAAATGATAAGTAAAGACATCAAGCATCTATATAAAAAAAAATTATATTGATATGTTCATTTTTGAAAAATTTAGAGCATTTTTAAGTTAAAAATATAAAGAAAAATTAGTTTACAAAAATCGTAATTTTTTATTAACTTTGATGTCAACTTTCACCACGAAGACAAGTCCAGAGGTCAAATTTTTTTTTTTCAAATTAAAGTATATTACATAAGCTTTAATTTAAGATATATATAAAAGTGTCAGACCTTCCGGAACATTTTCAAAAGTTAAGTTGAAAAAGTTAATTTTTTGTGAAAAAGTTGTCATTTTAAATCCCCCCCTGTGGGCAGATAAAGGGTCAAATTTACAAAAAATATATATCAAATGATAGATAAAGACATCAAGCATCTATATAAAAAAAAATTATATTGATACGTTCATTTTTGAAAAAGTTATCGCAGTTTTTAGTAATAAAAATTGAAAAACTTTCGAAAATTAGCGATTTTTAAATTTGTAATTTTTTTGGAGGTTTCCCCCATTTACGGGGAACGAGGGAAATTTTTTCAATTTTGAAGGGTAATGTCTTCGACTAGATACGATTTGTGATCTTTTGACGTATCGTTGAAAGAAATCCGTTCGGTGAGAGCTGAGAAAAAGTGGTAACAGACACAAAAAAAAAAAACACATCATAGTAAAACCAATATCTTCTCAGCTTCGCATCGAAGCTAAAATAAAAGAAATAGGATGGATTATAACATCATCAAATCTATTAATAAATTTATATACACGTTAAAACAAAAACAAAAACTATGAAAAATGTTTAAAAAATAAACAGTAACAAGATGCATTCCTAGATCTTTCCGTATAATTCCAAGTAATCCTGTTAGAAGCTTGAAACATAAGGCGTATTATGATTTATCAGCTGAACTTAATCAGTAATAATTACTGATTCAAATCATACAATTTTATTAAAAATCAGTTTCTTTTATTAATCTACTTAACTATACATTATGTTTAGATCTAACTGACATACTTTATACTTTTTTATACATTTACCATTTCCTTGTAATTATTTTTAAAAAATATTACATTTTTATATTATATTAAAAGAATACTCTTTATTATTTTTCTTTAGAAAAAAAAAAAATAATAAATTTTTTTACTTTTTTCAAAATGTCTAATAGACATATTAGCTTTTTTCTTACAAACATTTTTGATAGCTCCATGACAATTTTCTGTTAACGATTTTTAAAGTACTGATAAGTTACAAGTATTTTAATTCATAAAATGGGTATAGAACATGGTGGAGTATTTGTACAACAGAAAGGTCTGCTCTTACTCGCGTTGCATATACACTCTATGTATTAAACTGCTTGTAACCTAATATTTACTTACCCTAAAATTATTATCGATCCAGAAAAATTGTTTCTAATAAAACGGCTAAGCAATGAATATTATGAAATGAATAAAAGATATTCAATTTGTTTATTTTTTTTTTATTAGATGTAAGTAACAGAAATGTGATTATAGTTTAAAAAAAATGACCAAATAAAAATTCGATTAAAAGTTAGTAGTTAGACCTTAGGCACTCTATATGCATAAACAAAACTTAAGTCACTTGTTAAAATATTATGTATGTAAAAATTTTTTTGTAAATGTTCACATTGTACATTTTATTAATTAAAAAAAAAAAGAAGTTGCTGATAAAAATATAGATAGAACGATATTTCTTAACGTTTTTACGTTGGAATAACGTTATTAATCGGTTAGCATCAATATATGAGTTTTATAAAACATGGTTAAAAACCTAAACTTAAATACCTATAATTACGGTTTATTTTCTCCCGAGAATACACCCACATCTCTTATCTTTTAGAACATTAGCTTAAAAACTTGTGCATTGAACAAATAAGTTTAAAGTTACTAAGATTATGCGGTGACGTAAATTCATAACGCAATAATGAGTATTATACTGATCAAATTTTACTTAAAAAAACACTTTAAATAATTAAAAAGTCTGATAAATACCACGTAATATTTATGATATTGTTAAAATTTATGTATGTATATATATATATATATATAACGGAATCCTACCCCACTACTATGGTTGATCAATTTGCCGCAATAATAATATGTTTAGTTTGTATGAAAATAGATATAAACCTTTAGTATAATGGCAAAAGTGTCGAAGACAGTTTCAGAGTCGACACATATTCTACTTACATATTAGGCATGAACACTTAAACATAGAAATAATATATATATATATATATCCATTTGCGATTAAAGTTTTGGCTTCAGTAATAACACTACAGGGGTAACATGGATCTCGTTGTAACGACTTTCGAGCTAAGTTTAAAAGGAAAGTTTTACACCTCCGAGCTTTTATTGGGTGACTTCCGCTTCAAAGAATTCTCAGAGCTTTCGAAAAACTCTTTAGCTTGATGATGGACACAAACAAGTGATACTTAAATTATAATTTCTTTGATGTTTATTTTACATAATGTTGCTCAAATTTGTATAGAATGTAATCCGACTGGCATGAAATGATTATTTTGTATAAAATATACAGAACTTTATCACTTAAGGAGCAGTTATAATATTCAGGATATTCCACTAAATATAAAACATGCAATATCTTAAAAAGTAACAGTATGTTTATATTTTTTTCAGAAGTTTATAAATTAACGCAAAAAAAAAAAAGAACTTAGTTCTATTTCCCCGTAAAATTGTATGATATTTGGTTTTTTAAATAGATGTTTAACTTGTTAAAAAAAAAAAAAAATTATACAATTAAGATAATGCTTAATGAATAAAAACTTCTAAACCAATTTTTTAAGTGCCACGGGTCTGTTTATTTTTATTTCTAGGCATTTTAAAAACCTGCACTACTCCTCCAGCCTTGATATAACAATGGCATTCAATTCCTAAATACTAATTTAAAAGTAGTTTTCGACCAATCATTTTCTTAATTATAAATAAGTCAATATACATGTTTCCATTTAAAAAAACTCAAAATTATATATTTTTAAGGGGATAGTAGAGGAAATAGAAGAACGAGAATATTCATTACTTCAAAGAAGAAAAAATTTAATTTTATGTTATACTTTTGAAGATATAATGTGAAACATAAGTTAGTAGTTCACTCTAAATTTTATAATCCTGAGTCGTAGTGTTTATGTAAATTTTTAGAAATTTATTGAATTATTTTACTGCATAAATCAATTTCATTATTTAAGTATTCAATAATTTCTATTTTAATAACTTCATCAATATTTGATACGATATGAATTGTTCAATTTAGATGTTAACGATTTTATAGAATATGTAAACTATTCATTAACAAGTTATCTACTATTGAACTGGAAATGGGATAATTAAAAGAAAAAATGGTTAAATTAGTGTACTCAGAAAACTTAAAGGGGTAATAAAAATTTTCGAGTAAAAGAATTTTTTTATATAATTCACTTATTTTATTAAGTACAGCGAAGACCTGGCATAATTTAAAATCATAAAAAAGTCTTTAATAACAATTTTTCTTTTTCTCTACCTCTGGTAAAAATTAAAAGTAAATAAAACGATAATTATGAGCGATTTCCCTAAATTTTAAAAATATAGAAATAAAGATTTTAGTTAAACATCAGTAAAATGTTTTATTTCTATAGTGAATATGAAGTTATACAGGGTGGCCCACCACTCACTGACAACTTAAATAACTTTTGATCCAGTTAATATTTTTAGTTGATTTTTTTTTTAAATAATAGTTATACGTTAGGTCTATAGCTATATCTCAATAATTAATTTTTTTACATTTTATTAAAAATATTAATTATTTTTAAATTTTAAATAAAATGTAAAAAAAAAATCTAAGATAGCTATTTTGTAGAGTAGAATTTAAGAAAAATTTTAGTAAAAAAATATCTTATTAATATTCAGTAGTAAATATTCTGTAGCGTTTTGAAGTTTGTGAAAATTTGAATTTTCATGTACTATTTTACGGTATTAAACATTGAAATACGTATTGAGAAAAGGACAGAAGAAAACGCTATCTTTTCAATATACTTTTGAATGAGAGTGATAAGTAATAATTGCCTTATCTAATTTCTTATCATGGTATTTATGCCAAGTTTGTAATGTATACACACTATCATCATATGTATACACAGTAATCATGAAAAGATAGCGTTTTCTTCTGTCCTTTTCTCAATACGTATTTCAATGTTTATAACCGTAAAATAGTACATGAAAATTCAAATTTTTACAAACTTCAAAACGCTACAGAATATTTACTACTGAATATTAATAAGATATTTTTTTACTAAAATTTTTCTTAAATTCTACTCTACAAAATAGCTATCTTAGATTTTTTTTTTACATTTTATTTAAAATTTTAAAATAATTAATATTTTTAATAAAATGTAAAAAAATTAATTATTGAGATATAGCTATAGACATAACGTATAAATATTATTAAAAAAAAAAATCAACTAAAAATATTAACTGGATCAAAAGTTATTTAAGTTGTCAGTGAGTGGTGGGCCACCCTATATAGAGTTTTCAGTAAGTAAGGAAATGGATTTCTATTGATCTCGTTGTGTTGTAACAATTTACCTGCTTTCTTACTTTCTGAACAATCTATATAGTACAAAATGCTGTTTGTATGAACATTTTTAAAAGTCTAAAATCTACTTCAATAAATTTGAACAATTAATTGTGAAATATGCCTATAGTATTATCAAAGTTTTAAAAGTATTTTAAAGGTTTAATTTGCAAGGCCTATTAGATATTTACAAAAAGTCATAATCTGTGTTTTTCGCATGAATCGACTTTTAATCAATTTTGTTAATTCATTTTTGGATTGTGTGTAAATGAATTTACTTATATTTAAAAAGTGGATTTTTAGGTTTTTTTAAATGCTTAAAATATGATGTTAATATGCGTTTAAAAACCCTTTATATATATACTAAATATTCCTTATGACTGATGAAATGTTGTCAAAAAAATGATAAAAATAAAAAATATTAAATTTTATTTTAATGTGAGTTTAAGTAAGAATTGTTCAATTTTATATGTATATTATAGTAATTTTATGTGTGATTTTTAGCTCAACAAATATGTTTTGTCCAAATAAAGTGCATACTTCTCATTATATGACAATGTGATAAAAAAAAAAAATCAAAGTATTAAGCAGTTCAAAAGGGTTTTCCCTAAAATTAAGACAAATTAATTAAAAACCCCATTACATATCCAATAAAAATAAAACATTTAAGTTTCACCAAATAAAATAATTCAACATTAATGCACACCATTTATTTTATGCTAAATATGCTAAAAAAAGGAAAAAAAAAACATTTTGTTATAAACTCGAGAATTGGCGAATGGTTGTCATTTCTTTCTCTCATCGAGCTGCTTACCTCGTCGAGTTAATAAAAACTAGAAGTTATTATTGAATGTGAAAATTAAGGTTAAATCTTCAATATTGCGTGTTTTCAAAATATAGACAAATTTATTTATTATAAACCACTTAATTAAACGTGAAATGAAAATGATATAGAGAATTTATTTTTTGGTGTGTTTTAGGTACATTTTTTCTGGATTCATCAATCATAAAGAATTTTTATTTTCATCCCTTATTTTTTATAAAGCTCTCAAATTTATTTTTTTAAATAATAATTGACATAATTAACTAGTTTATAAAATAATAATTATCTAATTAAGACTGGTCAATAGCTACTTTTGAAGCAATATTTCGGATATTATTCAGGTTTTTATATTTAGGCAGGAAGACCGAGAATTGTCTAATTATAAAAATAGCAGCACCAGTGCACTCATCCTCTCATTCATTACTTTTAACTGCTAATAACTTCTGTAATACGGTTGCAAAAGTTGTTATCTAATCGTTATTTTCTTAATTAGATAAATAAATAAACTAGTTAATTATTTGAAAGTTATTACTTTTATAACGTATAATGGATGAAGATAAAAATATTTAATAATTGATAAATTGAAAAAACTTGTATCTAAAAGAAACCAAAAAAAAAGTTAAATATTATTTTTATTTTTCGATTAATTAAGTGGTTTGTGATAAATGAATCACTTAGCAAAACACGTATTATACAGTTTAATAAAATTACCCGATTGCTTTCCTACGTACTTCACTAATATTTTCCTTAATACTTCCAAATTACTTTATTGAACAAACAACATTCAACTGCCACCAACGCAAATAAAACTCAAATATTAACTCTTTTGTTTTCTACTATCTGAAAGATGAAACATGCAATTTCTTCTTGCTAAACATAAAGTTAAAATCATTAATTGAATATAGTGCATTATTGAAGTTTCTTCATTCCTTAGATAACAAAGTAAATTCTGAACGATTCCTTCTTTTTTACATTTTTATTTTTGACCTCGGAAAACTATTCATGAAAAATAATTAGCATTTCTATTTAATGGAAATGCAAATTATTAATGTTTTTTGTTTCTCCGACGACTCACTATATAATGATAAAATAAATTTTGTGTTCCTATGTTGATCATTTTATGAATTTATATTTTTATTGAATTATATAAAATGTATATTACCATTGTTTAATAGTTATAATTTTCAATAATAGATTTACATTTTGGTTCATTGTAAATACTTTTTTGGTAATTCTGACAACTCCGAGTCAAGAGATATTTAGGTACAATTTATATCGGCCGGTAAACCTCTCATTGTTTATGCTTTTTCATTATACATTCATGTGGTTAACTTATTGTTCCTTTTTCAATCTAATACAGCAGATTTACGTTTCCATAAAAAAAAATTAAAAACAATAATGCATATTTCATTTCCCATTTTCATTATAGGGAAATCAACGTGTTCTCTGTGGCGTGATTATCGCACATACAAGCTTTTATTTATTACATTTTTGGTGTCCTTTCAATTGAAATTTAACTGAATAGTTCAAAAAGAAGGCTTTACAATAATGTCTAGTGTTTAATTCAAGAATAAACATTAGATTAATTTATTTATTTTTGTAAAATTCGAACGCATTCGCTGATATAGAATTTTTTTAAGAATCTTATGAACTTAAAATCAGTCTTATTAGTTATAATTATAAAATGTAACTAATAATTTTTTGATGTTTTGGTATACACTTTTTTTTTTATTATTATTAGTTAAATAAATATTTGAAATTATGATTAATACATAAGTCTAACAGATATGTCATAAAGTAAATTAATTAAAAACATTTTATTGATAGATATGTGTCTAATTTAGATCATTGAAAAATTGGCATACAATATTTAAAAAATAAATTCAATAGTATACAACAGATAAAAATATCCAAAACTCGTTAATAGTCTTTGACGAGATTGAGGAAAAAAAAGTTTAAAAGTTATTTTAAATTCAATATCAAAGAATAACTTGCAGCTGTTCATAAATAAAAATACTTGGGTTTTTTTTTCGAGTTTCTATTAAATGAGTTACTACTATATCGATTTCAGTAACAGCTGAACTCACTTACAGCAGCCTAGTTTTTTTTCTAGAGTTGAATTCACATAAACAGCGCAGATAGGGACGTTACAAGATTGTGTTTTATGAGATCAGACCAAAATGTGAAATATTGGCACTTTTTGTGGTCCAGCACAATAGTTCACAAGGATAAGTTTCTTGTTTAGTACAAACTTTTGTTCTGTTTTAGACCCAACTATATCGTCATAATAGACATGTTTAAGAGTTGGTGTATTTTCGTTTGGTGAATTACACATCGTGATATACTAGGTCGTTAAAAATACGTGCTATATTTTCATTTATGTTTTTTGCTGACTATCCAAAATGATCACCGACAGACAATTTTACTATTTAAGTGTTAATTAAAAAACATAAATTATAATGTATAAACGTATTGGAGTTTTTAACGTTTGCACGAATAACGACAATCATTGTGTATTATTTCCTGAAATGTACACATTGTATGTGAAATCCGGGAAAATACACCACAGAGCGCATCATGCTTTTACCAAAACTTACATGCCAACACCATGGGGGACACGTACACATGACACGTACATGTAGCAATTTTCATTGAGATTATGGCACCAACTAGTAAAGGGAGCGTGGCGTTTTCGGGTTTGTCGTTATTGTTGTCACTACAGGGTATCAGTAGGCGGCCAATCGTTATAGTGCACAACGACAATATTCATTATTCACGCCATTACACTCCGCGTGCGGGATTCCCCACTATTATTACACATGATTAGTTCCACTGCGCCTAATATCCCTGCGATCCTTAACCCAAAAACTTACATTCCAAGTATCAACGACCGTCGCATTTATCGCTTTCCATGACATCGTCCCCTTTGATTGTCTTTAGCGCAATAATCGCTAAAACTCATACCATCGTTGTTCTAAATTTAATTGAAAAATATGTTTTCTTTTCTCATTTCGGATATATTACTTTTTACTTTTTTTTTTTTTTAAATTGAATCATAATTAAAAAAAAAAAAAATCGGTTAACAACAATTATAGAGCTGTTAAAGTAGGACATTTTTTTCTATAAATTATTTACCGAGGACACAGTATATTGTCAGTTATATTAATATAATACGTATTACTACTGCTATATTTGACTGATATATTTTATAAAGACAATGTATTTTAAATGTTAATATAAGAAAACAAAAACACTTGTATCTGAAATATTATTGTTTAACCATTTGACTGCGTTAAAAAGATAACGCATTGAGTAAAAACTAACAATATAATACAATTGTACAAAAAGTTAAATTTAAATATCATAATACAGAGTTTTGTTAAACAATACAGTAAAATCAAAATGCGAGTTATTTTAATATGCACAGCGAACCAGATTTAACTGATTACTCTTATATTTTTTGATACAATTAACATTTCGTTGTAACTTTTTTACTACCAAGAACAAATATTATTTTAACGTAGTCTATGATTGCATAAATTATTTTAAAAGATCACAATGAAATATTAAATTTATGAAAAGCTATAAGAGTTGTTAGTTAGATAACAGAATTTTTTGCCTTTCACGGTGCCTAAAATAATTTAAAGAAATGGATCCTAAAACCATTCAGCGAGACATAAAGTCTGACTAGAGTAAAAATAAGAAAATTAATTTCTGAATCTAATTTCCTTATTTCATCGATTGAAACACAAATCATGTTAAGTTTTCAGATTGTATTATTAGTCATAGTGAAAGAATTTATTAAATAAAAAGAAAATTACTATAAGTGACCATGTTGAATTAAATATTCAATGTAAAAAAATTTACTTACACAAATAATAATTTGTAACTGATGGTCGATAAGTCTTTGACAGCTAATATACACCAAAAACCCTATGACTAAGTTGTCACTTTAACATGTTTAGATGGGATGATCTAAAAAGTGGCCGTTGTTCGTACTTAATAAAATAGGGGAAGATGATTTTTAAAGGGTAAGAGAAATAAAACACACGAGTCCATTGAAGATGTAATACGCAAGAAAATGAGTTTGTGATTAGGTTAAATTAAGGGGACTTTATTAAATAAAAAAAAAAAAACAATTTAAGCTAATACGATGCAATAAACTAAACGGTCAAAAAACTTCGTCTGCAAAGATCAGAGAATAAAAAAAATATGCCATTAATAAAAAAATTATACTTACAACTTTTTTACTAGAGAATGCCATGAATGTCTCTGCGCGATCGACTAGCATCAAACATATGGCCTGACAAATTCTAGCCGACTTCATGCCCCAAGTTAACGAACTATTTGTTAGTAGTTAGCTTATAACTTGCTCAACCCAACCCAACTAATCATATCACATTGCCTGTAGGATATTCATCACTAATAAATAAATAATTAATAATCAGAACAGGGTTACGGTCTTTGAACGCGTCCCTCACCTTTTGCAAATTAAAATTTTATAAAAAAATATAATAACATGTTAGGTGTTCTTGTAACACGCCTGTCATGTTGTGAGGTCTATAAAATAATAATATGGGGGTGCCTACAGAAATATCAAAAAAATTCGCAATACGTGCATATGACACAGCCGCACTAGAATGAAATGTACTCGAAACATTTTATACAAAAAAAATACATTGCCAGCCCCGAAGGTCTAAGAAGTAGTAGGCAGGTTCAGCCAACACCATAAAATATAAAAAATTACATATTTTATGTACCCAGTTGGTAACTTAAAAAAATAATGTCATAAAAACATTTTTATAACGTCAAATAACATCATGTTATATTATATATGTTACAGTAACGTTACAAAAATATTATTTAAATAAATTTGTTATTTAAGTAGCGGACACTCGAGTAAAAAAGATTAATAATTCAACAGAAAATTGTAGCGCACAAAACACAAAATCAAAAAAACTGGCGAACCAGTTTTGATGATCATCGTATTGTGCCGGTTAGACCTAATGTGGCGCATAGAGGTCTAGAGCCATTTTGAGGGAAAGGTGGTCAGTAGGAAATTACAGACACTAAAGTCTACACAAGAATGATACAACACTGGTCACTGTAATAGACAATGATGCGTTTAGTGGCGTTCACTGTGAAGCGTACAAAATTAGATATTCCCCAACTTTTTTGTCGAAGTAGCATTTATAACGCAGCTGACACAGTTAATGCACACAAACATTATTACACATTTTCAAAGCATAAAAATGTTAAACGCCATTGTACACGGTAACGGCTCAGCCAAAATAAATTAAAATATAAATGTACAAAAAATGAAGGGGTGCCTTTTTGTCACGTTATCATCTATTAAAAAGAAAAAGTTTGATATTTACTTAGATCGTTCTATGTAACTGATGAATACAATAGTTCTTTTGGATAGTTTTAAAAAATATAATTATATTCATAATATGCAGTTTAGAAAAAAGTTCGTGCAAAACATTAATAAAAAAAATTATCTCAACGTGTTATTCCTAAAGGATATTTTTTTTTATTAAAATACTTGTCCTGTTTTTATTAATAATTAGATCAGTACTTGAAATATATTTATGGTTGGTCTTTATGAAGGTTCATCTTTTCTATTTTGGTGATCGCTGAAAATAATATGATTATCTACGGTGGCCTAAAAAAGTTAAAGGGAATAAATTTGGTAAAGTATGTTGAATTTTTTAAGGTAAAATATTAATTTTGTAGGCTATATTATAGTAGTTTTTGGAATATTTTTACGTAATTTTTAATTAACGTGGAATTATTGTCTTTATGAAGAATTTGATTTTTCATCAACTACAACACTTGTTTATTTGAAATATACATAAATATAGTAATAAAATTAGAATAAGTTGTTCTAAAAGTTAAAACATACAAAATTTTATTTAAATTTATAAAACTAAAACGGCTTATTGATTTAGCATTTCAACAGAAATTTATTATCATTATTATTTATTTTTTAAACTCATTATGCATAACATCATGTACTACGGTTCTATATAAATATTTTACAAATGTAATACATGCCATTTGTTGACTTGATGTTTTTATACTTCACAAATTCACGTTTTCAACACGCTATACAACAAAATTTAAATAAACATTTTTTTTTAATGCTTGGTAAAAAAGTTTTGAAAATAAAAATAAAAATAACTCAGCATAGAGATGTCACGGCGTAGTGGGGTACAAGTATAGATGGATATCTGATAGTGATTAACATCACTATGATACAAAATACTTTCATGTTAATCTATTAAATTTCACAATAATTTTTATGTATATAATTTTTTGCTTGCTCAGTAATAAAATGCTTTGAAAAGAAACTTTTCAAAAATCGAGTTGAAAGAATTTTTTTTAAATATATGGTAGTTTTTTTTATAACGTATTAAAATTTTATTACGATCGGTAGGTTTTTAAAAGAGTTTTTATAAAATGAATAAATAGTGGAAAAAATTTTACAGAAATTTTGCGACTTTTGGATTTAAAGTCAAATAACTCTTAGAAAAATATTGTGAATACATTTCTATTTTGTTTATCATAAAGGAGTCTTAAAAAGATTTAATTTGCTATTGGTTTGAAGAACGCTAACGTCCCAAAACATCTTCAAAAATTGAAAATTGAAAAGTTTTACGTGCGTTGGTGGTCTATTTATAACATTTTCTGTATTTAGGTTTTTCATTGAATTTTTAGAAAAAGCATACCCAAAGAAAGTTCACTGTATCTTTTATATTGTATTAACATTAGGATAAGTCATTTTAAATAAAGTTATGTCAGTTTTTAATTGCAAAAAAACTATAATTTGATATAGTAGGATATAGTAGATATTATAGGGAAAATAAAATAAAAAAAAACAATAAGATTTGTATTTTACAATGTTTACATTTCACAAACATATAATAATAATAATATTGAGTATAGTTCTTCCGACGAATAATAATAATAATTAATAATACTACAAATATAAAATGTCTAGCGATATTAATGCCAAATGTATCTTTAGAAAAATTCTAAATTGAATCGTATATTGTTCAATTCTTATTTTAGTATAAATAAGTTTATAAAAAGAATTAAATGATTGATTTTTGATTAAAGAAATAAAGACGTAAACAAAATGTTAAATTTCTATAGCGTTTAATGCCACGTGCCAAGTGGCAGTAAACGCTAATTGTAATGTCATCATATTTTAATTTTTAGCCTCACTTTCTATTAAGTCATTACAACTTATATGGACAGTTCTTAGAATTTACGTAGTTATGTTTACATAATAATTAAAAATTTATCTAATATTGATTTTTTGCATGTTATCTAATAAAATAATTTCGGTAATCATTTTATAAAGTTTTATTACTATATTTAGTGAATATTAATTTATAATTTATAATATATACATTTTTTCTAATAAATTACCTAAAAGTACATATAAATACATAAAAAGCATTGTTATTCCCTAGTGATAATTTAGTTACATGGAAATTTTCACAGTTATTTGATTTATAATTAATAATTTTTTTTAGCATTCATTAGTTCAATAGTTAACCAATTCTCGTTATTTATATAGCAAAAAAAGTAATTTTATCACCATGTATTGTCTTTATCTCCTGTCTTTTTGTGACATAAATAATAAGATTGCGGTTTAGAGTTTCTCATTGCCTTAAACACCTTTTGGATTCGACGTAAATCACAGCAACGGGGTTTCTCCCTACGTTTCCACATGCCGGTACCAACATACCATTTAATGTTTCCTTCATCTCTTTTCCCAACCGTTTGGTTTCATCCGCAACGTCTCATAGACAACTTCGCCGTTGGCCACAATGATTTAACAAGAACTCCTTTCCCTATACTCATCTCTCCTAGCTCTGATTTCTAGCCCAGTAGAAACCTCTAAGTGGTTGGCAATGTAGAAGCAGCAGCCATTGTGGATTAAATATAATAAATTAAACTCAAGAGTAAATTTTATCAAGCGATTCCGGTATGACATTTATATAGTATAAAGATATTGTGTCTAAACAGAGCCCTATTGGCTGAGTTCCTGCTCTGGACATTTACGACAAAAATTTAACACATTTTGGACGCAGGGTTAAGTCAGTGCTTTAAAGAGATGTTCTATGGAAAAACATCATAAAAAAGAGATAGAAAATGTGAGAAAAAATGCAAACACTCTCTTTTCCTTATTCGGTCAATCTTATCCGAACCCTCTATTCAACTATATTATAGTTTTGCTTTCTAACGACCATTTTAAATGTAATTATTATGATTTCATTTTAACTTGTGTTTTCTTTGGAATTACATGTCCTATATTTGGTTTTTTTATAGTAAAACATATCAGATTAAATATGAAATTAAAAAAAAAAAAAAATGTTTCATAATTTAAGTTGTTTAGAATAATATTGTCCTATTTAATGCATTAATTTTGTTTTGTCATAAAATTTAATTTTTCAAAATTAAGTTTGTTTCAATTTACTTATCCGTAATCGCATAATGCTATACAAGACAAAAGTAATAAAAATTCCTATTAAAAGTGTAATTTTGTTTTACAATTAACCTCAAATGCTTATGCCTCCGTTAATGACGTAAGAATATTAATTATGCTAAACTTTGTTAGGAGACTACACCTTGAAGCTATTACACAGTACATATGTTCACATTGTGTGCAATTATCTGTAACATATTTAAACCTAATGATAGACGTTTATAAATCGCTTAAACAACTTAAAGTTTAACTTTTTAATGAAAATACATAATTTATTAACTTATTTAAAGTAAATTTATTATATAGAAAACAACTCTTATTGATGTTTTTGAACAGTGGACGTCTAGACTTAATAATTACTTGCAAGTATCAATAATTAAAATAATCATAAACTATTATAAATAATGACGTAATGACTGTTCACTATGTTGTTTTCATATTGATAGTATTTTTATTTGGGCTAAAAACATTAATTTCTTTTTAATAAAATATGTGTTAATTTTCTGAATTACGTCAATATATACACATCAATTGTTTTTAATTTATGTTAGAATTATGCGCACATAAGATAACATGAATACCACATTGTTATGGAAAATTGTTTATTGCTGTATTAAGTTAAGATATTAAGGATAAAATGAGATAACATCATGAACATTTTTATCCCCAGTATGTATTTATATTAAAAATGGTTTATATTCAAGTACTAAACTTCCGGGCCATGATGAATACGTTTCCGGTTGCTTCCGCAAATGAAAACATTTCCATAGTTATTTTTTTATGTGAAAGAAAGACCCATAATTTCGTGCGTCAGGTACATTTATACGACCCTTTTTAACAGGTTAGATGAAATTTATAAGATTCTTTTAAGATATCTACACACTTAATAGTAGATACAGTACATATTGTAATATATAAAATGTTATTATATAAAAAATAATTAAAATAATTGAATGTTTTTAGAATCATTTTAAATACTTCAACCCCAATACAATTTTTTTTTTGTAAATTAAAAAATAACAGATTTACTGTTAAAGAGACTTTATTCAAATCTGTTAATAGTATTAAAACAACAAATATTGAATTAGTATTATTTATTTTGGCCATTCAAACGGATTGACTAATATATGAATATATCCTATATTAAGTAAAATTTGAAATCATGATTTTTAAAAAAAAGTTATGTGTATTTTTACTGATAATTTCTAAAGCGTAAACAAAAAATGAGAAAACTGTTTTATGAAATAAAAAATTAAACTATAATAAAGTTAAATAGTAAGATATTTAAAGTGAATTAAAATAAAAGTATATAATTATAACACTTTTATAAATCAAATTCAAAAATTATTATTTTTTATACATGATTACACATAGCTTAATAAAAACGATTAAGTGATAATATAAAAATTAGAAAAATTAAATATAAATAAACAATTTTACTCAATTATATGTGCTTTTATTATACACTGGAGAGTGGAATAGAGTTGTAAAAGCGAAGAGAAAAAAAACCATTATTCATTTATAAATATAAATTATGTACATATAGATATTTCTTACATATATATACAAATATATTTGAGAGAAAAGAGCCTCGCGTCGTTTATAAAAACACGCTTCTCTCAGATGTTCCTTCATAAAAATAAAGTAAAGGTATTGCAGCAGATGAAATATTGAATTGGAAAATATGAATTAAGCGTTTCCAAGATACTCACACAAGATTTATATTTTTAGTTCAAAAGATGTAATACATATTTAAAAAAAAAATTTGATATTTGTAAAGTAAAACTGAAAGCTTATCGCTTCGCGGTAGTAGCATTAAACAAGAATATAAGCAAAAAGGCTTTTTATCTTATTATTCGTTTATTTTAAACATGAATATTATGTAATATCAAATTTATATTTTATGCTGAGTGTGATTTTTGTGTAATTAATATTGATAATGTATATCTGTAAATAGTTGTAATAGTTTTTTAGCATTTACAATTCATTGTGTTTATAATTTAATAATTATAATTTTTTTAATAAACAACATTCTTATGGGAGATTATAGTTACAAAACACCAAGGCACTTATATAATATTTAACTTAAATCGTAGAATAATGTGGTGTGTACATGTCCCTTTATGTTTAATTGATTAACCAATAAGAAGCATCTTTTAATTAAATCTAAAATCATAATTTTCACTCTCGAAAACTGGTCTATAGAAAGCGATTTCTGGCCCATTGTACATTTTATTTTTTCTACAAATATTGTCATGAAGCTTGTCTGTACCCGACTGTTTTGAGATTGAGCTCTCTTTCACTTAAAAAATTTTTCATGCTTGGTGTCTTTTATCTAACTCTTTCATCAGTAACGTGTTTAAAAAATAATTATAATAATAATTTCTTTTTATTTATTTATTTTACTTAAGTTTCTAAATATTTAATAATTATTAAAACAGTTATTATTTTTATAAGTTTTCCCATTGAGAAATTTTTTTTAAATTTTTTAATTAGAGTGTGTATTTAATAAGTGCATATCAAAAATCTATCTTAGCGCATATAGCGGTTGAAATAATTAGTAAAACAATAGTTTGTGACGTGTCACTAAAGAATGATTCTCATACTCTATCATATTTTATATATTTTATTTAAGCACATTAAAAATATAATGACTATTAAAAATATTTAAATATCAAGCGTAAAAAAGATTCTAAGTGAAATAATGTTTTAAGTTTAACTATTCTTACAAGAGCGTAAAATAAATAAATAGATGAAAATCAGTTTTTTTATTTTTGAAAATACTTCTTCAAGAAAGCATTAAGCTAGTTGGACACAAGTTAAGAAATTATATTTCTAAGAATTTCATAAAATATTGAGGATAGATTTCAAATAACTTATAAATAAGTTCTTTTTGGGAATAATTTCATTATTATGACGTAATTAATTTAAAATATTACCATTACATATCACATAATTGTTACTGATTGTCACATCTCAATTAAATGTGTGCAACGTGAATGTTTCATTTATATTTACCATTGGTATAAAACATTTTAAACAAACCCACATATTTTCTTTTTTATAGTACAATCGATAAAAAAATCAAGAGTAGTAAAATTATTATTCCCCACCCTCTTTATTATTTTTATGACACAGCGTTTAATTTTTAGAAAGAAATTTCAGATTATTTCTTAAGACATATTAATTGTTATTTTTTAAATTATTTTCTGATTACAAGCTTTATGACTTATAAGTAGAATATAAGAATAAAAACTTATTATAGTAATTAAATTTAATATGAATTTGATGTTCAATAATTTAGTGTTGTAGTCTACGAAAAATTATAAAAAAGAAATAGAATGAAATTTCCATTATTCTGACCCTTATTAACCTTATTGACCCTAATTATTATTATTAGTTAGTCATATTTTCAGTTTTGAAATTTATCATAAGTAATTTTAGTTTATCATAAGTCTCTAGCACAAATTGATCTATATATTTCTCTCATTTACGGGGAACAAGGAATTTTTTTAGGGTAATCTTAATATTTGAGGTATTGTTAAAAAAAATTAATCCTACGAGAACTGAAAAAAGCGGCAACAAACACAAAAGAACTTATAATAATGATATCATAGTAAAATTAATACTTTGTCAGTTTTGCATCGAAGCTGAATAATATAATAATATAATACTATTACATGTTTTGATAAAAAATTAAATTATAATAATTGTTTTATTTATTGTAATAATTTTTTATAAACTCATCGAACATCAAGTAAAAAATTTTAAGCATTATATTTAGATCGTAAAATAATTTTTGTGATTATTAATTTGATAAATAAATGTTATTATGTATTTAAAAAATAGTTTTGTTTTAAAAATTTTGAAGTTATTAAAAAACAAAAATTAAAGGTTGAAGTTTTTTATTATATTATTTTTTAATTATTTAATTAGTTGATAACTTAAATCGATTAGTATTATTAGAAGCTAAAGAAATTTCAATATTCAGAATGTATTATGAAAGTAAGAGCGCACAATTAAGAAGAATGTTTTTTTAATCATAAAATGTTTAGTTGCACGTACTTTATAATATTAACAAGAAATGTATACCTTGGGAATCATTAATATTTTACGAGTTATTGCGAAGGCTTGTTGTTAGATGGATCACTTGCATTCACTCTATACAATATGTATATTGATATAATTTTACAGTTACGAATAGTTGTGTTATGTTTTCTAAGAATGAAGTTGAAAGTTTGACATTGATTTATAAAGTGTATCTTACTCGGAAATTAACTTGATATCAAAGCATAAAAAGTTAAAATAAAACAAGACACAAAAACATGATTGTATCTTAAGTGTATAAAATTTTTAAAATCCTTTTAATCAAACTTATATGTATGTTTTAAATGATGAAAGTTACTTACCGTAATCAAACCCGGACATAAAAATCCCACTCTTTGTAAATAATTAATAAATTATACAATAAAAATTGTTTTTTTCTTTGGTGAATGACTTAAATTATTAAGTAAAGTAAATACTTATAATCTACCATGTTTGGTTTTAAATAAATAAAATATTACTATATTATTATTAAAAATTTTTTCAAAAATACTCTCTTAAGTTTTTATTTTCTCTTCATAATAAACCATTAGTACACATATTTATTCAAATAGTTTATTGTTACAAAAAATAACTTTTTAATAGTTTTTTTTATAAAATACAAATAAAATGGTATATGTAATGAGATAAACTTCCAACTATATTTTTATTTAGTCTTATAAATAGTGTTTTTATTGACTTTATATCAAAATATACTGTATGTTTAACTTAATTGACATAAAATTACTATTGAGTTTCTTTTAAATAGCTGTCTTAATAGATATTGTATTTTAAGTAGAGGCTTAGTACAATACAAAATTCAATAAAAGAAAAAGCTTTAAAATATAAATTTATAAATTCTTAGAGATAAGTATCAAAACGTTCTGTTGTCATAAATCCAAATTCCATTAAAATGAAACATAATAACATCTGGTCTTACGAATCCCTTAGGTATGCACAAACATAAGCTATTGACCCTTAAGTATCGGAAGCAACCCTTAGGGTTATAATAAGTTGTGTACACAAGGTGAGAGAAAGTGTCATTGGACACTTAAAATAATCTATAATATTTCAAAGTACAAATGGATATTTAACTTTTGAAATGTCGAAATTACCAATAAATTATTCATATCATAGGCACCGTTACGTTTTATTTGTTACATACTTGTAGATTATTAAGATGATAGCCCAATTATTACAATGTAATCTCATCAAATTCTACTCAATATTGCTTTTTGTTATTAAACTGTTTGCATATTTTATAACTTTAAAATAATAATAATATTATTGAAACCTTTTTTATTTTATATTTTAATCAAATCATTTTAGTTTCTTAACTATTAATTTTAACGTAAAGTAGTTTTAAAAATTGAAAATCGTATGTTATTTATATAATATAGCGTTATTGAGTAAAAATATTTTGCATAAAAATAATTTCTAAAAAGTGTCATCTTATATTTTGTTTTAGAAAAATATTTAAAAAAATTATATTTTGTATAATTTTAAGTATTCTTTAATAAATTTTAACTTATTAATATATAAATATTAATTCTAGTTTTTACTATAGTTATAGACTGCATTAAAATCACTGGTCAGTGTAGCGTTATTTATTTTCAATATTAATAATAATTAATGACTTAAATCCTTTCAGTAAGTAGACCGTATACACTACAGCTCTCATTCTGAAAATTAATACTGAATCAAAACCACCTACATTGTTTATTGTTAAGTCATGCCTAAATTCCTGGAATTTGATATTGTTTACCAAGAAGGATATTAAAAAGCATTTTAAGTTTAATATCGCTTAGAAAAATTGATCAGAATTAGATATTTATTCAATTTATGATCATATTAATCAAGATTTCAATAATAAATAATTACATGAGATATGCTTTCATGTGACAAAGTGAAATAATGGTACGTTGGTGAAATTATGTACACCATATTTATGCATTAAAAAAAAAAAATGTGCCTAATATGTTTTGGTTTGAATTAGAATTATACATATTGTACGTTTTGTTTATGCTAAATTAATATTACTGATACTGATTTAAAATTAATTTTATTAAATTAAAGAAAAAAATTATGTAAAAAAGTAAATATTATAATAATTGAATCGTGTAGAATGTTTCCCAATTTATTGAAATTACCATTTATGAAACTTTTCAAAATAATGATTTCTAGTAAATAAAAAAATTACCTATCTAAGTAAATTTTTATTCTCTTTTGTTGTACATAAAACAAAAAAACTACAGAACTTTGAATATTTATAATGAAAATAAATATAACTTCTGCGAAAAGATTATTAAAAAATTCACATCAGAGTTTAATAATTAAAATAAATATCTGCGGAAATTTTTTTCGTAATATTTAATGCAACTTTTGTTTAATGAAGAAGACAAATCTTCTCCATTAAACAAAAAATCATAGCTGATATAGTTATGCTGATTGTTAAGAAACGGATTTATATGCATTTATTAATTTTATTATGTTATGTCTATGCTATTATATATTCCTACATCTAAGTTGCACAAACTTGGATTCCTTTAAAATGGGTAAAGCAAAATTTGAAAGTGATTATAAATCCGTTCCTTACTGATAGTTTAGTTCTTCTCAAAGTGTCCTAAATAGTATACATTTATAATAGCTGTCAGTTGAAATGATAATTAGCGGTAGGACATTAATTAATAGAATATATTATTATGTTAGTTAAACACAAAATATGTATAAACGGCAGACATTTCAACAAACTATTTCATAAAGAGGAATGCTACAGGCTTTAAACTTAAAGAGTTATTATCATACAGCGTTCATTTCTTACTAGACGGTATTCATTTCACTAAATTCAAAGATTTAATTAAACTTTTTAAGATTTTAAGAATTAAAATTTTTATTCTTTATTAGAAAGTTACTGTAATTTGATGAAAAAACAAAACATTTCATTTATTTATTAAGTCAATATTGATATGTTCAGTATATACGATCTTCCCATTTACTGGGATTAATAAATACCAAATTAAAAATTTCTATAAAAATTTGGTAAACGAAAAAAAAATGTTCATATAATTATAGTTATATAAGCGTTATCGAATTTTTATTGATTTAGCCCTTAATAGGTAAGATAATAGGATAGTTAAAATTGCTACTTACGGTTGATGATCACAAGTGCAAAAAGTAGTGATAGCAGTGAAGTTAATTTTATCAATTGACTAATTAGTCGTGATTAATTCAATTTTGAATAGCACATATAGTCACACTGTATAATACTTTTTCGTGTCAAATAATATAATAGTTGATTCTAAATGGAATTTCGTCTCTAACTCCTAATTTGAACTTATTAATTTTAATTTCTGAGATAATCACTAATTAATGAAAATCAGATTATTGTGTAATTAATTGTTCATAATGAAAAATTAAAACTTTTTTTCAAAAAATCTCATTTTAAACTTTAATGGCTTATATTTAAGAGGTACTTAGAAAATTTCTAATCTATATCTTAAGTGTAAGCCACTACACATGATCTTCAAAGTTGATTTCGATCGTAATTTTACAAAAATTTCCCAATAACTTTTCTTTGCTTAAACCTATTATATAAATTTTTTATGATAGAAAATTTTACAAGGATTTAAAAAATTTAATTTTTATTTTTCTAACATCACTAAATGCTAAAATAAGTGCTGTTGATAGTAAAAAATTTGTAAAGCTCCTAGTTTTCATAATATTATAATATTGCTATACAAATTATTTTTAATTCTAAAATTAAATATATTTTAAATTAATTTATGCACAATCTTATATAGTTTTTGATGCTGAAAAATGGTTTTATTCGATTTCATGTATCATTATTTTTTAAGGTAGTGAGGTTACAACCCAACAAATAATTTAAATATACTAGTTTATTCACGTTTATTGATAAATAACTCCTTTAAAATTGCTATAGGAGTTTTAAAATTATATTAGTTCACAAATTTATTTAATATTTATCGACTTTTATTGAACATTAGTTTACTATTCTATTATTGTTAGTACTTAGACTCCTCAGTATCTAGTTTTGTTAGAAACATTAACATATGCCCTTCTAAGTTGATTTTGTTTAAGATCAAATTTGAAATTCATTAATCCTTAGCAAATATTTGATGTTAAATATTACACTGTTTTTTTGAAATTTAATTAATTTATACATTTATTTCAGGTGAGATAGTGGCTTGGACATCTGTGATAGTGGTGACTGTCAGTTTGTATGTAGAGTGTTATATTGAAGACTTTTGTCCAAATTGTATTCTCTACCAAGATTCCGCAGAGGTGAGTGTGAATTACTATTAAATATACTATTTAATCGAGTTGAATTCATTCGATTTCCATCGTTTGGAATATTTTTGTTTTTTATATCCTCATACACACATGCACTGTTTATATGTATATATTTGGCAATGCTTCAACTCACTGTAAAAAAAGGCGTGTCTCATCTGAAAGTAATTCCCTGATGGAAATCACAACTAAATGGGAATGACTTGTAAGTGACGCGAAAAAAATAGGACATCTTTTTATTAAAAAAAAGTATATATATATAATATATTTGATTCATATTCGATCTATTTTGTTAGTCGAGTAGATACTATTTCGTACATATATTGAAAAAATCTTATAAAACCACCGAAGCGTATATTACCAAATTTTTACATTGTTAGATAAATAAATAATAAAGTAATATATACAGAGTTTTCAATAAGTACGAGATACTTTTTTTATTGGTAACTATTGACAATTGTTTATTTTCATAAAGAGATAAATTGTTTTGTTTTAATAAATTCTACAATATTATGTAGTTCGATAATTAATTTTCAGCTTTCGGTGATTAAATCCCTTTACTTTAATTTTCTTAAATGGAAACTCATATTTTCATTTTAATAATTTTAAATGAAAAAAATACAAAAAATTTTGTTTTTATAATTTATCTTTGTCTAATTATCTTTAGGATTTAAAATAAATATTCATCATTAATTTGGTGTTCACAAAACAGTAGGTAGCAATAATTTGTTTTGATAATCCATCAATTATTTATTATGTTAATTATCAAAAAAAAAAAATATTCCATATCGCTATGCATAGGTCGGTCGACGATATATGACAATAAACTTGCGTTGATTAGAAGACTATATATAGGTATTTCAACAGTCATAAATTATTAAGGATAAGATTGATGTAACATGTATAAATAGTAGAATAACAAAATATGAATTTAAATTACATTGAACCGCAAGCAGAGTATATCATTATCAGTATAGGCTACACCCACTCACTCTTCATACCCTCTCAATGTATTAAAATTATTGTGAATTGATAAACACTTGTATCAAAATGTTCAATATCTCATCAAAATTTTTTTAAGAATGTTATGCTATACGCATTTGAGTTGATCGTTTAAAATTACATTCTATTCGATGTCTTCACTATTTTGTGAAATGGAGCAAAGATATCCATGTGTAATATTGAATCACCCGTCAGAGATTAACTACTGTTGGTCATTGAAAGGGTATCAAAAATCATGACAAAACAAAAAAAATTGTATGGGATTAGACCAAAGGCGCCGTAGAGACAAACCTTGTCACAAGACCGCGCACTTATGAATTAGATCGTGATATACTTCCATACAGGTTGACAACGTGATGTGTGGTTGAGGAAAACACGATACATGTGTCACCCCCCCCTAAAGCCACACAAACAGATGCTATCATTGAAAGAAGGTACTGACTGCTCTATACGTTCCACAGTGGGAATTTTGAAACACGGTCCCGTGTCAATATGTTCTATAAATTGAATCAATACCTTTCGAAACACAAACATAAGAAATGCACCTCTACACAAAAAAAAAAAAAAAGATTCTTCAGTATACTGGATAATAGCTATTTACTTGAAAATGTTTTGAAAGTTTGTACTACGCTCCAATTTTAGATTTCTTTTTATTATTATTTTGAATGAACTACAACTCAAATATACCTCAAGATATTACTAACTAAATTTTACTATGTTGTAACGTTGAGATCTCATGTTTGAGTTGAGTCGGATTAAGCTTTATAATTATTCATATTAAAAGTTAAACTCGATTTTTTTTAGAAAAATTTTTTTATGAAGTTTATAAAATAAAATAATTTTATCGTTACGATATGGTATTGTAAAACTGTAAAAATTATTGTAGTATCTGATAAAAAAAAAAAAAAAATGAACGCAAAAATAATTAAAATACTTATTTAATTATATTTAATTGTTTATATGGAATAAAAAAAAATCATACTCTAGGATAAAACTTACTTACATTACATTTATACAGATAATTATTTTAATGATAGCCTATTGATTTCTCTTAAAATTATTTTGAAATAAAAATTATTTACTTTAATTTTACATTTTCAACTTTAAATTGCTATAAATTTTTAAATAATATATGTATCAATACAGTTTATTTATAAATACTTTATACATACCCCTTGAATTTGCCATACTTATTTTTAAAATACGACTAAAATTTTCTCTTGTACCTTAAGCCTTAAACATGGGGTCTTAAAACTTGAAACATGCGTATGAAAAATAGTACATTTTCAACCTTTGAAACTATGTTAAACTGTTCAACATGCTCTTATATTAAATTAAAATATAATTACGTACATTAAGTTGAAAAAAAGTCGTCCCATAAAAATATCTTTTTTATGCATATGTCCGGCGTAGTTATAGTTTTTATAATTTCACTGTTACTACACTTAATTATTCATTAATAATTTCATACTAAATTTAATTTCTATAGGAATTTATTAATGTATTATACTTATTTTCAAAACTGTAATTAGGATTTATATAAGGAAATAATAGTTGAAATTAACATATTAATAAAATTCGATAATTCCTTCTAAATTTGAAACACTATCTATAGATTTGCATCGAATTTTTTTATTATGATAGTTATTTTAATCACTATCAGATGTAATCCACACGCGTCCCCACCGTACTGGGTATTATTTAAAGTGACAACATACATATTTAACTACCTAAAAAGAAAAATTGTTCTTATTAAGAAAAATAATGGATCAAAAGTTGTTATCCACCAACTTTTGACCCATTATTTTGTAAATTATTACTATTTACAAATATAAACTGAATGTTTGTCGATATGATAGTATTTATTATAAGATTACTAAACAAGAAATATATGTAATAAAAAAATATCAAAAATAATTTTTTTAACAATTATTATTTTAAAAGAAATCGAATGGCTTTAAAATAATTGCCGTGTATACTTCAGTAAAATTTTATTCTATTTTTTTTATATAAAATTTATTATAAACTAGGCTGATTCTTCAGTTCTTAAGGTTTATATTTTATTTGAGATAGTATAAATTATTATTGAATTATACAAAGTATGTTCAAAATAAGACATAAACTATATATAAGTATATAAATGACACAATACTTAGTTATAAAATTTTTTTTTCAACACTTCAAAAAATGTTTTTGAATGAGATTTTTAATTTAAAGTTGATCATTAATTTTAGCTCTAGCATAAAATTACCAAGCGGATATTTATCTCAAAACTTTCACTTTACTTCTAGACAATAAATCCACAACGGATATTAAAGCCAAGGCCCAATAATATATATTTTCATTAGTCCAGTTTCCTTAGAAAAAAATAGGATATTACTTTTTTAAAATATGATGAAAATCGAGTTACTTAAGTAGAGACATCACAACTTTATTATTAAAACATTTTTACTGAGTTATAGAATTTATACATATTTTCCCAGTTCAACATATCTGCAAGCATTTGGAATACGTTCTTTGTGGATTTTTTTAAATTTTATGTGCCGTATTGACATAGTATGTGAAAAAATTATTTTATCGCTAACTTTTAATGTGGTAGAAACTGAATCAAAATAATTATACCAAAATTATTGTAACTTTAGTTAACGAGAATTCCAAGTAATATATGTAAAATTTTTTCATTAAAATTTAATATTATCCTATTTTTTTAACATAATTTGGCAAATATAAAAATTAAGTACAAAATGTATATTTTTCGGTAAGTCATTCGAATCAAATTGAAAAACGACTATGTAAATATTATTTGCCGTCTATTAACTACAAAAAATATTACATTGAGATAACATGTTAAAGCCAATAGCAAAAATATTTTTAAGTACAACAATCGTGCTTTTTACAATTCCTCTTTTATTTTTTGATACGCCCGTTGGCAAGAACGTGTTGACTAGTCGTTACTTCCCTTGGGAGCTTTTTACAGTTGTAAATTAAGTGAAAATTGTCCCAAAAAGTATATGTAATCAACTATAAAACAATACTTGATTCTGTTAAATTCTTTTGGCATTATTTTGTCAAGGAGTTAAACCTGAACACTAATAATAAATGAGTCTTAATTTTTAAGTAAAATGAATTCAGTATTATGTAGTAAATAATCCACGAAAATATTCTAAATCTTAAAAAATGAAGTATTATAATAATACTGGTAAGCAAGTTGTAAAAGAATATACTAGTTTCACTGCTTTAGGCAGTTTTGCGAACAAAAAGTAATTTGTATGTAATTTCATTGTTGTTGGTCCAATAAGACCGAGTAAAAACGATAATAGCAAATAAAGGAACTGGCTATTTCACAGTAGATAAAATTATCTTAAATTGTACAACATCCGTAAACGAATGCTATAATACAACATGGGCGGGAAAATTGTATTTAGTTAGCTTGTAATAAGGGAAATGAAAACGTGTTCGAAATACGGTAATGTGCAACTTTTTTTATGAATGTGTTTGGAAAAAAAAGTTGGTTGTTCATACTAAATAACTAAATAAGTGTTGACAAAAAGAAATTCAAGTATCCAACTAACAACAATATTTTTAATCTAAAATTATTTTCTTTTAAACGATAAATTTTTTTGGTAATAATCAAATATTTAAAATGTATAACTTAAAATGATTACAATTACTCCAATCTTACATTAGTTTTGGATTACCAAATCCTTAATAATAAAATGATTTCACTATTAATGATAATATATCATGATTTATATTTTAAGTTTAAATCAATTTTTTTACGGAAAGAATATTTGTAATTTTTCATTTGAATTTTTTGTATAAATAAAACTTACTAAAATAACAGAATACTTAATTATATACGGATATAATTTAAATATTAAAATAAATTATGATTACTATTTATCTATTAAATGTGTTTATTTGACTTTCAAAATATTTTTTATTTAAATTTTTTTGTACGATGAATAAGTTATACCATAATAATATTGTGAGCTTTTAGAATTATAGACGTCGAAAAAAAGTTCTTGAGAAAGATTAAAAACTTTAACTATTATCTGTGCTAAAATCACGCTACGTTTGAGTTTCTATTTTATAAGTTGCCTTAATACATAAAAAGGTTGTAACACGAATTTAAACATTTTTCAAGAGTGAGCTTTTAATTTTCAAGTGCATTTTTAGTATTCTTTCATTAAAAATCTTTAAAATTATGACTAGAATTATAGATTTTACATTGAATAACATTTAATTTAATTTAAAATGTTCAATTAATTATTATCTTAGTCTTCAATAAAATAGTCGCTGCCATGGCACTGATGTTTCATCGGTGCTGTTTGCTGTTAGTTTTCATATGGGAGACCAAATGTGAACTTTAACAGACACCTTGTCCTCTCATTGGTTCCCACAGTCATAATAATTTTGCATCAAGTCGACAGCAGGTGTAGAAATCCTGACAAATCAATAAGATAGAGCCTACCCCAAATAATTAGAGATTAAGAAGATGATGATGAGTAGATTATATACAAATAATATCCTATTAGCTTTTTTAGATATAAGTAAATAAAATTACTAAAAAATGCAGTTAAATAAAATATAACTTATATATTATGAATGAAAAAAAATTATTATTCATTGCCATTAATTCAAATTTAATTACATCATCTTATGAACTAACATTATTTATGAATCTTGGTACTTAAAAAACTATATAAATTTAGTTGTTTCCAGAAGTATCTAAAATAAAATTAAAATGCTAAGGGTTTTTTTTATTTCTGCAACTCAAACTGTTATAATGATCATTACAATCATTATTAATTACGGATATTAGATAGCTAACAATTGCATAAAGAGACTTTAATAAATTTTCTTCCTCACCTTAATCAACGAAAAAGTTATGATTAAAATCAAAACATTATTACCAAGACTTTCAAGAGCTTTCCCAACTAAAAACTTGTACTTCTTATATATAAAGTACATGAAATGTTTATGACAATTATTTTATTTTCAATAGAATATTTTAATTATACGCCTGTTTAATTAAAATATGAGTTTTGATCGTCTCTGTATCTTTGTTTTCTTCTTTTTCATTTAATAATAAAATATATTTGTTAAAGAAAACATTTTATCAAATCAACATTTTCTTTTATATTAAAAAAATATTATAATTAAATAAACAAGTAATTAGATTTGTTGTATAGTTTGTTGTTTCATTTAAAATTGTTTAAAAGGCTCCAGTGAAGAGCTGAGGTAATAATTAGCATAATTGTTACAAAAATCCACTAAAAGCACTGTTAATTTCAAGGTGAAATAATTTAAATTATTTGAATAATTAAAAATAACAACAGTTTTTCAGATATTTGTGTAAATATGTCGTCTAATATAAAAAATGCGTTTTGTTATGCTAATACAAAACTTTACTTATAATTAGTAAAATTTATTTATTTTTATATTGTTCAACTATTTTGTATATATTAATTATTTTAGAGTTTGGAATCTGTATCCTGTTTTATCATAATCACATTAAATTTTATTCTAATTTATAATGCTAGCGATGAACATCTAGTAAAAACATATTAAAAGAACATTTTCTGAAAATTAAATATAACACAAGTAATAATTTATCGCATAAACTAACGGTAGTAGATTTTCAATCAAATTTTGTCACTAATTCTTATTCTGGCATCAGAATGGTCAGATCTAATCTAACTTTTGAGATAATCGCTAAGTAGTTATAATGTAAAAATTACGTTATTTAATAGTCTTAAAAAAAAAAAATTTTAAAGTTAAATATGTAATATTTAATAGGTACGTGTAAAAATGAATATCAATGTAATAAGTTTTACCTATAAATTAAAACTTTCTCGATGGATTTTTAAAAAAACAAAGTTAAACTTTTATTGGTTTATTTTATAATTATGAACCTCTAGTAATTTATAGAAAATTAAATACAGATTTCAAATAATATAATTTTATAATTTGGAATTATCAGAAATGACAAAATGCATTAGCAAGAAATAATATGAAAAGCTCTAAATTTAAATTTATACACACTATACTGTAAATTGTAGGTAATATGCTCGAGATCTTAAGAGCACTAGGGACTAAATGAGTATAAAAAGCTGCATTTTAGCCTAGAAAATTTTCCTGACATCTTGGGCGATTATAGTGAAGAATATGGTGATAGAATCCATCAAGATATCAGAATAACAAAAAACGATATTTAGGTCGCTGGAATTGTAACATAATGGCACACTATTGTTGGAGTCTATATAGAGGTTAATAAGACGAGGGTAAAAATAAAATACAGAAAAGCATACAAAACAAGTTTTTTGTAAGAAAATATAGAAAAAAAATACATAAAATGTGTAACAAAATCCACATTAAAGGCCTAGACTTATAGGTAAATTTTGTTGTATTGGTATAGAGTTTTACACGTAACTCTTCAATATGACATATTTAAATTTGAAAAAAAAATTATTTAATGAATAATTATACAATTTTCTTATTTTTATTGATTAGCGAAAAAAATACAACCAATCTGATCCTTTTAACGCCAAATTCGGAATCTGTGACAAAGTTTCATTTAGAATCCACTATAATTTATTTTTCCGCATAATCTTTTTTGATTTACTGTTGACTAGTGTAATCTACACAATGGTAATATTGTGTAATCGCAGTGCTTAAAAAGTCTGTATAATGAAATTATTTCAGTTTTTTTTTTTATTTAAGTATAAAACGCAAACAAAGATTTGTGAAATGCATCAGATTTTTTCAAATAATAATAAAATCATTAACGGATCGTCAAAAAATACGAAGAAATTTTCAAAAAACTTATCTTATGGTTATTGCTGTGTAAAAGAAAAATAATAAAACAGTCATCAGACATGTAGTACAGAAACATTCAAAGAAATCATAATGGTCACAGATGTTTACAACAGTAGGGCCAGCAAAAATCTAAGTCACCATTGCGTCTTGTTTTTCTTTTTATCTAAAACTTATTTGTTCAACCTGTCAAGACTTGTGAAATGTTTGATTAGAAAAACATGTCGTTCTGTATCTTTTGAATAATATGAAAATAACGTTCGTTTTAGCTTTAAGCCAAAACCACTGGCTTTTAACCATAACTGCGTTACACTTAAAATGTATAAAAATAAGGAAATATGTTTTTAAACGCATCAAACAATTTGCTATTTATTGTATTTTTAATACAACACATTGGTATGTACTTTGAAAATACTTAAGTATTTAATTTCAAATAGTTTAAATGGAATCTACTTTTTAAAATGTTCATTTTTACTTATAAAAATCATAGTTTAGTTAAAAAATAGTACCTGATATTTTCGTTTTGAAAATTTGTTATATTTCGCCTACGACTAGTAACTATATTGCTAGTAACCGTTCAACTGTAATATGCAAAATAGTAAAATTTAAACGGTAACCATTAATCATAAATTGTCAAATCGGTAAATACGTTCTGATCTCATTGCCAAATATTGCACGTAGTCGATTGTATGTTGATGCACATGATTACATTCAAAAATACAGACAGGCTGTCATTGCTAGTTTGTAAGTCATTAGTGAACGACCGTCACAGTGGGGCACTACTTCGTTTCCGGGTAACTAAATGCCAAAATCAATGTTCGTACAACGAGTGTAATAATAGCTGGATCGCAAATCAAAAAGGATATTTTTGATACATTTACTAACAGGATTTTGGTGACGTTAATGATATCTTTTCATTAAGCTCAGTATATTAAGAAGGGGGAAAGGCTGACACACAGTTTTGTGTTGCACACACGAGCGAGCGGTGACAGAGAGGAAAGAGAGAAATTAAAAATTTCACGGTCCAGTCACGTACGAAACATTTTGCCGTCAGCAAGATTAATCACCTGCATCGCCACTACCCCCTGCCGTTGTCGAGGAACCCAATGACCAGGCAGACATTGCGCTGGTATGAAAAACTAAATGAGCGTTTTTCGCCTGACCATCGCAGCTACCCAGATCAGTACGTTTCGGGTATGACGACTCCGAACATGCTGCGATAATAATAATGGACGGGAGAGTATTGTTGACGGCTGTTGTGGCGGTTGGAATCCACCGGAGAAAGAGTAAGCTGCTCATGTTGGACAAACGACGTAGAAAATAATATGTGGTATTTCCTTGTAAGACTTCCGACAACGGTACAGCGGTTAGCAGCAAAGTTTAATGTATCTGCTCACGAAAACTAGTAACTTCTGGACTGAATGAAGTGCACAATGAGCAGAACTTACGTTTTTTATGACCACTTGGATTTTGAATACTCTATTATGCTAAAACTTCATTTTCTCGTAGTCCTTAGACAAAAAAAAACACAATAAAAGTAAATTAGTTTAAAAAAACTCGAGTCAAGTGTTTCTTCTTTAATAAAAAAATTAATTAATTATTTACCATGTTGTGTACTATTATCAAAGTTTTTTTTGTGTGATTTTGTTAAACTTTTAGAAGTGACTCTGTAAAAATTTACTAGTTCAGCATTAAAAATTATTTTGTCATATTGTGCACTAAATGCAAAACACATAAAAAACATGAGAGAAGTTTGTGTAAAGTTTAACAGTTTTCCTTTTTATTATATCAAATTAAATAATATTTTCTCCGAATAATTTTTTATTTAAAAATTATTTACTAAATATATTTTAAATTTATTAACAGAACAATATTAAATAGACAAAAAATTAATAAAATTGTAATTCAATTTTCATCTATAATCATATTTAGTTATTATTTTATAGAAATAAAAATGTTCACGTCAAACTTGTTAATATTGAAAATAATTAATAGTAACAATTTAATTGTTTGCTATATGAAATATTTCCACTACATAATATTTTTTAACTGAAAGATCAAATATATTCTAAATTTTATTCATAAAATATATTTTATATTAATAATATTAAAGTCTACGTGACTGTCAAGCTCAACAACAATAATAACCCGAATATATATATTTTCATTAAATCAAAGTTACAATTTAACATATTCATAAACTCTTATGTTCTTAACAACTGTGACGTTGAGTCGTAGTTTATAATAATACAAAGAAAATTACATGACAATATTTTTTAAAATTCACTTTTAGATTTGTCATTGACATGAAATAAAGCATTAGACGATCAACGAAGTAGACATGAGTTTTCTTGACAGCTTGGTTTTATTTTATTTTAATAATTTTATTTTTACAAATACATTTACATAAGTTTTCACAAATTGTTAATACCATCTATTGTTTGGAAATTTAATTTTAACATAAATTTAATATGTTATTACTAGGATATGAAAACTATATTTTAAATCAAAAATGTCAGTAAAAAACCTTTGAAATTCTGATTTAAACGCAAATCTACAGTAATAAAAGTTTTTTAAGAGATTAACATTAAACTTTTATGAATATTATTAATGTTATAAAAATAAAAATAAAGTAAGATTTCAATGAATATTTAAATATTTTTTAGTTTAAAAATTATTCAATGTTATGGAAATAATGAATTATAAAATATGAAAACTTTTATTATAGCTTTTAAAGTGTTTAAATGAAAATTTTTTTTAATTTTTACTATCAAATTTTAATTTTTTGGCTTTATAAAATACTGAAGTATTTTAGTTTAAAAAAAATAAATAACTACTACTTTTTCAAAAAACGTACTATAAGTTTAATGAAATTTTTATAAATGGATGAACCAAAAAGTTATTGAATTAAAAAAACCAAAAAAATATTACTTTTATTTTGAAAGTAATTGAGTCGGTTGGCCTATAATATAAAAACTCTATAATAACATTATCTAAATGTATTTTCTATTTCTTAAAAAGTAACACGTAGAATAAGAAAATATAACTAAATATTGTTAACAATATTAGTACGTGTTTTTTTGTAAATAATTCAGTGTCGTATTTAGGAATTGAACCGGTTTGGGAACTCAACTCTGCCACCTCCTAATACCTGTTTCTTTTGCTCATCAAAAAATGTTTTCTATTTTTTATGCATTGCTTTTTTTTGTTAATGAGTATTAAATTCCGGTTTTCGATAGAAATTTTCATTTAAAATATATCTAACTTACAGCACTATTCAAAACTAAATTAAATTATAACTATTTTAATTTACTAGAATTTTAATAAAATAAAAACGTTTTGATAATTTTTTATCTATATGTAATTGGCAATTGAAATAAAAATTTCAAATTTTTCAAAAATTAGTAGACATTATATTAAAATCTTATCAAAACTCTAAGTACATGAATTGTTTGAATGCAGCAACATATGCATACAATTTTTTTTTTATTCTAATTTTGATACTGTTTTGGAAAGTTTACGTTATTTAAATCTAAACCAAATAAAATATTTTAAAGATAACTTGATATAAAAAAAAACGTCTAGGTAACATTTGTTCTTTATGTTATTGGCAGCTATAGTCAAATTTTACATTTCTTTTAGTCTTGTTTTGTAAAAAATTGCAATGAAGCGTTTTATGAGAACGTTGTTATCATCATATTTCATACAATATTGAAGTCTGTTTCCCTGGGTCATGACTGTAGTGATTATTTTTTAATTTCAATATTGATATTTTTAGTTTTTATTCTTAATTATTGTGATCAAATTTGGAACTTTTATTTGCTATGGTGTGATAAAGCGTACCGTCAATCGAGCCTACTTGAGCGAGTTAAATATTTTATAGATTTGATCATATAATATTTGTTGTAAAATATTTTGTGCTTTGTAACAAAACTTGTAAACATTTTACTATTGCTGTATATTGATACGACTTAAATTATAATAGATATTTAACGTCCCCAAGGTCAACCACATTCCAAGTTGGCCCATTTGATAGTAATTATAATTAGTGATGGGCATTTTCGAATATTTTAAACTATCGAATAACTATTCGAATTGTTTTTATACAACCGAATAGTTTATTTTTAAGATAAACTATCGAATGGTTTTAAAAAATATTCGATTAGTTCTACCTAAAATTTTTATCAAGTGCACTTTATATAAGAAGATAATTAACGATTACTTAAAATAAATTATTATACAATGAATAATAGTACAAATAATAAACCGACTAGTTTATTTTTAGCATAAACTATCGAATAGTTTTAAAAACTATTCGAATATACTATGTAACTATCGAATATTTTTTGAATAACTATCGAATAGTTCGATAGTTACTATTCGATAAATCCCATCACTAATTATAATGTCAATTATGTGTATTATTGATAATACATTTTGTGATAATATATTTTGTATGTTATGTCTTAAAAAAATCTTATTTTTTCTGTTATATTTATTTGATTATTATATTTAAAACTTTTAAATTGTTTTTATGAAAGTTTTAACTTACTTTAATGGGCTATACAACACCTCATTTGAGTTTCAAAGTACTTAATAGAGCTTGTATACTACAGAATATGTCTTAAACGTCATCTAACTGTTTTGGATATGTGACATGAAAGTATAATAAATTTTGTTACGCGTGAACTTGCTATAAAACATTAAACATTTTAAACGCGATTCTCTGTTATCGGTTTACAAATCAAGATTCACACACATTGAAACTATTTTTTAATATATACAACCTCCAAACAAACTACGTAAAATGATAGGATTATAAGCTTACAAACGTTGACTGTGATGGTAATGCTTTTCTAACAACTAAAGTGTAAAGCTTCCCGTCCGGTATGAAAAGGTTACGGACTTTAGAAGAAATTTTTTTAACAAAACAGCCCCTACGTGTTTGTTGTACCATTGCGTAAAATAAGTTCATACCTACCAATAAACGCTATTTTCTTATCATACTAATATAATACTCGTGTTTTGGTTTTTTTCGGAACAAACCCCCGTTTATTTTTTGTCCTTAAGTTGTCTAAAATATTTGTATGCATTATTTTTTGCAATCCTATCTAAGTAATCATGTATACCTATATTTTTGATTATTCGATAAGTGGATAAAAAATAATGTTGCGCGTGCTATTTATAACGAATTATTGAACTATTCATATTTAAATCTCATGCAGTAAACATATTTATTAATATTAAAAATTGTACAGTAACTTGTAGTTATCCATTTTAATGTTGATCAAAAATATAGTTTATGTTATGAGATTAAGAATAGTATAAACAATATTTTTGATGATGCAAAAAATTCGCTTGTTTAAAAAGAAATCTGTAGGATATATTATCTAAAATTGATGGGAATTTTTCAATTTACAGTCATACATCATTGTTTATCGATTTGAATACAATATACCAATTAAATTGATAAGTTACAAAATATAATTTTGAATTAGCTATAGTTTGATATATTTCATGAGTTACTAACAGTTTAAATTGTATATGTTTTACAAACATAGATATAAATATATAATTAACTATTATCAAAATAATAATTATATAATTTTAATAATATAATGTACAATTCATTATTGAATAGAATTAAAGATCTCATTGGTTAATTCAAATTAGATATTTACTTAAAATAAAAAATTGTATTATAACTCAAGTAAAAAATTATTAATAATAATCATATTTTTAAAACGCTTGCAATCTAACCAAGAAAAATGTATTACGGCGTTCTGTATAGGCAATATTGCTACGGTTCTGTATTCCATAGATGTAAGAATTAATAGCTATTGTAACACACTAATTATTCAAAAGATGTTTGTTTCAAGCCGGTTTTGATCAAATATCCTTATATTAAGCTCTTTGATACAAACGATCTTGAGCTCTTATTCATGAAAATGCATATGGGTGTTTGCTATTAAAATGTGTTTACATGATGCCGCTGTATGATCTCATGATACGTGAAACTAAAAAGGTGTCAACAAAATACAGAAGTTGATTAACAATTTTATTTTAATTTATTAAGAATTCATAGTGAAATATGAATAAGAATTCACATCAAAGAATTAATTCCGTTGTGGTAATTTGATTTAAAATTAAAAATACGTAAATAACCGTTTCAATTGCAATAATGGTATTTACATGATATCATTGTATCAACTTATTGATATAATAACATAATATAATTTAATTAACTCTTTTCGAGGTTCTTTTTATAATACTCTGGCTCCCTTTTATTTTTTATTAAAAGTTGAAAAGTATTGAACACTTGAATACATATTTATTAACAAATAAATAAAATAATTTATATTTACTTGAATAATTATACTGCTTGTTTATTTAAAAAACTAACCTATTTTAGTAATACGTAAATTAAATTAATAAATAAGAAACTATGAAGAAAAAAATAGGCTTATTACTAATGCATAAACAAAATTTCTTAATATATAAAATATATATCATTGAGGATATTGTCTATCTGAATAGACTATAGGAATCCTATAAAAAACGCGTTTGTGTTCATATTATCATTTCAAGGGTTTCTATAACAATGCACTCAGTAAACTTTTCTGAAGTCATCTAATTTTCTTTCTCGAAGCATACAACCTAATTTAGAAGTACAATAAATACAACTTGAATGTGAAAACTAGACATAAATGGTTCGTTGTTAACGTTTTCTTTACGCTAATTAATACCTAAAAAATAGCATTAATTTACTACGATTCTATACAATTAGCGGCAATTAACATAGATACATAAATACAATATTTTATAAAAATTATCTTTAATATTTATCTACTACAAAATTTTTCTAATATTCTTAATCTTATGTGTATTAATGTTTGTTATATAACATGAGTTTTTGTGTAGAATCCAATTATTAGATTTACTTGTAAACTGCTAAAGGGTAAGTAATGAGGTCTGAGGTTTCATTTAAACGTTATGATTATTTTAAACTTAAACAACTTATCATGAACATTTTCAAAGTTTGTAATGAGCTTTCTAGTTCATATAATATTGTTGAGAGTTGTACAACTAGCAAAGCTGTTAAATACCAACTTAAATACACACAAATTTTCAACATTTTACTACTAAATGATTGAAACATGCATAACACTATTAAAACTACACGTACAGAGTTCAATAACAATAATATGAACTTATAAAAAAAAATTTTGTCTGTAAAAATTTAAAAGTACTTATTAGTATTATTATTATGAAGTATGATTTTTGAATGCACAAATAATATAAGTATACTAAATCATTTTCAATGTATCAAACTTAAAATCATAATATAACACTTTGATTTAATGATGTTTGTTAGTATCCTCATTTTAATATTTTATTCAGAAACACGTAGTTAGAGAAAATTGGATATGATAATGTACCTACCTTTCTAAGTTCTTAACTTTTAACCTTAGGCAATTTTGATATTTTGAAACTTATTGACGTACAGAAATTATGATAAAAATAGTATTCACACGTATTTCTAGTTGGGTAACGCAACTTATTCGGCGTCTTGTACTACACGAAACACAACTTCTTACACTCTAAGGAAAAGTATCTAAAAACACATATTATAAAATGTCAAATAAAAATGTAAAGTTAAATATTATTTAAATTAATGTTCACATGGAAATTTTTATGATGTATACTTTTTACCTATAAAGTAACGGAATAAATTACATTTTGTTGTTTATTTGTATCTGCTGTCATACACAGTACACCATAAAACGTCCACGATTTATAGCTATAATATATGAAATTCTGGTGGAGATAATTAAAAAAAGATCTAAGTAGCTAAATATTTCTTATTGATATTTCCTACTAAAATAAAAAAGTACATTTTGTTTATATGCAATGCAAATTTTACATAATAAACAGAAATATTTTTTACGAGTAAGATTATTGCTCTCTCGACCACAACCCTCATTTGCCATTCATTATTGATCTTTCTTAAACCCGAAATTAATTACTGATATTAAATTAAAAGTTTATAAGGTTCATCTTAATTTATTTAAATTTTTGTTTAAGTATAATTTTGTAACTATTGTGTGAAAGCTTTTTTGACATTCTACCTTGAAACAGGGTAACCCAAATATTTTAAAGCTTACTACAAACACTCAGTGTACTTAAATGTCAAACATTTACATTGACATGCAAAGTAGTCCTTATTTTACCTTTTTTTAACTTCGGGTTATTTTTTTAAGAATTTATATGTTAGGTTTATTTATATGTATCAGTTCATGTGAGTAGAAGCAATTTTGTTTTTTTCCTCGCAGTTATGTCAAAATAATTTTAATTTGTGTTTTTTCCTAACATAGTGAATTTTTTCTACAGATCCGATCGCATTGTACGTACCCATGTCAATGTGCCAACAGGGATCCAGTGTGCGAACCAGGCGTACCACACACTCGCGATGGCTGCGGTTGCTGCCCTGTATGTGCTAGACAAGATGGAGATCCGTGCGATGGCATAGCTGTGTGTGACCAAAGAAAAGGTCTGGTTTGTCAATACGATGACTATTACAGCCCCGCAGGAATTTGTCGAGGTAAAATTAATGTAATCTACTAAGTGATGCCTTTTTCATTATTGAATTAAACATTATTATTTCATTACATGCGTTTGATCTTTTGCAATCACAAGGAATAGAATTTCTTTGGTAGGCTCACTGTAACTTCATATATTTAAGATAAACTGTAGATAGTTAAACCACTGAATGTTAAAAGGTCCCCTAACATAAACGTATATACTTTAATTTACTACAGTTGTAGTAAAAGTAAGCTTACACAGTATTTGAAGTATGATACTGTAAAGTGTACTAATATATTCAAGGAAATAAATTGTCGTACTTCAGTGTTTTGTGAACATATATCATTTTATATTTACACTATTTTATGAGTTTATGCTGAATATATTTTACTATACCTAAAAAGAAAATATTTATAAAAATAAAATTAATTGCCCGATAAACAAAGTTAAAAAAATAATATTAAAAACACAAAGCTACAAATAACATAAAGAACATAGAAAAAAAAATTAAATTACCGTTTATCCTACAAAAAGTATATCAGCGATTGATTAAACTGTAATGTACTTTTAATTGTCATATATCATTTTTATATAAGTGTGTTTTAATTTTTTAGATAACAACTTAATAATTGAAATATAAATAATTATGACTTCATCTCAGTAATTATACAAAGGTGACAAGTTTTTTTTTTTTGTTGCAAAACACATTATAAATGGTCTGGTGGGTTTTTATTTGTTTGCTTTCAACTAAAAAAAAAAAAACCCTAGAAGCAACGACTCTAAAAAGATTATTCATTTTATTTAAATTTTCAATTATGTTTAATTTTTTAATCATATTTTAGTCTAATAGAATAATTTATACAGTTTGAGTAATATAATAATTTAGATTAACAAAGTTTTTAATAATATAAACAACACTTATTGGAGAAACTAAAATTATAACTGTTTTAAATTTTGAATAAATTTAAAAACATCTTTATATATTTTTAAATATACTATTCAAACTTTTGAAAATAACACGATCCGAAGCTAATTTTAATTTAAAAAAAGTCCACCAAATTATATTGCTAAGTAAAATATCAAAAGTAATTAGGAAAGTACGAGAATATGTGGTTTACATTATTCAAAAAATTGTACAATCCAACATTTAACTAAAGAACATCGCACAATATCATTAATACACGGATGTAGTACACTGTAAGTGGCTATACTGATCATAAAAAAATACGCTCTAAATACTTCATTTATACCAATCAATAATAATAAAACATTATATAATAAAATTGTTTTTTAAAAGAATATCATGTTTATGTTAGCGAGTACAAAAAACTCAAATATTTTTCGTGTTAGAAAGTGTAATATTATTCTCGATGAAACTTGATACATTTCAAATATAATGTTATTGGCTTTACATAACGTTAATTGTTCATTAAAAATAATTTTATCATATAGTTTGAGCACTATTATTAAGTTATTTCTAAAATGATCTTGGTTAATTACTTAACACCTTCTTATAGAAAATCTTGAAAAATTATTTTTCCTTAAAAATAAAGAAATGACGAATAAAAAATAGTCTATTTTTTTACTACACTAGATCAATATTTTACCTACTATAAATATTATAACAGGAAAGTTTTATATTTATGTTATAAATGGTTCACATCCGTTCACTTAAACGCTGCCATGATGTTGAATCTACTATCTACATAAACATTTAAAGTAGTTTAAGAAACGAGAATAATAAAGAAAAAGCACTTAGAGTATTAATAAAGGAAAATTGCACCAGTATGTGAAAATAAACGTGTACGATAACTGTTTCGAGACCAAATAGTTGTTGTAAAAAATAACAACAGTACTTTGGAAATGAAATAGATACGGCGAACACGGTAAGTAAAATGTAGAAATAAATTTTCGGCTATTGTTCAAGTTGTTCAAAAAAGAGAAAATAAAAAGAAACCATTTGCAATCGAGTCGATAAATAGCTTTTTATTAACCGCTTAGATTTAAGCAGAGGGCAAACCTATCAAGTAAATGCGATAGTTTGTGGCAAAAACAACAGCAGGTAATTCACACACATGCGTTCAATTAATATTCACGTAACGGCGACAATATTAAACAACGTTCCATTTGATCGGTTAGTGGTTGGAACGGTAGGTGGGGAAATGACGGGGAAAATTAACCATTGATATCTGATCGTGGATTAAATATAAAACTGGTGGAATGTCTGTCCAAATATAAAATGATGCAAACAAATTTTGTGCCGTCTGGCAGCCAACTCCAATAATAATATTTCTATGGATTTAGATGCAGTATTGTAACCGTCATTTACTTACAATTTAAAAGGTTCTTCATAAACGATAAGATTCGTTTTACTAGGTTTGATAAAAATTACCTGTGTAATCTTTGAGGATAGTGTATGTAACAATCTTTTTGAATATGCCAACTAAGTAATATTATCAAGACGTCAATAACAGATAAAATTACCGAGTATAAATGAATTGCATTACGTCGAGGTTGAAAAATAGTATTAAATTATACAAATAAAAAAAAGGCAACCGTAGAAAAAAGTTTCTAAGTCTTGTGAATAAATAAATATTGCAGCCGACGTCGATAGTTTTTATAATATCCTTAGAAGTGTTATGAAATAAAAACCAACAGGCCTTTGCTATTATAGACATTCTGAGAAAATGAGCATTACAATATAGTTAAAAGTTTATTGGATTTATGCTATTCAATTCAAAGCTAGAGTTACTCAGTCTAATAAAGTTTTCTTTATTCACATCCTGAATAAACCATTTTTTAATTTATTCAAATTTCTATCATAATTCACTCGCTAAACGCATTAAACAACTAGACGCAAAATAACTATTATTAGAATAAAAATCTTAATGGAATCATTGGATGAACTCTATCTAGATGTTATCCGCATTTTAATATCAGGTCCTACTGTAACAGCATCAACTAGTATAAAACAATCTGCATTATACAATTACCCTGATTTCATTTCAATTAATAATCAAGCAATGTGAAATCAGTGTGAAAAAGTGCACTTAATGTTGCTGGATCGACATGAAAAACTACTAGCGAGTAAACACGAATTCATTTGAAATTCAAAAGGATCTGATTATTTTCTAATCTGTAGTTATCTAACGAGAATACAAATTGCAATGTCTAACGGATAAACTTGCGATCGACGGTATTGTACAAACATCAACGTGCCAGATGTTACGCTAGCAATTAGTAAAATGTATACCGGTACGTGTTAATTGAAATAATTTTGATATTATCTTAACGTGTTTTATCATTTAAATTAGACCCGACGTTTAATTCTTAACACCCGTTGTATTACAAAGTCATGTGGAAACTCTTAAAACGTATGAACATTTTCCTAAATGAAATTAATTCGATCGAGGCAACTTGTCGTAAACAATGCGCAGTCTACAGTCCATATCGTACCTGCATTCGTTTGTATTTAGTGCTGAAAACGTTTTAAATTGGAATAATTATTCATAACTTTAAATTGTTGTTTATCTGTGTTGTTTACAGTAAAATAAATTAATTAGTGAATAAACCTAAACTTCTAAACTATTATTTCAATATGAAACACGTTATTAGCAGTAAATATCAATGAGAGTTTATATTAGATTGTTCAGGCTGGTCATAAATGAATTAGCGTTAACGTTTTAAGCAAAAATAAATAAATCTTCATTAAACTTTTAAGGTAATTGAACTTAAAAAATTGTTCACATAGCTTTATTTTAAGTTACCATTATTTACGTTAACTTATCGTTTAATTGACCTAATAATCATACTGTTTTCGTTAAGTTAATTTTATTTATAACTATAAATTGTCAATATAATAAGATGCTTTTGTTTTCAAGTTTTGCTTTTTTATAATTTTATGGTAAAAACATTCTCCGTTTTATTGTCGACCTTTAGTGATTTTCGCAAACAAACACTATGACCGTATTGAATTAAATTATTATACAGATATTTTGTTGTAATTATTATGAAACGAAAGAGACGAGAGATAAGTTGTACAATGGTTAATGCATTGTAGTATTGTGTACAAGTTATATACTTGTTATATTTAATTATTACAAGTGGTTTCAGTAAGAATAATACCAAATATTGGATTAGGATGTTTTTGGGATATAGCGTTAGCGGGATGAGACATAAATGAACCTTTGGACATGAATGGCGGTGTTGTAGAAAAGGGTAGGCTAAGAAACGTCGGATTCCCTAACAACGCCGCTGATGATAATTAATCTCACCCCGTCCGAACCAGAGGACCGTTATCAATCAACGGCGCACCGCGAAAAAGATTTCATTGCTGTAGAGAGCCGTCGAGTTTTTTTTCAACAAACCGACGGCTATTCTGTTCAATCAACAGAAGCCATACGCACGCAATATGGTCCAAGTGTCTACGTATACACCGACAGTGGAATTAATGGAAGTTCGGACAACTTCACGATTGCGTTCGATGGTATTCAGCCGAGAAATCTTTTTGTGAGTCGTAACCGACTTATTTACAATACAAATAGTGCACAAACAAAACAAAAGAGCCTCCTGTCGAAATCTTTTCAGTTACAGGATATCGGGTAAATTGGGTAGCCCGTTTTTATAGTAAAAACTCAATATTTCATAACAAAAATCTTGGAATTAAATTTTTTATTTCGTCAAATTAAAAATAATACTTAAACGTCACACAAAAACATGAGACAGCACAGATTTTTTTTTTTGCTATTAAATATATTTTCCTTTTCATACATTTTTCATATTATTATGAAAATATGAATAAACATTTAAAATATTAACATGCGAGTTTATAACAATGTGGTTAAAAAAAAAAAAAATACTGTACTTCTGTGCTTAAATGTTTTTAAATTGTAATTTTTTTTCGCTACTATTCATTTACTATTTATTTCATATTATTTATTTTAGTCTTTTACTTACAATTCAAACAAATTCAAAAATATTATGAAATTATTTATCAAAGTAGATAGCTCAACGTAATTCTTACATTAGAAATAACTTTTGTAAAAAAAAACTCAATAATTCTACAGTTCTAAAAATATTAATTTTTTATGATTCTGAATTGATGTCTAAAAAAAATTCTATAATATCTATACTAATATTTTATGTAATTAATAGAGTTACTAAAGAATATATTTAGTCGAACATTATAAAAACTAAATGTATTTTATACACATGCATATTTTTTAATGTTGTTTAAGTTCGATAAAATTCTCGAACACATATTTGTTACCTATTTGTTAAGCGCCGAGAATAACACAATGAACAAGATAAACTTCTTGTTTATGTCATCAGGTTTTTTTTTTTTTTTGTCAAATCTTATCGTGTTTACTAGGGAAAAAAATAAAGAAGGATTACATCCGAATTCGTCTTATATCGCCGATTTAAACGATTCGAGACTTACAGTTTTCCTGTATTGCTCCAAAAAAAAATAAGTCCTATTATATTATATAACACACTTCTCTGATCCAACACAGTATGATGGAGATTTTTTTTCTGTATGACTAGCCATTTTATACACAACACTCATGAGAACAATAACAGTTTTATAAGTATTGCTAACCGGTGACAAAATTGCTACTCAGACCCTTCAAGGAAACATATGATATTCATAAGATTTTGTCAACAAGATGAAAACTACAAAATCACATTTTCCACTCTCCTAATCTAGATTTTTTTCAAGTAGATATAGCTGAAAATTATTAAATTTTATATCAGAATCATGAGCAGTTCTACAATATAGAGCGCGATTTGAACATAAAATATGATCTGCAACTGACAGTTTAAAACTATTCACTATTCTACTAACTTAACTAACAAATTGATCTTTTGGCTACACCATTTTAATGGGATACAAATTGAAAGTCGAAAAACATAACACAAAATACTAAAATTATAGATTTATATACTTTACTTAGTTTTAGGCAATGTTAAATGTTTACATCAAAACAAATTTAGTTATCCAGAGGGGCGTATTAGGAAAGTCATAATGGGTGGAAGGTGGTACAAATAATTTTTTTCGATTGACAGCTACCACGAAGTTATTTTTATTAATTTTGAGCAAAAAAAAAAAAAAAGAAATGCATTAAAAAATTTTTTATTGTATGGTTAATGAGAAATCATGAGCTCCTGTACTCTTCTAAATATGTCACTGATTTCAAATAATGTGATATGTTCATGGCTTTTAAATATTTCTGTAATGAGTGCTGAAATAAGATTTTGACATCAAATTTGTTATTTATAAGGGAACTTTCAATAATTTCATATTATTTAGTGAGATTGCAAACATTCTGACATTTTCAACATCAAAGTAAAGAAATAGAATTTAATTAAACGTATATTCATAATAGCTAATTTAACTTAATATTTTCATTAAGTTTACTACGTTGCATACAAAATTGCAGTTTAATTAATTAACCAATTCGATAAGAGAGGTAATATAGCATCTATACAAAATTCATAAGCTCTTCAAATCAGTTTTCTTAGAGTATATTCTCAATGTTTATAATACTTAAAGTTTTAATAATATACGTTTAGGAAATCATTTGAGCAATAAGAATGATATTTTACAATTTCATATAATTTTCTTATTTGATACTATTACATACTAAATTATTTTGCATTTGCAAGAATCCTTTTACTTTTCTCATAAAAAATAATTTTAAAACATATTATAATATTCTGTTTTTTTTTAATAGAATGATCACTTCGAGTAAAATTTTTATTATATGCCAATAACTAACTTTTAATTAATAAAAATTGCATTATATTAATTGTAATATAGTCACGAAAACGAAAGTTTCTATAATTAGCCATACAATTGTAGTGTACATTCTTTGTATTAAATTCTATTGTTCTTATAGTAAAACTCTATTTTAGTTCTTTGTTATGCAAATTCTCGAACTTTGTCTTCTACCAGAACTTTGGAAATAACTAACTCAAGCAATAAAAATGAAAAATTCTTACTCTAAACGACTATAATACATACAGTAGAAAAAGTTATATTGAATTAAAAATAAATACCAACATTTTGTCACGTTTTTGCCTTATTGCCATTTTCACGTTTTTTTATTGATTTATAAAACGAATTAATATTGAACAACTTCAATATACTTGTAATATTTTTAATTACAATACATTATTATTAAAGATAGCTATTTGTTTTTTTGTTAACGTATTTTCATTTGAACTTTAAGTGTATAATTATATATTTTTTATTGCTTTTACCAAATCTGAGGTGTTGAAGTTATGGTGTATGAGTATTTTTTATTTTTCTCTTGCTAAAACACTTGATATTATTTTCGTTTTTTGATTCTTCTAAAAATAATCTTAATTGATCAAAAATGATTGCCTGTCAAAATATTGAAAGATCGGACAGTAAAAATGTTACCCCTTCTACCATCCAAATTAAATTATATTTTCATATCAAAATTTTCATCAGTTAAATTTATGAAAATTTCTTAGATGATCAAAGATGCACATGAATTTGTGCAAAAGATTTTCATTTTTGTAAAAACAAACGTTTTTAAGATTTAAAAAGAGAAAAAATATTTATCTCTATAGTTTTTACAGTGCAATTTATTGTAAATAGCATACTTAATTTAATTTTTAATTCATTTAAGTTTTAAATTTACTGTAATTAGTTAGTGTAATGTTTCTTATAGTTTACAATTTGTTGTGTGTTGCTCATTTTATATTTTATTTGTATTGTTTTTATTTTGGTGTATATTTCTTTCGAAAGTAAAATATCACATACTTTATCTTTTATAGTTGGCAATCACTTCTTCTGTAAAAATATTTTCATTTTTATTTTAATTAAAAACAGTGAAATTAAAAGCTATTACACTTCATCTGAAAATAGTGGCAAATTATAATTATAGAAAATAAATTACATCGTGTCGGATTTCAGATTTGTGAATCACAAAAGAATCTGGATGACAAATGAATCTTTATTAATGGCTGATCTGAAAATAAAGGGTGTGTTTTCGAAAGGAATTTAAATAAAAAACATAGGCACATCAGTTAGATGTATACACTAATATTAAAAAAAAAAAAAAATACTCTCAAAACAAAGAAAATCTTAATGAGTGCTTTAAATTAAATTCTTATCCCTATACTTGAGATGTCTGACATAAAATAGATTAAAAAAAAAAATTAACATGAGTCATTACTTTGTGTTTTTCATACCGAGTAAACAAATTGCTTTATGATTTTCAAATCAATACTTTTTTTAATAAAAAAATAAAATTATTAATATTTCCTGGGGGGGTTAATTTAAAATAAAAACAAATGATAGAAAAACCTATAGTTGTGAATGTATAAAATAATTAAATGAAATTAATATAATAAGAGAATAATGAAAGTATTTTATTTTACTTTTTACATTTAATTCACGTCGAGTATTATAAAAATCATGAGCTAAGAAATAATATTATGTATGCGGTATTTTACTATATAGAATTTTCTTACAATACTTTTTGTTCCTTTTTAATCAACTATTAGACTACTTAAATTTTACACTACAAAAAGTAACACTTAGCGTTAGTTTTTATTAATGACGAATCAAATAATTTTTTTTCGTTAACCTTTGTCAAAATAAGTCTGCACTTGCGTGTTGCTCAAATTGTACGAATTGTGATTGATTTTGAAAAAGTTCTCTGAATCAAGTAAATGTTTCAGAAGTAATTGAACGGACAGCCACGATATGTTTCCATACTTCGCCCATTCTTCTTTTGAAAACTTATTAAAAGCTCCTATACAACTCTCGGAAATGCAAAAACTTTTTCAGTATCTCAAAATTTCAATTATATACCAACCTCAAAACAGACATTTAATTGACATATTAAATTATGGAACAATAACCGTTACACGATTCAAGAAATATGCAGCCAGTAACTTAGGTTTTAGTGAGTTATTCATGATATAAGAGTCATCATCATCTATTATAAGCTATAATGAGAAAGAAACCATATTTATTACTTCATACGAAAATTGTTGAGGGAACTGACGCGTATAAACATTTTTCTCTTTCGCAATCATTTCACTGTGGTGAAAAATGAGTGTAACTTATGTCGAGTGGGAAGAAACAAATGTAAAGAATCAACGTAGGTAGGTGGCGATTGTAAAAATGAATATCATGTTTGTAACGTTCTTGGTGTTCGCTATTATTCATCGTCTTTGTTCGCACCACAACAAGTAATAAAATACCATGTAAACAAAAATATGTTATGGCTCTTTTGTTTTCTCAATTTTTTAATATTATTGTGAAACCTAAATGCAAAGACGTCTCCAAAAGTATTATACTTAGAGGGAAAATTGTAATACAAATGACACACACTCTTCCTTGTAGAAATGCGTTTATAATAACTAATTTAATACAACATAATATATAATAAAGGAGTAAGTAATAAAACTCCATAGTTTTTAAATAATATAACTGGGACTTTTTCATTAAGGAAAAATTGTATAATGTTAAGAAAAATTTTCTAAATGAAAAGAATATATATCCATTATACAGGGTGATTTTTTTATCATAACCCACTCAATTACTTGCAGAATAATAATAATTTAAACATTTTTTTTTTATTATTATCTTTAGTTACACATTATTCTTGAATTATTAACTATGTAATACTTTTTAAGTTCATCCCTTATGCTTGGTAAGGGTGTCAACTTTGTTTTTTTAAATGGTAACACATATTTTGAATTTAATAAAATGTTTGAGTTTTTAATTTAATAGTAAATAGCATTTGAATTTTTAATATAGCTTTATTAGCTTATTAGATATAAACATTTAAAGTTTCAAATTTTTGAGTTAATATACATGTATAATACACATGGGATTGTAAATACAGGTAGCTAATTGAATTTTTATGACATTGCTGTCTCAGTCACGGATTGTTTATTATCAATTATGATTATCAATAGATATACTTTCTGTATTGTCAGTTAGTGTATTTATAAACTCATAACAATGTGCCTTACTACAATTGATAATAACAATGCTGTGTACCTGCTAATATCGATGTTATAAAAAACCAATTAGCTACCTGTATTTGTAATCCCTTGTGTATTATACCTGTATATTAATTCAAAAATTTGAAACTTTAAATGATTATATCTAATAAACGAATTAAGTTATATTAAAAATTCAAATGCCATTTACTATTAAATTAAAAACTCAAACATTTTATTAAATTCAAAATATGTGTTACCATTTAAAAAAACAAAGTTGACCTCCCTCCAAGGCATAAGGGATGAACTTCAAAAGTATTACATAGTTAAAAATTCAAGAATAATGTGTAACTAAAGATAATAATAAAAAAAAAATTTTTAATTATTATTATTCTGTAAGTAATTGAGTGGGTTATGATAAAAAAATCACCCTGTATAATTTTTTTTTGCTTTTTAGATATAACTCCCTCTTATATATGCCACTGTAGATGTATTGTTATTTCTAATGGAATGAAATAACAGAATTGATTTAATTGTTACAATGATAAAAAAAAAACAATTTTTAAAAATCATTCTGAACAATTGTAGTTAAATCATATTTATAAGTCCAAAAAGCAAAACATTTTGATATTTAACTTTTAAAAATTTATACATACATATTATAAATACTTAAACCACTAGTTGAAAACTATGTCAGTGAATATTTAAATATTAGACTAGTACAATGTCCTTAAATTATTCAGCTAATATTTATGTACCAAACAGCTGCATAGTTTAGTGGATATGTGGATAAAATATGTGCATTATTTGTAATAATATATTTATCAAATATATTTTCAAATTCTATTACATTTTGTCCCGTGATAGATATTCTATTTACAAAGCAAATAATCTGTGTAAAATATACTATAAAATAAATCATTATTGGAAGAAGTTGATTATTATTACTACTTATACTAAGGTTTTTTTTTTAATTTAGTTTCTACTATCTCAATATATTTTTAGGATGAAAGCAGTTATCACTATTTATATTTTATATGCGTGACCAACATGATGGTTGAATGTACAACACAAGTTTCATTTTCGATTCAACAACCAATCGAATAAAATTGAAATTGTATTTTATTTAAAATGGATTTCTCAATATTTTTTAATTTGGTCGGATGCAGTTATTATATTTTAAGATTGAAATTATAAAATCGATTTTTTATTGGTCATATAATTAATATGATAGTGTTTAATACTTCTGTAATATTTTTCTTATAAATCCACAGAAATTGGCGAATATTAGAAATAATGAATAATAATAATTATACTTCACAACAAATTAAACTCTCACCCAAACCCTAATATTCAATACCTCTATTCAAAGCACATCCCCGACAATCCGCCAAGAAGATTAAAAAGAAAATGGTGTAGAGACCTCCTATAGAAAAAAAAAAAATGAAATCAAAAAACAAAATTCAAAGTAGGTAGCTTTATTGGGTGCCCCCCTACTGCATGCTATTCAAGTCATATTGTAATTTTTTTTTTTTCACTACTGTTAACCCATTTACGGTTGTGCATATATTTTGTATAGATGTAAATGTATAAAGTTATTTGAATAGAAAAAAAAATAAAAAAAATAATAATTATGATAACTATAATGATCAAAACTACCATAATTTTTATAAAATTATTTCACAAAACTGCATTCGTGAAAGTAATTATTATTTCAGAAATCAATTGTTTATCAATTTATTTAAGAAATTTGTAGTAGTAATCTGATTTTCTAACAAAATAAATTTTTTAAACGCAGACTTAGCTTTTAAAACGGAAGCATCAACTATTTGAAATCATTATAAATATGTATTGAAGTTTGTACTTTTATTTCAATAATTAAATTTCAAATTGATGAAATATTTTTAATAAATAGCTCACTTAAAATTGCTAGCCATGAATTCAAAATAAAAAAATATAACAGAGATTTCCATAGCTTTGAATCCCTAAAAATAGTACCATATTAAAAAATAAATGCTTAATAGACATTTTTTTAATTTCTCTGTAATATATGTTCAACTTATACTAGTCCAATCACATGCTTATCTGTATAACTTAATAGCTAATAGTTAATTAATCTACTTTTTATAGAACATTTTAATGTGAACAACTTAACGCCGCACATTAGGCTACACTCAAAACACTAAGTAAGCCATAATAATATTATTGTTTCCCTTTTCAGTAGGTATACTTTCCATATTTAGCACCATTCTTTCAAAACTATTCCGCATTTTCCAGCGCATCCATTATTGCATACTATTGTTGTTTTTGGGGTATAGTCACAATATTTTGATTCCGTTCAACTTTGTAATGAGAAAACTTGAATCCAAGATAAGAATTTGTGGCGAGCCCAACACAATGCGCACGGGTTCTCCCACTAAAGTTCACCGTTGATCTAGGAGATTTATTGACCTGCGCAAACAATTGGCTCGATTTTGATGTATAGGAGTCATGTATATTGTACCCATTGTTCTTTACAAAATACGTTCACGATAAATTGCATGTCTTAAAAATGCAGTGTATACCTAAAAGTACATTATTTTATTTTTATTTTCCTAAAACAGTAGCAATAACTACTTTTTACCTTTTCGTCATAGAAAGGTCAAATCAGATAACAAATCAAAGCTTAAGGGTTTGAGTATATACTGAACTAAAAATATTTTGAAAAATTAACAATATTGCACTCTAGTTGGTGTTTATACAATTAGTATTCCGACAATCATTAGTATTCTCTAAAAATCAGAGAATAATTAAAATAATAATTGAATTAGTTAATATCATAACATATATTTTATATTTTCTATAGCGAATATTAATTTTGTAGTAATTTACAGAGAACCATTGAATACACATGTGAGTTCATAACTATAATATTATCACGCTGTTAACCCGATATTTTTACTGGCCTAACAAACATGGAAACTATGTTTCTATTCGAAGTATTCATTTAGTACCAATCGATAATATTTACAGTACAAGCACTTTACAACATGTTGGTGTTAAGTTTAAACCATTGATTACCAACTTAAACATTTAGTGGCTGTATTAAAATGTGTTTATCAGCGTAATGAAGACCAATTTAAACGCTGGTATAACGATAGGACACTAGATTTTGAGAATATTGTATAGTGATTAACGATCAACCGGAATACCCGCAATTTCTACAGCTAATATATAACCGTCCGTAGAATATGAAGTTCCAAAAGGCCATCTATTTATCATGGCGACAACATATATTAACCTTTTTTGATTACAATGACCACTGGTAATCAATAATAATTAACGTTAACCACCGTTCTAACACAGTTGACTTAACCTTTCTCTGCAAAGCATCCGTGTCTCCGGACATGTCTTGAAAACTGCTGACAGTCTTGTATTATGTTTCTTTAAGCCGAGTCGCATTACGAATTGAAAGCTAAGAAATGATTATTTGGTATTATTTGTACAAATATTTCGAGTTTATTACGGAAAACTAAACCAATATCTTTGTTTGTTTCCATTATCTCGGCCCAAATTATACGACGTTCTACTAACGTTATGTCAACATGCGCTTTAAAGTTCTCAACAGGTTTGGTAGAGCGTAAACCCCCCAGAATTATTACATAGTCTGGTCTGCCGTTTTCATAGGCATTAACAACGACATAAAATACATTTCCAGCATTCCAAATGTGTAATGAAAATCCGTAGCAAATTTTACTGTCACTGAAAATTAAATTACTGGGAAAATAGGATTCTTTTAAAATATTTGCGAGGGTCGAAGTAGATTGCAGAAAATTAAAATAAACAAATATCAGAGACCTCACTTAATCCAAAATTTATCTTCAACTTTTTTAATCTTGTGCAAATTCAAGCTTAAAATAACTCTGAATTACTTCGTTAAAATAAAAGTAACAGAATTTAACAAATATTATTTTTCGCGATGTCATATAAGATTACACTGAACATATTTTATAAATATTATTCCATTAACACGTCAAAAATGTGTTACCACTTAGATAATCGTCGCAACGATCGTTTAATTATATTTAAGTTAATAAATATTGTGATGAAATGTAAAGAACTGTTCATTACTGATATTTCCGTCATGCTATTAAAACTATACTTCGGTTCGGCCGTTTCGGTTTGGCTTTTTACAAAATAAATAAAAAAAAATTATAAACAATGTGTGTAAGACTAAAACCTAATTATGCTTATTTCACGTCGTTACGCAACTAAAAACATGCAAATAAAAGGAACATAATACACATTCGTGTAGAAAATGTGCTAAATTAAGGTCAACTAGAAACATAAAATATCGCGTAGTCTCTAGAGAGAGTTTTGGGTCAAACTTTTCGACCCGTATACTTTATCAATATTCAAATCAATTATGATTAGACCCTACGTTTTAAAATAATCCTAATTAACTACCGTCAAAATGCATTTAGGTACCCTTGTCTTTCAGTTCATTGTGTTAATAGATTATAGTGATTATTTTTAAGTAATTATAATTAGACCTATAGTTTGTAGGTTTTCATTAGATTTTTTTTTAAGCTCCTAATTTTTTTTTTATCTAAATGGTTTATCCTATGATAGTTTTCTTAAATTATTTTATTATTTCATTGTCAATATTTTTTAAATGTCTAGAAATATGTATTATTTAATATATTAGTTTTAATTCTGTAAAAAACCTATTGAATTTCTAAATTAATACTCGTGTTTTAAAGTATCATAAAAAAATATGTTTGCAATGCTATTTAGCAAATCTTTAAATGCTTAATGTAATATAAAAAAAATGATATTTTAAAGCTGCATGATATAAATTTTTGTAAGTAATATTATTTACATATTTATCAAAGGTAAACTAAGATTTGCGATTTATAAATAATTTGTAAACTGTAAATCTGAGTATACATTTGATGTATGCGCAAATAATATTACTTACAAAAATAATATTACTGGAATACCTAAAGTATTATTCTTTAGTTATTACAGATAGGATAAAAGTTTTTTTTTAAATCGACATAAAATGCGATTTAATTTTTATGGCTTTTAATTTTAAAGATGGTATCTACAATCTTCTTAAATTGTAGTATCTAAGCGCATAATTTTAATGATTCTTAAATTACAAGCTCTATTTAAGAGTTTTAATAACTATAAATTTTTAATATCTTACTACAAAGGATGTTTTAATTACTTCTGCACCAATAGAAAAAATTACATTTTTTTTTAGACTTTTTTGTTTTTATTCGAAAAAATGATGTAACCTGATCAAAATGAGGCACTTAAAAGTTCCAATAACTTACAATTGTTGATTGAATAAAGAAACATGAACTACCGGCCAGTAGAAAAAAAAGTTATCGTGTTTACTAACTCAATGTAAACAAAGTAAAGGGGAAAACACATCACTGCGAAACCAATAACTACTCAGTTTTGCGTCGGTAATAAAAAGAAAAAAAAAGTTTGTGGTGTATTATGTCAATTTCATTCTAAGTACAAATAGAATAAAGGAAGTTAGAAAACTTTATTGAGTTATTTTAGTTGTACAAGGATAAAGTGTTTGATTTTTATTCTCGTTGTACCATATAATTATGAAATTAATTAATAAAATACTTAACCAAATCCTTGGAAACAAAATATATATTAAAGCGAGTGTATCGGGATTCGATATTTTCATAACATTTTACTTGTTGCTACTTTATTTTTACCATCATATAATATATTTAGAGAGTTTTTTCTCATTCTTGATTATGGCATCCAATATTTATACGTTGTAACTACTAAAAAAAACTATTTCATTATTATTAAATTCGTTCAAACGATTTTATTTGTTTAATATGTTATTCAGTTCAATTACTCATTGATACAGATAAACGCATCGAACATTCAGAATTAAATATGAATTATTTACAAGTCTAATTCATCGAAAACAAGAACTTTTTTTATTGGATAACGACGAGCGAGTTGAAAATCGGAAGAAAAACTTTGACATCGGATCGACTGAGTATATAATAATTTTTTAGACTAAAACTCAAACTTTTTCGTCCGGAATGAAATCGCATTACGGTCGCTGGAAAAACAAAAACCTGAACCACGAGCATGGAATCTGAGGGTCCTGATGGATGATTTTACTGGGAAAATACTGCTCACGGACAGAACCCGAATAAAGACTCATATACCGTGTGCTTTACGGCAGTATCTAACGTGTAAGCGCGTTTTTATGTTGATGGCAGTCATAAATCCATGTATAGGTCACTTTGATCCTCAGTTATCCTGTACGAGCCCAGGGAACAAGAACGATGGTTGCCGCAGCCGCCGTTCGATTTTATGTAACATCACTCTGTCTCTCTCTCGAAACAAATATTACTCGTGAGGCTAGTGGTACTTGTGCTTTGATAGTGAAAAGTAAACAACTCGGAAATAAAACGGAAAACGACGATTAGATAGAGCCGATAGACGACCGCCATTGGCCCCAGTCGTAAACGTTTATCATCCACGTACGACGTCGAAGCAAATGTTTACATCCGGTGCGTTGTTATCGATTCATAAACATAATAATATTATTACCATTATGCGGTTCTATTTCCGTTTAAAAGTGCCAACTTAAGAAAACCGAAATTATATCTGGACGTAAACATCAAACTGTAGCGAGTGCACGTGACCGAATTTTATGACATGAAAATCAGCTAGGAAACGACGACGTTTATTTATTTTTGTTTTATGCATATTTTCCAATAACAAAAACACTCGTTTCGTATGCGCAGGCAATGTTTGCGTTGAATCTTTTTCCAAACTAATTTCGCATACGCGTGTAATAGATTTCCAAGCCGACTACACGATTTCCACATTATTGTATACTTTATTATCGTGATCATACTAAACATATGTAAACTCTGTAAATATTATTCATGCAATCATTTAAATTTCTCGCCGTTGTGCATTGTGTACAGCTATTTGGAAAACTGGAAACACGTGTACTCGCCAAATGTACCTGCGGGTCGCAAAATACAAAATGAAATGCGTGTTACTATAAATTATGCTTAATAAATAAGCCATAAATTAATATAAAAACTCGCGCGTTTTAAAATATCTGCCAACCATTCGCTAATTGAATTCAAGAACAATTTATAGTTGGCGTCGTGCATATTAAACCGAAAGAAAGTCGCACTCATAACACATTCTAGATGGTTACGAAATGGCCGGCCGTTTTTTTTTTTTAATTATTAAACGTGTTGGACCGCGTTGTTTCGTGTTGTTGTCGTTCATCGGCGCTGGAGTGCATAAAGGAACAATATTGCAAATATTTCCAGGGGTTCATACGACTACCGTGACGTTTGAGAGTACATGGCGTGGTCGGTTGCAGTAATGAAGCGATAACTCTTATATCAAGCCGGTTGCCATTATTCAGCCCCAGTACATAAACCATGTTATTTTCTCTTGTCCATACGCACACTATACATTCGCCTACATAAATCCACGACCCAGATACGTATTGTTATGCATAAACACATGTACAATACCGTACTGCCGCATATGAAATATGTGTATGTGCACATTATTATTATTATTATTATTTTATATAACGGAGGTCGCTCGAATTCGGCGCACGCCATCTGTGCACGTCACGTTCCCAAGCCGTGCGAGTTTAGAAATACTCGTGTATTGACACCGAGTTGTTCGTTTTCGAAAACCAAGACACTCCGAAATGTTGTTGTTTCCACGACAAATCACCTCCAACGAGCGTTTTGATGTTAAGCTGGTCAATTAAATTCCATTGTTTGGTTTCATAATTATTTTAATAGGACTTTATCTTTCCATTGAGTGCATATATCACGAGATCATTTTCATTTTACATGACGTGTAGAAGTCTATAAAGCCTTTGTAAGTTCTTTCGGGGCGGATTAACGTAAATAATCACAAATGCTTAATATAATTTAAAGTCTATTGGGTTTCAAGGGTTCTTTTGTTGAACAAACATAATGAAAAATTATACAAAATTACTCAAACCTATTTTATTGGAAATTCTACCCATAAATTCCCGTGCAAAAAGTATTTCGACAACAATATATACATGAATATTGTAAATTTAATAATACTAAACTTGTTTTGTGCCCTAAATTACGCACGCACAATTTATCTTTAGTAAAGAGTTTGTAAATCTAGCCGAGGTTTATTGTTGCTAATTTATGTTTTATCTTGGATAAATTATAAGTAGGCTTAAATCTAATTAGACTACCATGTTTATCACTGCTCTCGTGGGCACAAATGTTTTTTATTCAAGAAAAAAAAAAATCGTTCATCGTAAACTTTGAAGTAAAAACTATTGTTTGTACACATACTTTAATCTCGTTCATAAATCTGGCGTATCGTGTTAACTTATGGAAAATCCGATTAGTCCAATTAGATATTTTATTTTATTTTTTTAACCAACTGTATATTCGTTTACATTAATAACAGTTAGATAAGATATAACGCCCCCCAAACACTTATAACATCTGCCAAATAATACAGCTCATATTTTAATTCCTTCCTATAAAATTATTTATTATACTTAATACTAACCAAAATCAACGTATTAAAGTTAAATAACAACTTTTTTCATGTTAAGCAAGTGGTTATTATATTTTTTTCAAAACTTTTCATGAATATATATGATTTCTAAAAAATATGCATAACAAAAGTTTCATGCGTAGCTCAAGTGTACAACTAATGAGTTTTTCGTCTTTGAAAATAATGTTAATTGTAACAATAACTCAGTTTTCGTAATTTCACTAAAATATACATTAAACCTCGTGTAATGTAAATTTTCTTATTATATCAGTTAAATAAAGTGTGAAACAGTTCGGTGTTAATTATAATTGATACATTAATTATATAATAATTGATTCATCAATGTTGAAATTGAAATACACTCGTTAAGCGAGTAAATAACTCAAGTAAAGTTACATATTGAATTGCTTTAGACGTATCATACAAATAATGTAAACATAATGCTTACTTAAATGTATTCAATACACATAATGTTACTTAATTATCCTACTTTGAGTAAAGTTCTAATAAAATATGTTATAATGCTACCCCATATTATGATACAAATTTCTATACATTTTAAAGTAGTATAACAAAACTATAATGTGAGTTATTCCATTCAAAGTGTTATTAAATTATAAAAACAAAATCATAACTAAATATACAATTCATTAATTAATCAGAATTTGCACTTAAAAAATCGTGTTTATGCTTTTGTCAAGCAGTTATATTCCGATCACTTTAAATCAAATTTGAATGGACAATTAAATTATTGTATAATTTTATTTAAACTCTAGTCGATAAACAAAACATTGATTTGTTCGATAATTGCGCATTTGGAGATCACTGATTATTACGCAATGAAAAACAATTTATTAGTCAAAAAATATATTATGATAGTCTATGTAAATAAAGTAAAAAAACTCTTTGCGTGAAATGGTTTAGCCTGACAAAACACAAAATAGTTATTTGCCGTGTTCCAGTGTGTTTGTAGCGAACGTCTGTGAAATCGTAAAAATAACTGAAAGTGGGCACTATAAACAGATTTCATTTAATTGTTAAGTCAATTATCTCGACTTTTATGACTTTAGTATTTGGATCTCTTGTTTTTAAATTAAAACCGCTTCAGCTCTACCATATTTTTACGGGCGTGTAACAAATTAATGCGATGGGTTTTTTGAGTCAATCCCAAATATATGAGAAATCTCCCGAATCCGCATTATGTAAAAGTATGCACGAGAGTAAACCTACATTCGAATAGAAAATAACTTTCCAAATCCTATTTTTATTATTATTATTATACGCGTATGAATAATATGATAACTGAAGCGCCGGGAAAACGAATGAAAATAACATTAATACAATAAACTTCAAGACAATAATTTTCTTTCGATAGCTTTCGAATGAGTTCTTATGAAATATTTAAGTTGGATTTCAATGGAAATATATTAGTGACACAATAATGGGGTGTATTGCAACAACATATAGTTGAAAATTGTTCTTGTCATTGAGAAAATCACGGCCAACAAATCTCATTGGAGTACGGCGCTTTAATGTTTACTATTTTCAAAATGAAAACATTCCGAGTAATAAAATCTTTGTAACTGCTCATTTTTTACAACTGAAAGTGGCGTTAATATATACATAATCGTGTTTAGCAACATGAAACAACATAAATTTATCTAGCCGTTCACCTGTTTGATAATATCATAAATAAGACGATGTCGTACAGCAGTAATATAGTGGACGTTACTAAAAAACAGATATAACCGAGTTTTAATGATTTTAACGACTACTTGATGGAAATATATTAAAACGATAAAAGCCGAGAAAATGCTTCTAGAATGTAAAAGACCTGTAAAAAATATATACTAGTGGTTTTTTTCCAAAGGAAGAGAGCACCAGAAAGCTAAATGATTATTAAGATAATGCGTGTCATTATAATAATTTATTACATCATATTTCTTTAATGAAAGTACTTAAAAAAGTGAATTACGCATAAAGCTTCGAGCAATAAAATTACTTTGTTAACGTATAAAAAAAATGTATGAATTGATATTTTATTTAACGAGCTTATTTAAATTAATGTACTCTACTATTTGGTTAAAAAGTTTGACATATAATATGCTATAACACGGTCACAAACACGTGCTGTTGATTACTGTTGTATGAAGTTTTAAACTAATGAAATAAATAAAAATTATACTCGATTATTTATCCCTGTATGAACAAAATCTAGGTAGTAATTATAATTAAAGGTTTGTTTTTTTTGGAATAAAAAGGTATATTTTCAACAGTGAAATGTCTTGCAATAATAAAATTATTTATGTAAAAGTAAACAAAGTGCCTTTAACATGAATTAAATCTATGAAGTATTGTTTATATGTTGAATTTAAAATAAGTGACTAATAATATAAAGTAGTAGGTCACTTCCTTGAAATCTCTTCAATAATACTTGTATAGTTGAGTCCGTAAGGGATCTGAGAGATATGACGACAACAAACAACTTTGATTTTAAGAACTGTAACTTAATACTAAAACGTTGAGTAATACAAATGGCTTTTCAAAACCACAGTAAATCTTAAAGGCTGGCAGATTGCCTGCGAACTACAATATAATTATTGTAGAAAGCAGTACAACTTGGCAAGACATACCAATTAAATTATCGTAAACTAGAGTCATACTTAAAAAAATATTTTTCAGTCCATAAATGAACTTAACTAATTATTATCAATTTTTTCAGTTGTGAAAGGTTTGCCGTGCACAGTTTACAACAAGACTTACGCCAATGGGGAGACATTCAGACTAGACTGTAGAACGCAGTGCACTTGTCAGGTAACTGAATCTTTTATCATTTGCTAAGTATATGGACCTAATTACACGCGTGTCATAAATGTAAAAAATTCTTTATCCTCTGATGTTGCTTTAAAATTTTTCGAGACATAAACTCTTGACCTCAGCAAAACCCTCTTTATAGTCTTAAATAATGAAAAAAATCAATGTTCATAACATAAAAGGACGTTGTAAATGTTAAGTCGTAAATATTATATACATTTTTTTTAGTTTGATGTCAAAGAGTGTCAACTGTCAACGATTTAGTTCTTAGTGACTGCTATATATATTAAAAGTAAAGGAATTTTTATTACAGTGTTCTATAAAAAATTAATCTGTATGGACTATAATTCACTACTTATTGCTTTTAAAATTCATGATGACATTTATCTAAAACTATTTAAAAAAAATTCAAAATCCAGTTTTAAAACTTGCTCTAAGACAAAAATAAATGTTTTGACAAAGTATTTTACTTATTATCTTTGAATTTCATCACTATCAATCATTAAAACTTTGTTTAGCAAAGTCTTAACATTTAAACTTATAATTCAGTTAATAATCAAGTAGCTATATGTTTGTATAACCATTATCATTTTTATAAGAATTTCATAATAGAAATTAAATTAAAAAAAAATCTCTTGGAAAAGTTATTAGAAAATTTTTACTTATTACAAAACATAACGGATCATTTAAATGACATATACACCATAAAGTACATTGTATACTTTAAGGCCTTATTCTGATATTACTAATAATAATAAAATATATTAAAGTTAATAAATAAGTATATTATTTACTGTAAAACAATAATCATTGATTTAATTTTATGTTTGAAAAAAGGAACACCAAAAGCCGTGAGTCTGCAATTGAATTTTGAATAATAATAAAACGACCTTATTGTTCTATCACGAGTAATAATAATTTCGTCTTATTAAAAAATATCTTCATTGTCAAAAAAATATAAATAAAAAAACCTTAATACTAAAATTATATTTATATTCATCATTTAAACTCAACTGAAATATTATCAACAAGAAAAAAGAAATTATTTTTAATATCGATATTTTCAATACCAAAAATGTCTAAATGTTAATAGATGAATGTATTATTTTTTGTATTAAAAATACAAAAGTATCAGAGTAAAACAAAACAAAAGTAATTAAAATTTTTGGATATTTTACTTCACAATAAAACAATTATATTTAAAACTTTGATTTATATTACTGTATAAGATTTATATTATAGTTATTTTTAAGTAGAAAAAAATTTAAGAGAACTAACTTTTATATTTGTTACGAATAAAAAATAATAGTTAATTAATCTCTTAATTATATGTATATTATATCTTAAATATAAGATTTTAGACAGTAAATTATTATTTTATTGATATTAAATGTTTAACATCTATATGGGTGTAACCTAGATTGATAGAGATCTTTGATATGATCACAATTTCAAAATAACAATTTAGTAAAACCTAAAAAGTAATACGTTTAAAATATATAACGAAAAGAGAATGACAGATAATATGCGTAATTACTCTATTTGTATGTTTATATGGTATTAAGTAACACAAAAAAGTTTTCAAAACTAATATAGAATGACACATTTCTTCAATTAAATATCAAATTGCATAAAATCAGTATAAAGTAAGAATAAATAAGAACTCAATAATTTATTGTTTTATAAGATATTTCATAACTACGGCTCGTAATTGCATGCACTAAAAAACTAAATAGTGACCTATTGATTTCTATATAAATTAAAAACTTTATTATTTTAAGCTCGCTAAATTCAAATTTGTTATGAAATTATAAATTTAAGACTTTTTAAAGGGTTTTAGAGGGAATTTGATTTTTTTATCATATTTAACAAATTATATTTGTATTTTTTCTATGGCAACTCAATATGTATTATGTCCTGATACAGAACTTCATTACTTCCAATGAACAGTATAAATATATAATACCGTACGATTGAGAGGGCAAAATTATTAATTGACACTAGTCTAAGTCAAGATTAATATCTTGAGATAGTAAAAAGAGTGAATTTTTTTTTATTGGTGCTATTTGATAGTTTAGTGCACAGCTACAAGAAAATTATAAATTTCAATTAATATTGTATATTGGCTAATTTTTATCTACAAATACTCTTATGTCCCCTAAGACTGTCTACTCGACAACTATAATTAAAAATCTAAAAATAACCATATTTTGAAATAGCAAAAAATATTAAATTATATGTTCAAAATGTATAATATAATTTTATTGTAAACCATTTAAGTAATAAATTATAAACAAATTAAAATGAAAAAACAAATAAATTTTTTTCTACAAGTAAAAATTTAAAATATAAATAAACAAAGTACTGAAAGTTTTAGTAATCTTCAAAAATTAATTATTTTTGTGATTTTAATACTATTTTCTGTTTTGAACCATAAAAATAAGATTATTAAAATGTAAAAATTTAATTTTGAAATTGAATATTTGAATAAATTTAGTACCTATTCGACTACGATATTTAAATAACTTTATACCTTAAAAATTACACTGTACTATCTGTGTTTTTTTTTAACTTAAGAGACGATGTTTACTATGATGTGTTTTTTTTGTGTGTCTGTTACCAATTTTTTTCAGCTCTCACCAAACAGATTTCTTTCAACGATACGTCAAAAGACCACAAATCATATTTAGTCAAAGTCATTACCCTCAAAAATTGAAAAAAATTCCCTCGTTCATCGTAAATGGANTCACAAATCGTATCTAGTCGAAGACATTACCCTTCAAAATTGAAAAAATTTCCCTCGTTCCCCGTAAATGGGGGAAACCTCCAAAAAAATTACAAATTTAAAATTCGCTAATTTTCGAAATTTTTTCAATTTTTTTTACTAAAAACTGCCGTAACTTTTTCAAAAATGAACATATTAGTATAATGTTTTTTTTATAGATGCATAATGTCTTTACCTATTATTTGATTATTTTTTTTATAAATCTGACCCTTTACCTGCCCACAGGGGGGATTCAAAATGACAACTTTTTCAACTTAACTTTTGAAAATGTTCCGAAAGGTCTGACACTTATATATATATCTTAAATTAAAGCTAATGTAATGTTCTTTATTATGGAAAAAAAAATTTGACCTCTGGACTTGTCTTCATGGTGAAAATGGCTACCAAATGCTATTTTTGTGTGAAAATTCTCCATTTTATATTTTACATTTTTTACTTTAAAATGCTATAATTTTTTAAAAAATGTATGGATCAATACAATTTTTTCATGAGAAGTAGTATTTGTATACATCTTTCATTCGACATACTTTATCTTAATCAGGATTATAAAAAGGAACTAGCAGATGATGTAGCTTTTGGAATAATACACCAATTTTTTAAAATTAAACACTATCTAAAGATTTGCATCGAAGCGTTTTTTTTTTTTTTGATAGTGATTTTAATCATTGTCAGATAGCATTATACTTGAACCAACTATGCCATGTCACCACTGTTTCGCGACCCCCCTGTGCTGGGTTTTTTTTAAATCTGATAAAGCGCCGCATATATAAAATACAATAAATCTCATTCATTTCTTCAGGTAGATATACATTTTTAAACAAAAATTAAATAAATTAAAAGATAGCTCTATACACGCTTGACTCAGCGGTTGGTAGTGGTGATAGTGTGATAACATTGGTTCCACTGAACTACTTAAAACTTATAAAACCCAATAAGTATCATAAAGAAATAGTAATAAAATGCAAAGACTTTTTTTATATATATTCGAAAAAGACAAAAATTAATTATTTAAGAATTTATTTATGTAGTATTTTACACTTGTCAAAAAAATATTTCTCTAGATTTATATATAAAAAATAATATATAGTAATAACTCCAAAAGTAAATATCTTGCGTTACATTCTTTTTTTAAATATATCTTTAATAATATTCAATAAATATTATAGACAGAAATAATATTATAATGAATAATATTTTTTAATTTATGATTATTATAAGTTATGACGTTGAAATAATACTTTAAATAGCAATTTTGATATAATATGTCAAAACTGCTATTTCTCAGAATAAATTATAAGAAAAAATGATTATTACGGTCTCTTAATAATGTGTTTTGTTAAACACATTATGTTTTAACACACTATTTTAGTGGCATCAGAGAAAATACTAGTTCTCACCAAGAATAGGCTACCTAATTGTAAAGAAGACTTCTAAATATTAATGTCACTGACACTATAGTTTAATTGTTGGTGGGTTGATGAATAATTCTATCTTGTAATTAAATCGCCTTTACCCATTTATCAGTATCATATAAACAATGAAGGGTGTCTTAATGAAAACCTTTTTGGTCGTAACGAGATACTAAAATAAAACAACTTTTGTAGTTAACCCACCGATTACAATAATTAAAAAATTTAATTATGTTGAATATAGATTACGTTGATGATTTTATAATCGTATAAGTCAATTGTGGTATTAGATAACTTTATTAAGTAGTTTACTAGTAAAATCAATAGAGTCATCATCAAAAAACATTACTCGATACGAAAATGTTTAATTAATATTTAAGTTTTATTTTGCGTCAAAATTAAGGTCCTTTCAATAATAACAAGAAATGTATTGAATCAGAGTATCAAACCAATTAAAAAATTAACTTAAACAGTGCCGCAGTCGAAAAGAAATTTCAAGGTAGTGTCATCTCAAAAATTAAACTTTATTTTTTTAAATATAGATACTAGTAATACAAAAAAATATCAGAGTAATACAACAAGAGTAGAAAAATATTATTTACCTTACTTTTATATTAAATACAAATGTATAAATTTCTATCACAACTTAAACGATTCAAAATATTAAAAAATATTATATTTTTCTTGGCACAAAAATAATATAATTAACAAAAATACATATAATTTACAGCCCTGGTAATTACACTATCATTGAAGTTTTCAAAGTATATAGTTTTTCATAGTTAGAGTCATCACATTATCAATTAACTGAAACAAATACTTTTGACGAAAATACGTTTCGAATTACAAAGATAATTATCTTTGTAATTCGAAACGTATTGTAATCAATTATCATCAACGTGTTATATAATTGTAACTCATACCTTTGAAATAAAAAAATTGCATTCAAATTATATAATTTTTTTACAAAAAAATATTGAGTTAAACATACACAATTTTTTTTTTGTCTATAAAAAAAGTTTCCATTACATTTTATTTTATTTGTTTATAGTAACTTTCACTCATCTTTTCAAAGGGAGGAAATTTTCTTATTGCAAAACAAAGAAAAAGTTAAAATAGATTAGATTATATAACTTATATACCAGTAGAATCAAAATTTCAAAAAAAATAAAGCGACAGAAGATTCTAATTTAAATAGTAATAAAACCTATACATTTAATGACATTTTCCGTATACCTTAAAAAGCACTCTGTCAAGTTATCTATAAAATACTTAATAATTTTTTTGTTGACATTATGCCAAAGAGATAATATCGTGTTACTATATAAGTATAATTAGTTTTGTAATCGACTCAATGGCTGTTTCTTTAAAACAAACACGCTGAAGGCATTTTCGTGTATTTATCACACGTTACGGGTATATTAATACGTTTTATTGGTAAAAGCATTAAATTATAAAAGGTTGCAAAATGATACTTTTGTGACCTAACATACTTTTAAGGATCGCCAACACAACCCTATGCGACCCCGTACGACCTCGTTACTACACTACTCGCGGACCGTTTCGAATTTCTACTTGGCCGACAGCCAGTTATGACATTTATTACATTAACATCTGTTTCCATTACACCTTTGATCGTCCGTTACAAACGCTGTTAATGGCTTCAATTTTATGTTTTTATTTTTTTTGTTTCAGAATGGCACTTATGCCTGTGCGTCACTGTGTCCCCAAGAGAACATTTCACCCCAGGGACTTTGCAGGCATCCCAGGCTGGTCGATGTGCCCGGACAATGTTGCAGGGAGTGGATGTGTGACAACGTCAACTGTGAGTGTAATTATGTAGAATTTTACGTTTTTTGCGAAATGCCAACGAACAGATACATTTTAGACGATTGTCTCGACTAAAATAATTTCCAATGTGCAATTATGTGACCTTTCAGCTATGATTTCGATTGAAAACAATGCATTGCTGAACGGTTAGAATAATAATTTCTGAAAATCAACAGTAAATTCTATTACCGCTCGATTAATTAACACGATCCGCTGCTAAATTATTTAACATTGATAACAATGAAAAAATGTCCACTGACAAAATGAAAAGAACATTAGCTTTTAATTGCGGCTATAAACATTGTCGAGGATTAATTTTAATTTAAATTATGTAAATTAAAGGTGATTTTCGTTATGCCGTCATAAAGTTTAATTAGTTATTGTTATATTTACTAGCCGTGTCTTCGACATGTAGGCACGCGTAATAATAGTTAATTCAAAGGTCATAAAGTTTTCGCTGAAAACATAAACTTGTGCTTTGATTGGACCTTAAAAAAAAAAAAAAAAGTACGGTATTTAATCCTCTCGTGATTTACGAGAGTCTCCACGATAAATTTTAATAGCCTTTGGGCATAAAACAAAATAAAATGCTCGCAAACGTCGTATGACAGTGTTGAACAATACGACTGTGCTTAAAACCAGGTCGACATACAGACGTGCCGCAGAATATGGAAAAACACCCGCAGATTCCGATCAATGTTGCAGCGTTGTCCTCTGTGCCCGTCGACGTGTACCTTTGCAACGGCACTGCGTATAATGCGACACGATGTTGAGTTTCAAAAGAGCCCTCACCGCTTTCCATATTGAACGGCGAGAAAGCTTTTAGAAACCGTGCGCACCCTAAGAGCGTATAGGCACTTAAAAGACACCGCGAATCTTGCCATACGATAATAATATACACACAACCAATGATGGAGAGGGGTGGGGGGGACGAGCACGTTTGGTACGTGCGCCGTCGGCGTGCCACGAAACGGGGGCCAATGCAAATGTACAGTGTGGCAGTGTGGCGAATATCGTCGGCGGCCGAGAGCCAATCTCGCGGTGTGATCCGTTTACCGACGCAGGTACGGCCGAATCGGATGAATTGCAGACACGCACTTTGATTAAATCGTCGAGCGTCCACAGAAATTCGGTTATCACGAAAAACCGCGTCGGGGTCTGCGCGGGCAATGGCCGAGATTCGTTAAATTTATTATAATTTATACGATTGCATTTGTTTTCGCATTAATTACGAAGCGGCAGCACCTAATTCCGACCCGTCGCCATAAAATTAGACATTTTTTTTTCTTTTTCATTAATATTCGCACATCGAGTGGTTTCGTTAAGAAGCGGATAGTGATGTTTTTGGCGCATAATTCATTCTCGGCGTACGATCTAAGCTGTGCACCACTTGTGTGGCACGCGTGCGTATACGCGTGTGTATGTCGTGCGAACAAAGCAACGCCGTCGTTTGTATTTATAAACACGTCGCCGTCTTCAACGTTTTAACGGCGTCGGCCTGCGTACAATTGGGCGCCGCTAAATGTCTCGGCTGTCGACTCAGAGGCGTGACGGCATTTAAGCGTTTAATTGGCATGTGTGTTCGGCAAAGGATTCGGTAAATATTTTACGAGCGAGTATAAAGTCATGTAACAGTGTGTGTGTCGCATGGCCAAATCTCTGTTGCTTTTGGTGGTCGTGTTTGTCTTGTGGCTAAATGTTATCGTCGTCCGCCCGCCGTGCAAGGGCTCGACGCATAAAGCCAATGGCGTCCAATGAAACATTTATACTCAAACCGCCGCGAGTTTCATGAATCTTTAAAAGCGTTTTTTTTTGTGCCGTGCACAACATCACGACGGTGAATTCAATCGACCGGATGAGTCTCGGGGCACATCGAACACAAACGAAATTGATTGATGAACTATCCTGTTTGTATACACCGAGTTTGCAACAATTGATGAGATTAGGGCGCGCCGTGTTTTACATAAATAACAAAACGGTCCATTTTTCCGCACTCCATTGGAAAACAAACGAAAATAATAATCGTTTTAATCCTACACGAGGCGTGACAAAACATTACAAACGTACGAAATTCATCAAAACAATTTGTTTTCAGCTTAATATTTGTACAATAATTATTTTTTTTCATCAAATACCGTTTAATATTGTGTAATATTTTTACAGTGGAAAACCCTCCGAATTGCGAAGAACAGGTCACGTCGTGGTCTGATTGTTCGTCGCAATGTGGTTTGGGCCTTTCGAGACGCATGTCGAACGCTAACGAAGCGTGTAAGCCCAACAATGAGACCAGACTGTGTCAAATCAGACCGTGTCACTCTCCGCCCCTCGTCAGCGCTAAGTACGCCAGACACCATCACATCAGAGTGAGTATTAATCATTTTAAGCCGAATCAATCGCTGCCGGTGTGTGCAGCGCACTGGCTTTTACTAGGAATACGTTCATAAACGCTTTTGAATTTCAAATCAAACGACTTGAAAATGTGTAAACACAATGAGATTCGTTACCGAAATCCGATTTAATCGGAGTAATACACAAAGTCTGGAAACAACACTTTGTGCGAGTTTAAAGACCAAAACATCTGGCGAATCGCTTCGGCTGGCAACGAAATTATTTTGACTTTTACTTGTCAGGCTCACGGTATTTATTGTTAGGTTTAGTTTTGTTGAGCGGACGAGTTGTTCTTGACAGGTAAACTAATTTTAAGAGTGCAAAAAAAAAAAAACACAACTTATCCCGGTAATTTTTAACCATTCGGTAACTTTTGCGCTTCGGATTCAATAAGAATAAAAATTCGTTTTGTCTGTTAAAAGTTATTACATTCTAATGACTGTACACGTTTATCATAGTGGTCAACAAGTTACTTAAACTGTTTTCGATAAAACTTTTACCGAGGAAATAATTTTTACTTGTTTAAAAATTCAAATACTTGGCATAATTTGAGAACTTTAAGATCTCATAAAAATTTGAAGATTTAAAGAAAGCGATTTCAATGGCACAGACAATAAATCATTATTAAGATTATTTAAATTTATTATCTCGTGATACCAGTGCACAAAAAATGACTTTATTAATAATAAAAGCGAAAAATAATGACAATGGGCAACTCTTCTTTATTTTTTCTATTATTCAATACGAAAGTTAAATAAAATAAAAATAAATTCGAATGAGAGCCACATGAAAATTCCCATTTGGACCGACGGGTCGGATGGAAAGAGTGTTCGGCTGAATCGAAGAATTTTCTTAGGATCACAACACTATTGGCCTTATAATGTAATACAGTGAAATCAATAATGATAGCGATTGGCCACCAAGCCGACAGTTTAAACGGAATGTCAGGTAACGCACAATTTGCATTGGACGTTTGATATTAATAATATAGAAAATCTTGACGCTTTTATCAACGCGGTCGAAAAAAAGGTTTTAAAGAAAAACATGGTAGTTATTTCCGCTTTTAGTTTTTTATTCTTAATAACCGCTCGGCGGTGTTATTATCATTGTTTAACGTTCGTTATTATTGTTGTGTGTTTTAACAGGCCACCGCGTAATCCTTTGGGCCGCAAAGGGTGTTATTTATTTTATCGTTATCAAATGGGTTTTTTATTCACACCTTTGAAATGATTCGTTAAACATTATTATGTCGAACGAGTTTTATCGCTGCAGAAAAAACGGCACCGGCTGTATATGACAATGCGCAAAGAAGACCAAGGAAAATTAAACAGTATCAAAATAGTTCTGAAATCCAAAAGTTTTTATCAGACTCGCAGTGAATTTAATCAGTCTCGACAAATTTATTATACCTTTGAAAACCGCACCGAGGAAAAACTTTCGATTTATCAAAATATTACTTATTAGACTTTCTAACAGTAAGAGTAATTTATTATGCATATTAGCCAATGTCATCGCTTATTGAATTTCCCAGAGCAGATGAAGTGTAATAATAACCCATTGTGATGTATATTTTGAGGGGAGACGGTATAATGTTATTATGTTTTTACGGCGTGCCATAATAATACTCGTGTATAGAGTTCTATCAAGATGAGTAAAATTAATTTGTAAGGCCTCGGCGACTACTTTGAGTTGTGTTCAATTGTATTTGGTGATTTTCCAATCTCGTTAACGTCGCTCTTTGCGCGTTTAAATCTGACACGAGTATTATTGTTGCGCCACAAGAGATTTGTCAAAACGTATACATTCTCGGGCACATTGCTCAGAAATGTGTTATCAATAGACCTTTCCACTGATAAATAATGGACTGCGTCGTTCGAGTAATAGACAACGCCAGTAACCAACGCGTGGCCGTAGCAAAATTGCCTACTCTCAGTGCCGTATTTTAATAAAACTAATTCTTTAATAACTAGAAAACTCGATCGAGTGACACTGTTGTCTCCGAGTTATTTTACTAGACATACGATCCAAAAATAATACTATACAGTAAGTCGTTTGGTAATTAAACGTTTCGGTTATTTCTAGGGGTCCGTCGAATAGCAAGACGGTTGGGTTATAGCAAGACAATAATTATAACTGACGTTGAAGATGTCGTCAATCGTTGTATAATTCTAATCAACCATCTATCAAATATTAAATGTAGTTCTCCTTTAATACACTCAGAATCAGGGCACTGTTATGGGGGTACACGCTATGGAAACAAATAAAGTAATTAAAATTGAAGAAACTTAAAGGAATCGGCGGTGTACAAGACAATTATTATCGTTACTCGCATTAATCAACGACGAATTTTTACTTAATCATAAACCAGAAAACGACTCGTCGCAGTATCAGACAAAATTTGCTAATTTAAATCAGATTAAATATTTTAACGTTTTTGGCGCTTTTGACACTAACGTCCCGAGGCCTCGCGCTGCGCATAAACACTCGAAAACTTTTTATCAATAAAATTACAGCCGCGGAGATCGTTTCAATCGAATCACGCAAATGTTGTTATTTTTTAAATGAGCAAACGTTTACATCGAGCTCAAAAATACGGATTATTAACTGTTTAATAGGCCGTCGAAAAAAAATAAATAAATAAAATTCATTTTTTTATTAATCTCACTCCGAGTCAACTGATTTTATCGGATTCTTAACAAAGTTGGTCGGAGAATTAAATAAAAGGTATTCGGCCGCATGAAAAAATATATTGCAGGCGTTGGTAAAGTGTGACCTTAGCTTTTTTTGTGCGTNTCACTCCGAGTCAACTGATTTTATCGGATTCTTAACAAAGTTGGTCGGAGAATTAAATAAAAGGTATTCGGCCGCATGAAAAATAATATTGCAGGCGTTGGTAAAGTGTGACCTTAGCTTTTTTTGTGCGTTTTTTATGCTGAGCACAATAATAATACCCGGAGGTACGGTTAAAAGAGATAGCGTTCAAGAAGAAAATAAAATAATTATTCCAACGTGAAATATTTTATAATTAAAACAAGAATGATGGGTTTAATTGTGTCAGGCGACGGAATAATTTACATTATGAAAAGGAAAGCCGAAAAGGGCGCGGGGGTGCAGTTGATAACGCGGTTTAGGGTCGTCCAAACATTGATAAATTAATATATTTTTACCCCGACGCGCGAAATCAAAACAAACGTTATTGTAGTTTTGTATGAAATACACGTGCCGAACAAAAACTCATTCGAACCCGCGGCGGGACCATTGCTGTTGTCCGCTCAAATGTCGTGTATTAGAGCCGCTCGTACGTTCAAGTACAACGCCATACAAATAATGCGTTTATAACACATCGGCTTGTATGTTAACGCGCCGATCCGCGCACGGACACGTTATTCATTTACACGACCGCCGGTGTGTCGTTCGTTCCCCTTACTTTTGACGGTTCTTCGAATACGCGGTTCTTACCTAACAGCCGCGTGCGCATAAAACTTTCGCGTTAGCCGACAGCACTCGGTCCGACGGGATAAAACGCACGAGTTCAAATGCGCTCGGTCGTCTCCGGCACGATTACTGGCCGGCGGCTTACCAGCGCGGTACTTTTTGGTACGCTGGTTCGTCGACCCGTGTGGAAATTCTCTCCGGATCAGTAAAGTTTCGCGGCGACTTAAGTATTTGCTCGCCGGCACAGATCCGCCGCAGGTCTGAATTCAAAAGTTAAATACCCACTTTAGTGTGTAACTATGTGCGTTCACGTTTTCAATTTGAATACTCGACGCGATATTTCAGTCGGCGGACAGTCGAATAATTTATGAAGACAATATGCCCGTCCCGTTATATTATTATCGGGTCCAGGCGGGTCCGGGTAACCTGTCAACCGCGTTATACCGCGACATCCGAGGCATTCGTTATTTTTAGCCGCTATTTCTTCGTCCGTCTCACCGGCCGATCGCTTTCAGTGCGCTTTTCAATACCGACGGGCCTTATTACCATAAATCGGTTACCCTCGTGAGGGCCAATCAAATATTCGAAAAGTGTTCCGCTGAACACGCACCGCTTATAATACCACGAGGAGGCTTTTATTTTATTTTTTTTGTTTACTGTTATTCTTATTCAAGTCAATATCTGTTTTTGTAGTTTGATAAACCGAAACCGTATTGCATTACAAAAATTATTTAGATATTATAAGCAAATAAAAACATTTAAAAGAGCAATTTGTTTTTATTATGCACTGCGCGTCGATTTATTCAAGAAATCCGTAAAAATACCCGCATTTTTTTTTTTTTATTAAAAAAATAAAGTCTTCATTTATAATAGACGCGCGCTAGAAGAAAGTCTAGAATGTTTTCATTTATACGTGTTAAAAGCTTGAACTTTTTAAGAAAACCTTTGAAATTTTAATGCACTTCTATTCTACTAACTAAACTTTTTTTTACTGAACTTTGGCGGCCTTGGCTAATTTTTTTGTATCTCTAAGAATTAAAAATAAAATTACTTTCTAAGGTAACTCGCCCACTACAATATATTATTACAACAGACGGACTTTAATGTTAGCTCATAAATAATACAACTTCGGAATTGAAAAAAGAATAACTTTGAATCTAATTTGAAAAGTTTTCATAACACATAGTTAGTGTCTGTATAGTTTTGAAAAATTGATAAAACAGTAACAAAACGAAATTGTCCACAGAATGAGTTTACTCCGTTATTTTCTTCTTTTGTTAATTAAAAAAAATATAGTCGCTCGCTAATCGTCAACTTTTATTGCATCAAAGTAACGTGCTGGCGAAGAAGCACTCGATTTTCATTCTCTTTTGTGTCGAACGCGGGTAAATAACGTTATTCGTTCGTACGCAAACGTTGTGTGGAAATTTATAAGTTTCAAATCCAAAGGGTTGTGGACATATATTATAATATGAATGCCGCGGCCGTTCGACGCTATTATTTTGGAATAATATAATGGAAGTTATCGTTTGCGCCATATATTTTCCACAAACGTCCCAAAAACTACTTGGTCAAACGACTCGCGCATGCCTTCGATCTATTGATTTTTTACAAATTTTTAACTGTTTCAATAACTTCCAAATACGCTAATGATTTATTAATTATTTTTTCATCGTTTTCAGAAGGGTCACGAATGTAAGGCGACAATTAAATCGATGACGCCCGTCCGGCTGAAATTCGGTGACTGCCGTAGTCGGAAAACGTTCCACCCGAAACGATGCGGTGCGTGTCCGCCGCATCTCAAGTGCACGCCCGAGTTGAGCACCACGGTCAAGGTGGAATTCCTGTGTCAGAGCCCGGTGGAAGGGCACGACAGGCTGGACGGAGCAGTCGTGGGCGACGATCTCTGGGATCCGGTGCACCGGCCGTTTTCGGCAACAGCCGACAATTACATCCACAGCGTGTACGTGGACGTCGAGTGGATCGTCAAGTGCACTTGCCGACACCGGACGGACTGACGACGGCGTCCGTGAACCAAGCCGCCGCCGCCGGCTCAAGTAACCGCGATTCGGCACGATGGAGAATTATGATTGGCGTCCCGGATCTCGGCTAAGCAATTTTCTACACGGACACGCACAACCATCACCGACACCGCCATGACACCATATCGCACCTTCATTATGCGCTCTACGACGTACCTATCGGATCGACAGCAATTAACAAACGTTATCAACGGCAATTATGCTGTTTTGAATAATCGCGAAAGTTTTGCTCGGCTTCCGCCGCTGTGTGTAATTAACGACGAGCAGCACGATAAGTAAATATTTATCGGAGAGCAAAGACGACTGTGTACTCGTGTGTGGCACAGTTAGCTTTACACAGTATTGATTCAGCAGTTGCCTCCGACCGTTGACGACCAATTTAACGCCGTCATTAATATTTTTGATGACGTTTACACACATACGCACACGGGCGCCATGATAACATAGTAATCATAAATTTATTAGACGAACGACAGCGCGATAATAATTCAATCAAACGGGAAATTCGACCGTTCCGCTGTCGTGTTGCAATTATTGTTCGTCGGTTACAACAATAATAATAATAATTGGATTTCTGGGGAATACCAATGGAAACTCTCGTTACGAGCGGCTAATGCCGAAAAATCAATCGTTTTTCAAGAGATTTTCCAATTAACCCGGCGAATTCACAGTCATTACGGTCTTTTCCCGCGGACCTTATTCACAAGACGTTATTGTTGTGCTCTCCGAAAGGAAAATTCCATTTCTACAGTGCGGAGACCTCGCCGATCAAACGGTTTCCGCGAACAATAATTAGTACTCTGCCGTTTAGATACACCGTCGGAATCGCCTTACCACAGCAATAAGATGTGTTTGTACACCCTCTCGTTATGCCGAGGGGTTGGAACGCCACACAGCTCGTTCACCGTGTACATTGCGCCGTAATAATTTTTATGCGTCTCTCCGGACGAACCCTTGTAAATAATTCCGAACGTCTTAGTAATCATATTGTAAACACTACACGCACATCTATTTACACGTGCAACCAACACATTTCAACAGGGCAGTGTGAATTGATCTTTTGCATAACAAATTTATAGGTTTTACACACGTTTCCCGCAAGAAACGGTTTCGTTCAGATAAACATACACGAGTTTTACAACATCGATGTGTACATTATTTGTTACGTTCCCGATGGATTATTATAATTACTATTATTATTGTTTTCCGCGTTTGTTTGTCGGCTTTCGACCGACGCGCTCGCCTCCTCGACTGAACCCGCCTTTTATTTTCAACAATATTATCGCTAACATTAACGCGCGCCAACATTACACGTTTAGCGGTTTTCTCGCCGACCGTTGTAATATGGAAAAAAAAAAAAAAAAAAAGGGCCGTTGGTAAACACTTATGAAAAACCCATTCCCCTGCCGATTCCGCGTACTGGCCCGGCAAGATAATGCGCAAACAAAACGTACCGTGTACATAATGTAGCTCGAGGGTACTCCGTACGGCTCGTGGCGACCAAAACGGATTTAGAATTCATACATGTCATTTACGGCACAAGGGCCGGCCGATGGGACAAAGGACAAGCAAAGATTACCTTTTGCCGTCGATACGTTTGTCCAGTCCCTTGTACACTGCTATCTAAACAATACGTAAATACATAAACATGCGAGTAAAGGGTCGCCGACAGTTAGCATTTTGTATTCTGACCGGGCCGATTGACGCCAGTACCTTTAATTTAAAATGCACAAAATTAAATCTATTTTGGGCTTTTCGATTAATCAAAAATTAACTCGTACGCAAATTAATTGCGCTTTTATAGGAAAAAAATTGACTGTACTAATTGTTCGGGCCACGCGTACTTATCGACGGTCATTATAATAATTGTATTATTTTTTATTAGCCAGTAATGTTCTGCAGGATTACATTGTCGTGGACAAAAATAACCAACTATCGATGGTCTTTCCCGTGTAAACAAACAAATCGAACGAATAATCTCTTATCGAATAAAACATAATGTTTGTTTTTCCTATTATTTTAACGTTTCTAATTTAGATTCGGAAACTCGAAAAAAAAAAAAAACAAAATCCCATCCGAAAAAATCGTTTCTCCTCAATATCTCAGCGAATATCATAATCTAACATATAAACAGTCGATGGAATTTTTTTATACCGATTCTCTTTTAAACGTGCGATACAGTGCCTTAACACTTAAAATCACGCATATCTTAATTTTATCGGTATAATTTTTTTTTTTATCGTTTCCCTACTGAGTTTGCCCGTCTAGAGAAATTCGACATATCCGACCTGCGTTACCTATTGTATACATAATGAATAATTAATAGTTATTGTACATATATATTATAATTAATTACTTTATTATTGTTATTGTTATGATTGTTAACACAGCACAAAACAATGGATTCAGTATAATACAAACCCTTGTGTTTTTTCATTGGTTCAACTATCTGACTGTTAAATATCATCTATATTAAGATATGTGTATAAATAAGAATATTAAGTAATTTTATTGTTTTTTTTTTCAATAAGTGGAAAAATCATGTCAGTTATATTTTGTTTACTATAAGATACAACATAATTTGTAATAATTATTCAAAATCAATAAAATATATTTTTTTCTGACATTAGATAAATCTGACATTTTATAATGTTTTTATTTTAAGGAACCATTAAAATGCTATTTACCCAACTCAACCCATTTCAAACAAAATATAAACAAAAATACTACAGCCATCTAAGAAAACAGAAATTCATTTCTCTACGAAAAACTCAAAGAAAATACTAACAACATTAATTATCTGAGTAAAAAAAAAAAAAATCTAAAAATGTTGTATCTTTTAAACGTTACAGTTCTTTTTTATTTTTGTGGAAAAATAAACAAATAATTACACGAAAATATAATTCAGCTTAAAATAAATTATAAAAAAATGGAAAACGACTAGAATTTCCGAAATACCTGACGTCTAAATGAATTCAAATAAAAAGATTTGTAGCCGTCTGATATGTTTAAGTTAATAAAGTAAAGGCGAATGGTCTTATTTTTTCTCATTAAATCTTCCACTAATGGCGTTTATTTAGACAAAGTACTATACTATAAATACTAAGTGGTGTTAAAAGAAATTGAATATCTCGTCCTTTTACTTGAATGAAACGCCTCTAAAGGGTAACAATGGACATTCCATCTACTTTAAAGTTTTCTTTTGATTATCGACTGAAATGTTACTATCGATGTGATTAAAGAAAAATTATTTTAAATACAACAAAAACAAAATGAATTTGTTCGATTTACATCATTTTTTTTTTTAAGTTCTATAATAATGCAAATAAAAACTTCAAGCAATATGAATCCATTTATTTAGTTGATGATTAAATATGTTATAAATTATTATTCACTTTGACACTCCAATAGAGATAATTCACATGCATATTTTTAATAATATTTATTTTGACCTTTCAAAGAAATTAAATTTTACCGTTCTCAATATTTTATGTATAGTCAATATTTTTTTAATTTATTCAACATTTTAATAAGAGAGATTAACAGAATTTTAGTTAAATTCCGTATAAAAAAAAAATATCTATGCAAATTCTTTGTTATAACAAATTTTAATTAATATATAAATAATACTATTTAAAACTTTAATAAATAAAATTCAAAGTATTTTATTTTGGTACCGTAAAATTGTTGAAAACACTCAAAATAAAATCTAAAACTGTTTTACTTATTTAAATTCTGAGAATAAAATTCCAATAATATATATTTTTTCGTAATTTCACCACACTTTATCAGTTTAATGATATAAAATGAAAATAACAAAGGCTGTATTTTTAATAGTTTTAAAAGTCTTATTATTGTTGTTTGATAAATAACGTGCAAATAATTAATATATAAACGAATTTGGCTAGAAATTATTTAATAGGACGATAACAATTGAATCTTACAAGTTCCGATCAAAATTATTTTTCAATTGCTCTTAAACGAAATTAAACTCTACCAGAAGAGTTCACAAAACTAATTAGAGATCAATTGAACTAAAAATCGGATCAAATTACTTGACTAAGTTTGATGATGTCAATGAAATGTTATTAATAAAGGCGGATTTGGTTTCAACTTTCAATTAACCATATAAACTTTGCTTGTGATCATCGAACTAAAATATCAGTTATTAAAAAATACAGCATACGAAGTGCCTAATCAAATTTATTTCAGTATAGTTACACACAAGCAACAAAGATAAAATTACGAGGAGGGGGAAATTTACTATTTAAGAGTTTTTTTAGTAATAACTTTATGTATTGAAAAATTGCTGCCCTCTAAAACGATGAAATATTTTTAATTGAGACAGAGTGTCACGCCATAGAGACGGTTCTTAAATAGTCGAGGCGATATAACAGTTTGAGCACAACAGATAACATTGTACAGACACAACATTGTATGTTTGGTAGAATTACATATTCATAAAGTCATGTTATCTTCACACATCAAAAATCATTCCTCTCCTTTTCATTAATGCACTTTTCTACAGCTTCTGTACTCTTATGGATTTTCAATATTTCCATGAGTTCATAAATTTATGATTTTCTATGGTTTCTTAAACTCATACATTTCTATAGCTTCTAAAATAGAACTATGAACTTCAGTAGTGTCATATCAATTTTTAAAAAACTTAAAAAAAATTTTTTTTTGTTACTTTAGGAATAAAAATTCTTAACTATACTTTTTTTAAATCAGACTCAGTATACCACTACTACAATATGCTAGAATTTTATTTGGAAGATACTTTATTTATATTCCGAAAAATTCATTATTTAAAATTTATTGAAATAATCACGTACAATAGAATAAAAGTTAAATACCTTTAGTTATAATTGTTCAATATGATGAAAAATACATTTTTTACAGACAACAAAATTGTGAAAATTATAAAACTTTAATGAAATTACTGTTCTCGTTATTTTAAGAAAAATAAATCGCTATTTTTTTTTTTATCAATAGACAAACTATTTTTCTAAGATTATTCATAAAAATCAATTAAGTTTTTTTTAAGTATTTTAATCAAAATCACACTCATTAATTGATATGTTATCAGTAAATTTTATTTTCTATAAAATCATTTTTATAATAAAATAGAATTCTTAAATACTTGTGGAGATTAAAGAAATTAATTTTATGTAATTTTATAATGATAAATAAATTTACATTATGAATACAGTTTTTTTAAAGTTCTATATTTGTAAACCTTTTAATTGAATACAATTATTTAAATTATAAAAATATAAATTATAAGTTGTCATGCGTTACCTAGTAATGATAAACAGATGTTTATAGTCGAATATAAATCAGTGTGTTGTTTAATTTTGTTTAAGTAAAATTATTTTTTCGTTCTAGTATTCAATTTTTAATAATCACAACTTGCAAAAATTGTTTTGACAGTTTGATATTTTTGTCAATAATATCAAAAGAATGAAGATGAAAAGGTTTTTTGGTCGGCATGAGTATTTATATGCTGTGTTTTGAAAATAAAGAAACACTATATAAGTGGCTTAGTTATTCAACCTGACTTAGGTATTTTTAATGAATCTTAGCTTATAACGATAAACAACAAACATTTCCTTGATATACCCAATTTGAATAGCTACAGAAAAATGTATGCTAACATATAGTTTTCTGCTATTTAAGTAAGACGGAAAATATGTTAGAGCGTTCCCCTTAATATTATTTTTTAACTTATGTAAATATCTGTAATCAACAACAACAAATGCTCACACAAAGTTTAAATAGACAGCTGCGCGTTTTTTATTTTCATTTAATGAACTGTAAACAAACTGTGCAACTCTTGCAATGATTTAATCCGCGGCTTTTGGATACTTTGCTGAGATTGGTGAATGGGACTCGGTGTTACTACGTTTAAGTGAAATTTTAGTAACAGAAACCCAAACGACAACTAACATCATTATTTGGATTGTCTAATTGAAATATCTCGATGAAAAGTTTTTCAGCGGCAGGTTGAACATCATTTCGAAACGTTTGAACGCATACATTTGTCTTATGAATCTTTGTTACTGAATTTTTATATTTATTGGAAAATATCTATCCGATCTAACGTTTTAGTAATAAAACTCATAGGACGATATGAAATTCTAGTATTTAAAATCATTATCTTGGAAATGTTAACAAAGTGGAAACACACAGTAGGTGCTTTTTAATGGTATCATTGCGTAATGTTGTTTTAAGCAAATTTCACATTAGTGCAGCCAATACTTTCAAACACCTTGACGATACTACAAAATTCGCCGCTAACTCCGCCAGACGGCGTGTATTTGTCAGCGTTGGGTGAAATTGGTCGTATTCAACTTTTGGTAATAGTCAGATGTAATTAATAAATTGTAATTATGATCGACTGACCGTGACGTGGTAAACCTGTTAATTTAATGCCTAAAAATTACCATGAAACTAGCCGCTGACTTAAAGAATTACTGCCAACAGCTGATCAGTGGCAGCTACCTTCAGTCCAAAGTTAACTATTCTTGGGAAAAGAACCATTGCTGATTAGAAATTATACTTATTTAATACGAACATATATTTAAGTCTTAAATTATAACACATTTGTAGAAAAATTAATTTATTTTTATTATGTATTAAACCAATATAAAAAAAAACAGTAGTACATTGGCGTCGCGGCAACGTGAGGATGTGGCATAGTTGGGACAAGTATAGATGATCATAAGAAACGCTTCGATGCAAATCTGTAGATAGTGAGAATTAAATATATAGTATTGTTAAGATTAATATGCATTCAGGATATTGTATAATTTACTGTAATTTATCAGAAAAGCTCAATATTTTTTTTTGCATTTTCATTGTAATAGAACATCTAATCATAGTAATCATTTCTAGGTAACTTTTGGCGTTTAAAAAGATTCTACGATTGAATTATTCAAAATTTAATGGTTTTTAATGATTTACTTTAACTAAAAAAACAATCAAAATGTTGTTAAAAAAATCTACTCAATTGAGCGTATTATGAAATTTGATTATAATTGTAAACAATTTTTGTTAAATTCAGGTGAAGCTAAAAATAATTTTTTTTTAGATTAATGATTTATATAGCAAAATGTTACTAAAAAATTTGGAATATTAAAGACTGACAGTAACACACACAAATAAAGTTAAAAAAATAATAAATTTCAAAGTAAAATTATTTAATTTTGTAGTTGAAACCTATTATCGTATCAAACCTAATTCGACAATAAATACTTTCAGAACATTAGAAATGAATAATTATAATTGTTAATATTGAAAATGTGGCTAAAGTATCTTTTTAATTGATAAAATAGAATTTTTTTCAATTCTTAAGGGTAATATATTTAACTAGATAATCGTTGTGATCATTTGATGTATCGTTAAAAAAAATTGGTGAAGTGAGAGCTGAGAAAATAAATGAGAGCCACAATAAAAAATCACATAGTAAAAAAATTTAGTATAAATAAGAAATTTCTTCAAACGAGGACAGACTAAAGTAATGGGTTCCTTGATACTCATTGAAGTTATTGATTCTAAATGAGATAAAAATTAAATAAGTTAAACATATTTTTGTAAATCAAAAAATTTTGTAAGGTAATTTAAATTAAAATACGAAATCTACAATTAACACAAAAATAGCATATGTTTGAAACAGTATTTGTCACCGTGAAGACAAAATAAAGTTAAAAATTGTTTTTTCCTAATAGAGTAATATTACATTAGTTTTAATTTAAGATAAATGTAAAAGTTGTCTTTGAATTCTCTCTTGTGGGCAGGTAAAAAAAAAATATACAATACAATAGTTAAATATCTCACGTATCTATATAAAAACTAAAATATATTGATTTGGTAATTTTTAAATAAGTTATAGCAATTTTATGTAATAAAAAAATTGAAAAAATGTCGAAAATTATCAATTTTAAAATTTGTAATTTTTTTGGAGATTTCCCTATTGCATAGATATGCATAAAATATATGAAATCATAGAAATGTATAAGTTTAGGAAGCCAAAAAAATGTTTAAATTTAAAAAGCTTTAAAAGTGTTTAATATTAAAAAATATTTAAAAGTGTTGTATTAGGCCGTATACATAAAAACACTATTTCTCTCTCTTCTCTTTCATCTCTCAACACAAACAAGTATTCTATCCTATTACACAATACTTCTCACGACAAATACTATACACAATCAATATTTTCTGTTCTTAATCACATCCAACACATAGTTGACACAATCACGCCATAGTCATCTGCTCTTCTTTTTCACCGCACGTGCACCCTTCAAAAATCAAATGTTTCCATTTATTATTTTCAGTCAAAGAACCCTTTTTCAATGTATATACAAAATCATGAAATTCCTAAAAACTGTGAAGCAAATGAAAGCCGTACGATGAATATGTGCGTCTCTGGAAGGGGTTATAAGAAGATCAACAAGAGAGGTTTGGGGATGGAATCACTCGTCCTGTTTCAATATAACCGACATACGAACACGTCGCTTTCATCGTCTGGTTCTCGCGAGCTAAATTAATTTAACACAGCAGAATAATTATAAGTGTATTTATTAATATTTAAGGTTGAGTTTATTAATTAAGAATAATATCTCTCCGTAAACTTTGCGTGATTATTACAATTGTTTTATATAAATATATGTGAAGTTAGATTAATTATATTATTTTTTCATTAACAACTGTTTGGCTTTGTGTTCTTTTTTATCACTATTCTACACATCTGAAGGATTGTTATAATTCAGGTAAGAACATTCAAACTCAGCTTGCAAATTAATGCTAACAAACATAGATCCTTGAGAAAAAGGATAGTTTTTTATTTTCAATACCCATTCTCATTACCTTATTTTTTGGTTTACGATAAAAGAGTTTAAAATTTAAGAAACCATAGAAATGTAAAAACTATAAGAAGTCATAGAAATGTTTAAAATATAGAAGCCATAGAAATGTATAAATATAAGAAGCCATAGAAATTTATAAATAAAGATGCCATAGGAATGCTTAAAATTTAAGAATCCATAGAAATGTATAAATATATGCATTTCTATGGCTTCTTATATTTTGAACACTTCTATGGCTTCTTATGCATAAAATTTTAGAAGCCATAGGAATGCTTAAAATAAAATAAGCCATAGAAATGTTTAAATTTAAGAATCCATAGAAATGTATAAATATATGCATTTCTATGGCTTCTTATATTTTGAACACTTCTATGGCTTCTTATGCATAAAATTTTAGAAGCCATAGGAATGCTTAAAATAAAATAAGCCATAGAAATGTTTAAATTTAAGAATCCATAGAAATGTATAAATATATGCATTTCTATGGCTTCTTATATTTTGAACACTTCTATGGCTTCTTATGCATAAAATTTTAGAAGCCATAGGAATGCTTAAAATAAAATAAGCCATAGAAATGTTTAAATTTAAGAATCCATAGAAATGTATAAATATATGCATTTCTATGGCTTCTTATATTTTGAACACTTCTATGGCTTCTTATGCATAAAATTTTAGAAGCCATAGGAATGCTTAAAATAAAATAAGCCATAGAAATGTTTAAATTTAAGAATCCATAGAAATGTATAAATATATGCATTTCTATGGCTTCTTATATTTTGAACACTTCTATGGCTTCTTATGCATAAAATTTTAGAAGCCATAGGAATGCTTAAAATAAAATAAGCCATAGAAATGTTTAAATTTAAGAATCCATAGAAATGTATAAATATATGCATTTCTATGGCTTCTTATATTTTGAACACTTCTATGGCTTCTTATGCATAAAATTTTAGAAGCCATAGGAATGCTTAAAATAAAATAAGCCATAAAAATGTTTAAATTTAAGAATACATAGAAATGTATAAATATATGATGCCATAGAAATTGGTACATTAATATAATAGAAGATATGTGTGACGGCACTTGTACTAGGGTAAAAAGCGTAGGAGGAGTATCAGAAGGTTTTCAGCTAAGAGTAGGAGTGCACCAAGGTTCTGCTTTAAGCCCTTACTTATTTTCTATAGTGATGAATGAAATTACTAGAGAAATACAAGGAGAGGTGCTGTAGTACATGTTCATTGCTGAATATATAGTGTTAATAGGAGAAAATAGAGAGGGAATTAATCAAAGGTTATAGGTGTGGAGATCTGCTCTTGAAGGAAAGGGTTTAAGAATAAGTAAGAGTAAGACAGAGTATATAGAGTACGAGTTTGATAAAGTAGAACGCGAGGTAGGTAAAATTAAGAGACCACTGACAATAGGTGAGGTCGTGATTGGAGAGGTGGAAAGTTTTAAGTATTTAGGATCAGTTGTGCAAAAGAGCGGTGGTATTGACGAGGATGTAAGACACAGGATTAAGTGCGGGTAGTTAAAGTGGAGAGAATCGTCTGGTGTTTTATGCGATAAAAGAATTCCCATGAGGCTGAAAGGTAAATTCTACTAGATTGTTGTGAGATCAGCTATGATGTATGGTTCAGAGTGTTGGGCGGTTGATAAGAAAGTAGAGTGCAGAATGAGTGTAGCAGAGATGAGAATGCTTAAATGGATGAGTGAAGTGACTAGAGAAGATAGGATAAAAAATGAGCATATAAGAGGGAGTATAGGTGTAGCGTCAAAGATGAGAGAAAATAGACTTAGATGGTTTGGTCATGTAATGAGGAAAGAAGAATCGGAAGCCTTAAGAACAGTTGTAGAAATGAATATTGAAGGAAGAAGAGGTAGAGGAAGATCAAAAAAGAGATGGAAAGATGTTATTGTATGCGATATGAGTACAGCTGATGTGAGCGTAGAGGATGTGAGAGATCGCGTAAAGTGAGAATTTAGGATAAGAGTGGCTGACTCCAAGTAGTTAGGATTAAGGCGAAGACGAAGAAGAAAAAGATAAGTTTTTAATAGTTTATTGATTAATTGTGAAATTATTTAATGATTATTAACATAAAATTTCTATATTCATAGAAAAAAAAAAAATAAGTTAGATTTTTTACCATAGTTCAACAATTATAATTATATATATCATTATATGTATCATTACAATTATATATATAAAGTAATATTTATCACATATCACTGGATTACTTTCAAAATAATTTTAACATTAAAAAATTTTTAATTTAAAAATTCAAAATTTTTTTAGTAACATTTCATCTATTATAACATAAAGGTGTTACAACTTTATTATTTTAAGTGGTAACAAAAATATTTAACTTATAAAATAGAATATAATTCTATAAATATAATTATGAAAATGATTGGTTGTAAACACTTTTGGACTAGTATTTTGGATGGATATTGCATTTATTTTAAAAGTAATTGAGTGGTTTATGTAGTTATTGAAATGAATGTTGAAGGAAGAAAAGGTAGAGGAAGACCAAAAAAGAGATGGATGGATGTAATAGAATGCGATATGAGGACGGCTGATTTAAGGGCAGATGATGTGGGAGATCGTGTTAGGTGAATGTTAAGGATAAGGTTGGTCGACCCCCAAGTAGTTGTGATTAAGGCGAAGAAAAAGAAGAAGAAAATAAGAAGCCATAGAAATTCATAAAATATAAGAAACCATAGAAATGTATAAAATATAAGTAGCCATAAAAGTGTTTAAAATATAATAAGTCATAGAAATTTATACATATATGAAGCCATAGAAATAATTAAAATATATGAAACCATAAAAATGCAAAAATATAATACGCCATAGAAATGTATAAATATAAAAACCCACAGAAATGTATAAATATCTGGAGCAATAGAAGTGCCTAAAATATAAAAAGTCATAGAAGTATCTAAATATATGAAGCCATACAAATGTGTAAATTTAAAAAGCTTTAAAAGTGTTTAAAATTTAAGAAATCATAAAAATGCATAAAATATAAGAAGCCACAGAAATGTTTAAATTTAAAAAGCCATAAAAATGTATACATTTAGGAAGCCATAGAAATATTTAAATTTAAAAACCATAGAAATTTTTAAATTTAAAAAGCTTTAGAAGTGTTTTTAATTTAGAAAACCATAGAAATGCATAAAATATATTATGCCATAGAAATGAATAAAATATAAGTAGCTATAAAAGTGTTTAAAATATAAGAAGTCATAGATTTCTAGGGCTTCTTAAATATATACATTTCTATTGCCTTATAAATTTTAACACTTTTATGTTTTATGATAATTAAATGGTTGCGGTTTATCAAAGAAAGTTTATAGTTTTAATAGCAATAAAGTGACCGGTCGATTTATTTTCTGATAAATAACCAGCATTATATCATACGGGCTCGCGTGCGGACATACTGTTTAACTTATATATAATTATTATTTTAGTACTGTCCACTACTTAAAATACTATAAGTATTGAGTTCGTTAATAAACAAATAAGGCTCGTGAGAATGAATCAGCTTTCCACGGCTTAACAATTTTATAAACACTTCTTTGTTTTGCTAAAATGTATGCGTTTTTTTATATGTATTTAAATTTTTTAACTATCTTAGTTTAGATATAATATCAACAATTTTCTAAGGTTTATTAAAAAATAAATAAATAACTTATAACTTAAGTCTTTCCAGAAAAATATAATAATTCTTGTTAAAATATTTTCATTTTATTAAATGTTATAAAACTGTATAATATAACAGTATTCAATGCATTTAATGTGACCATTGTGAAATGATACAGAATATAAGATTTGTGCCCAAACATTATTATTAATTATTGAAAATAATCAATTTATAATTTCTTTTTTATTTATTTATAAATAAAATACAATCTGTATATAACATATAATACATATTTAAGATAAAACAATGTATACAAAAAAAAAGCTTCTAAAGTCTTACGTAGAGTCCGTTCAATGACAGAACTCCTATTAGCATTAACTTAATACAACTTTTAAATTACATAATTAAGGGTGAAGCCTATTACAAATATAATAACATATTTATAACAAAATGAGGTCTCCACACCAGGATTTTATAAGTCGGCGAGGAGGGTTATCTGGGATAGAGAATGAGGATAAATTCTTAATAAGAGGATTTGGATGATTTTGAAAGTGTTTATAACGAGAGATAGCAGTTTGTTTTACAGTAGGAGTGTGGAGGTCTTTATGAATTGTTTCGTTTGATATATAGGAGGATGGGGCATTAAGAATTCTACGAAGGCATTCGTATTGTAAGACTTGAATTTTGTTAATATTTGATTTTATTGCTGCTCCCCATAGCTCAATACCGTACGTTCACAATGGTTTGATAAAGCTTTTATATATTATGAGTTTAATGTGCAAGTTTGTTTTGGGCGTTTATGCGGAGTAATGATTGGAGTATTCTAAGCCGTTGGTTTACACTTATTATTTTTGCATGAATGTGTGTCGACCAGTTAAGTTTACGGTTGACGATACGGCCAAAATATTGAACTTTATTTGAAGAAGGAATAGAGTTGTTATAAATAAAAGCTTGGGGAGGATTGTTATGACAAAGAGTAAAAGTAATATAAGAGGATTTATTTTCGTTTAGCATAACTCGCCAAATCTGGCATTAGTCATACATGCAATTAAGATGTAATTGTAGTTGAGCAGCAGCAATGTTATGGTTTTCATGAATTGAAATAAGTATTTTGTCATCCGCATAGTCTGCCATCTGGGTATTGACAGTTGTTGGTTGGTCAACAGTATAAATATTAAATAGCAAAGGAGAGGATATTGTATCTTGGGGAACGCTAGATTTTATTAGATGTAAAGGGAAAATTTCTAGGCCGATTTTTGTCGCAAAGGTGCGGTCTTCCAGACAGGACTTATATAAAAGAAAATAGGAAGGCAGAAGAGTGTTACGAAGTTTGAGTAAAAGTCTTGGATATCAGACTCTATCAAACTCTTGTGAGATGTCAAGCATTACAGAAGAACAGTAAAGTTTGTTTTTCAAACTAGAGGAAATGAACCAAAAGGTGTACTTGATATATTGTGGAGTGTTTTCTTCGAAAACCAAATTGATTATTTAGAATAACATTATTTTCTTTAATTATTACATTCACTCTCTTTAAAATTAGTTTTTCACAAACTTTTGATAATAAGGACGAAAGACTTATTGGTCTATACGAGGATGGAATGTCGGTAGGTTTAAAAACTTGGCTGAGATGCGACCCAAATAGAACGGCTCTGTCGTAGTCATTTATAGCCCAGTTCGAGTCTCCACTTTTTAAAGGAGGTAAAGTAGTCCTTTTTTGTAAGATAGAATTTGTGTTCATTATTAAAACATCTATAAAATATAATACTTAATAAAAGTTTCAAACAAACTACTTACAATCTGCCTTTATACAAACTGTTTTAAATCACATCCTAATTAAAATGTAATAATATAATTTTTGAGTATTAAAAATAGTTTGCCTAAATTTCGCATCACTGTGTTACACAAATTTTTATAAAAATCTGAATTATTCTTCCATAATATTTAATTTAAAATTTTGTAACATAAATTTATATTCTTATTGAAAATAATTGTAAATATTGAAATAAATATTTTAGCATAAATATCAAATTCTAGTTCCAGGAACTTNGTATTTAAATTTTTTAACTATCTTAGTTTAGATATAATATCAACAATTTTCTAAGGTTTATTAAAAAATAAATAAATAACTTATAACTTAAGTCTTTCCAGAAAAATATAATAATTCTTGTTAAAATATTTTCATTTTATTAAATGTTATAAAACTGTATAATATAACAGTATTCAATGCATTTAACGTGACCATTGTGAAATGATACAGAATATAAGATTTGTGCCCAAACATTATTATTAATTATTGAAAATAATCAATTTATAATTTCTTTTTTATTTATTTATAAATAAAATACAATCTGTATATAACATATAATACATATTTAAGATAAAACAATGTATACAAAAAAAAAGCTTCTAAAGTCTTACGTAGAGTCCGTTCAATGACAGAACTCCTATTAACATTAACTTAATACAACTTTTAAATTACATAATTAAGGGTGAAGCCTATTACAAATATAATAACANTTAAAAATAGTTTGCCTAAATTTCGCATCACTGTGTTACACAAATTTTTATAAAAATCTGAATTATTCTTCCATAATATTTAATTTAAAATTTTGTAACATAAATTTATATTCTTATTGAAAATAATTGTAAATATTGAAATAAATATTTTAGCATAAATATCAAATTCTAGTTCCAGGAACTTATAATGACATTTAATATAATTGTATTAAACTAATGTGAGAGACTATTATTTGTCATTACATTTCTCGAGCAACTTCGACTATGCCGTTAGATATAATTCAAAACTTAAAGTAATAGTAACAAAATTTTTTTAGGAGCGCAGTAAAATCACAGTGAAATATTAATTCAAATTTCTTATAACTATATCATGAGTATAATAAACCAAAAAGGGTATATGCACAATATACAATGGGTACTGATACACATTTCAATTGTAATAACAATATACATACAAAATTATACAGAATTAAAATATATTAAGTTAAAAATATCAATATCTTCATATTTTTCTTTTTTTTCCTTGCCTTAATCCCAACTACTAGGGGTCAGCCACCCTTATCCTAAACTTCCACTTAAAATGACTCCCACATCATCTACGCCCATATCAGCTGTCCTCATATTGTATTCAAAAACAACCCTTTTGTCCCCGCATAAGTCCGAGATGGGTCAATCTGCCTAAGTTTTGTTCAAGACTCCTCATACTTTTTGACAAAATTTTATGACAGCTGTCGATCTGACACAGTCTCATTAGCCATTTCTTACAACTGGCAGAGGGGCTGTTAAAGTATTCTTATACCTTATCCACAGGGACAATATCTATACATATTTGATTAGTTAATTTTACTATGTAGAAGAAATTATGTTTTTCTCAATAGATATTTTTGATAAAATCAATCATAAATCATACTACANTTACAACTGGCAGAGGGGCTGTTAAAGTATTCTTATACCTTATCCACAGGGACAATATCTATACATATTTGATTAGTTAATTTAACTATGTAGAAGAAATTATGTTTTTCTCAATAGATATTTTTGATAAAATCAATCATAAATCAAATGTAGTATNATTTTACTATGTAGAAGAAATTATGTTTTTCTCAATAGATATTTTTGATAAAATCAATCATAAATCATACTACATTTGAGGAGATATCTTACATTATTGATCTAGTTTAAGCAAATTTATCTGAGATGGTCAAAGCTTGTTTTTTAAAAAAGTATTCTAATGAAACAGCAGTAACATTACAGTACTAAAAAATAATGATGTAAAGATTCTATTAAATTAAAAATAAAATTAAAAATTTTATTCTATTTTTTATTGTGTTATTTTATATAAAATAACAAAAGACAAAATAATTTTAAATATCAACAGTAAATCACATTTTTACTAAAAAAATTGTCAATTAAGCAGAATTTAACAATCTTCGAGGTCCAAATCTTTTTTTATTCTTGTTTTTATATTTTTTTGTCTGACTTTTTCTATCTTACGTTTTTTACTCATTTTCTTTTTTGTTTGTTTTGCTATTTTTCTTTTTGCTGCTAATTCAGGATCAGTCATAACCTATACATATAATGATTTTTATGTTAAAGTGATGATATTGAAACAATGCTTTACATCAAATCAATAAATATTTTACTATTAACATTTAAAATTAACTGTAACAAACAAATAAAAATTTTTAATTCGTGTTTCCTATTTTTCGTAACAATGTCATCTTTATATTTTATCAATAACAAGTCAAGTTTAAATAAAACAAAATTTAAATATTATATTAATTCTGGATATTATGATTTAAATGTTCGGCTCCTAAAAAATCTTTGGCTAATTCAAAGTAAAATTAAGTATTTTATTACATTCGATAATTTGAAATAAAATTCATGATGAATAAATAATAAGTTAAAATAATAAGTTCCAGTGAACAAAGATATATAATAAAAAAGTTATCAGTTTAAGTATAAAAAATGTATTAAAAAAAACAATCCAACAAAAAAATGATTAAGAACTTTTTAAATAATTGTTAGAGAATCAGTGGTAACTAGGAAAAAAACTATTAATGTAAAAAATGTGTAAAAATATGTTATGTTATGCATAACTCAAAAAATTATTTGGTTATATAGTTAAGCTAATCTAAGTTGACAAAATATAATAAAGCAGATTTATGACTTATTTTCATAAATTTTTTGGCTTAGACAGTTTAGTTATATAAAATGTATAATGTATGAGTCACTAACTTGTAATAATGATGTTTTCTTTCGTAGTGCTCTCTTGGCATTAAGCAATCTTTGTACAATACTACAATTTTCATTATATGTATCAGGTCCACATTTCTTTTTTATATTAGAAGAAGCCATTTTTGCTATTCGCCGTATATCAATACCTGCATCATCCATTGTGGATAACTCACGTATTAAAGGTTTTAGAATAATTTTTAAAACTGAAAGAAGCTTAGATCTCTCTAAACGAGCAGCCATAGCACCAATAAATTCAAATGCTATTTTTCTCTGTAAAAAAATAAAAAAATTGTAGTTTAACATAATTATAATAATTATATAACATAATTTAAAAATAAATGGAAAAATTACATTGAGACTTTATAAATTTCAATAAAGTAAAATAATTTTTTCATTAAATAAATAACAAAAAAATACTCACCACAGTGTAGTTAAGTGGATGTTTAGACACCTCAATATAAATAAGTTTATTAAGATTCTTAAGCAACCATCCAATAGATAATTCATTTTTTTCATTCTGTAATTTTTTTGATCGAATATTTTTCAAAATGTCAGTAAGATATAAAAGATTTTCTTTAGTCTGAAAATCAAATAATATTAGGATTAAATTTTATTTTTGTAATAACTAAATGATGAAAAATATATTTCACATGCTGATATTTCATACCTCATTCAATATTTCTTCAAGTATTTCATGACCAGGAATAATTTGATCTACCAAATCTAAACATAACATTTTTACGCTTTGTCGAGCATTGAAATACAAATAACGTTTTTCTTCTTTATCTATTTTTTGAGATGCCTGTGTTGCCACTTTTAATGGGTCTACTGATGATAAATATTTTTTTAAGAATTTTAGTGCTCCAAGTCGAACCCACTCATGTTCATCACGTAACAATTCTTGACTTAATACTATTTTTAAGTATTATATTTAATAACAAATCACATCTAGTTTAATTTTTTTTAACTTACTTGCAATGTTTGTTATATATTCACTATAAGATGACTTGGTAAAAATATTAGGGTAGGCATTAACAATATTAACACAAGTTATTAAACATTGAAAGAGTAAATGATCTAAATCTGTATCACTAGCTTCAGCTTCATGAATTTTTACAAAACGACCGGGTCCATTAATAACTGTATTACGTTTTAAAAGTGAACTAAGAAGTGGCAGAGTGGTTTTAAGGCGTTGTTTAAATTCTTCTCCTTCAACACTTACAAAAATACTTATTAATTGTGCTCCTAATTGTCTATGAATAACCTTAAAAAACCCTTAATATTAATATAATAACATTTCATGTTATCTAATAATCTTTACCTTATCTCCTTTCAACCATGTTAAAGTTATTTCATAAAGTGTCGATGTGATGTTTTTTGCCAATTTACCTAGTAATAGTGCTATAGCATCTGCTGCACTTTTTTTGCAAGATGATACACTATCATTAATCATTTGTGCACTTAGTGATATAAAAATTGCTGAGCTATGATTGCTTAAAACATTCTACAAGCACTTTAGTCAATTTCTAAAAACTTTTTAAATTATTTAACAACTACAATACTTACAGGAGGTAGAGTTTTTACTAGTAATATTATCATTTCAAGAGCAGATTCTCTTCCATTTTGTAGCTCATATTCTAATTGTGATAGGAAAAACTGTATATGTCCATTAAGAGATTTTTTTATAGGATAATCCATTAAGTACTGATAAAATGTTTGCCGAGCTTGAGTACGTACGGCATCACGTTCACATGTAATACTTGCTTTAGCAACATGATTCATAAGTTCTTTTAATTCAGGACAATTATGCTGTCGACTAAGTATTGATTTTATGAGTGTGAAAGTTGTTGTAACTGTATTTCCCCCATCTTCAATAGAAGACAATTCTTGTTCTGCATACAAAACTGCTGTACGTAAGCGGTCATCGCTTAGTTTATGATATTTCACTTCTCGAATATAAGTTGACAAGGTCTAAAAATGAAAATAAATTATAAATAAAATAACTTTTTTTATTAATAAACTTGATAATAATAATAAAATTAAGTAAATTACTTTGAATGCAGACATAACAAGCTCAGCATTATCACCATTACAATTTTTTCCAGTTGCGTATTTATGCAAAACCTCAAAAAGTCTATCAGAAATTACTTCAATATTTTCTTTCATAGAGGGCAAATCCTGTTTTAAAAGGCAGTTCAAGCATTGCAATGCTAATGTAGTGAGCTAAAAAAAAATATGATTTTATAATCTATTTTAAGTATTTAATTTGTTAAATACTTTAGAGGTGTAATAATTCATTGTTTATTTAAAAATATAGACTCTGATTATATAGATAACAATAAGTTTATTAGTCATTTGTTTTAATGAGTTTAATAATAGTTTTATCTTTATACCTTAACATGTTCAGAAACCATAGAATTCATAACTAATGGAACAAAAGGATCAACAAAAGGAGAAAAAGTTGCACTTTTCAACATTTCACGTTTTAACATAAGTTGAAACAAGGTTAAGCCAAATTGTACTAATACATGAGCATTTGCTTGAGCACACATTTTTACATCATATATTGTAGAACTTCGTTTAGGTTCTGAAATAAGTTATTATATTAAATTAACACTAAAAATATTTTATTTAAAATAATTTGTACAATTATTTTACCTTCAGGAATAATAAATGAGTCTGGTCTTTTAACTATTTCTTTCTTTTTTAGTTCTTGTTTAGGTTCAACATTTAATGCTGGAATACTTTGAGAAACTATACCATATGCTAACTCTAACAATGATTCATTGTTAACATACTTGTTATCTATCAAACCTGTCACTATATGCCTTAAACTTTCAATGCATTTTCTGATCTTTTTAAATGACAATGTCATGAAAAGAATCTGAAAAAAATATTATTTTAAAATATATAAATAATTAAATAATTTTAATTTTATAAAAACTAACATCTTTAAAAGGCACAACTAGATTCAGTAAATTTTTTTCTGATATATATTCTGCAGCAATATGTAATGTATTATAACTTTTGTTACCACGGGCTTCAACAGTTTTTCCAGCAATTTTAGTGACTTCTTTTTCATCAGAACTAACACCAAATAAATCAACTTTCACAACCTATTAAAAAAAATATTAAAGTAAATATATTACGTGTTTCATAAAATCATATTCATTTATATTCAACATTATTAAAAAAAAAAAAAATAGTTTATTTTACTTCAATAATATAAGGCAAGCATGCATCCATGTGTCCCTTTTCAAAATGGTTACTCAATGAAACAAAAATTGCATGTATTGTGTAAAGAAGAACATGAACTTGAAAACCTTTAGTCAATAAAGCTGTCATTTCATTTAATAGCATACTCATATAACTGGTGCCTAATGCTAACATAATATTTTGTAATGTTTCCCGAGTAACTCTTCGTACACTTTCCAAGCGAGATTTCAAAAATGTACAAAGTTTCATGAAAATACTCTGCAAATTTTCTTCCAACATGTGAGAAGGTAGCTTTTGCAATAGTTTGACAACTGCAAAAGCAACTGGTATTTTCAACATTTCCATTTCTTCTTTGTCATATTCAGCTTGTTTTTTATTCACTTTATGTCTACGTTCAGATTCTGAGTACTCAGCTAAGCTTTTATTTAATTGAGGAACAAGACCAGAGGAAATTTCTTTGGTAATTTTTTTAGCTGTTGAAGGACATAAAACTTGTATTCTCTCTAAAATTAATTTTTTTAATTGCTCAACTTTTTCAACATTGTCATCATCTTCTTCGTTGTCATCAAAATTTTCATCAATTTCCATTTTGGATTCATCCACATAACTAAACATAAGTTCAGCTTTTTTTTTTTCAGTTATTTTTAAAGAACTACTTTCACTATTTTTTTTAATTTCTGGAGAATTTTGTGAATTTTTTGATACTATTTCATTTGCTCGTGATAAATCAAAATGAAAAGAGTCTAATATACCAGACACTATACGAACTGTTTGCTTTTGAAATTCTAATGATTGACGTAACTTTGATAAATAAAGTTTTAATAAGGTCTCATACTGTTTCCAAGGAAGCATTCGGCTCATTAATACAACAGCCTAAAAATTAATAAATAATGTAAATGATGAGAACATTTGCATTGCTAAAATTATTAAACTTAGTGACAACTTACATCAATGGCTGCATCAACAAGACTATTTTTACCAGTGAATTTTTGATTACATAAAAATTGGTTAGCCAAAGGTAAAATAAATTGAATAATAGTTTTAGGTTTAGGACATTGATAACTTTTTTTCATAATTTCAGAAAATCTGATAAATAAAAAATAATATTTTTATTCAATTAAATTATCATAATAATACACTGGTCAATAAGTATTTTTCATCATAGACAAAAATGTACTTTTCTAAACCAATATTTTGTGCTGATTAGAAATCTCCAATTAGATTTTTTCATCTCTAGTTTTTATGATAATTACTAATTAATAAAAACAAGTAACTACACATAAAAAAAATAATTTTTTTTTAAAATTATTATTGATTTTTATTTTTAAACTATCAACAATAATCTTTGCAGAATTCCAGTTCTATTATTATGTTTTACTTACAGGGTTCGTTAAGTATCGGAACTGTTTTACTATAGCCTCATTGGAGTGGTGGATGGGGGGTCCAACTGGTCGGGCTTGGTAGAGGGGTCCCCCATTACTCAGGCGCACTTTAGATCAGTCGCTTACAGACATGTGTTGAGATAGGAGATGGGTTTTTGTGACATGTGATTATTTGTGGTGTTGTTGCGCCAGCATGGAGTGCACTGTTGAGCAATGCTACACTGTGAAATTTTGCTTTAAAATCGGGAATCCGTGTTGGAAATCCTTGAACTTATTAAACAGGCTTATGAGGATGATGCTTTAATCCACACAAGTTTATAAGTGGCACAAAATGTTTGAGCTCGTCGAAAACGAGCACTACGTCAGACGCCTGACAACCGTTAGAACCGATCCTCTGGTGGCTAAAGTGAAAAAAGTTTTGAATTCTGACAGACGTTTAACCATCGCTCTTATCAGTGAGCAGACCATCTTTTCAGTCAGAACCTTCAATCACACCATTGTAACAGAGTATCTTGCGATGAGAAATGTATGCGTCGTGACAGTTCTATTGTTGTGCCGCAGCTGCTGGTGAAATTCGGCATGGTAATGTTGTCTCATCTCCCCCAAGCTCAGGCCTGGGTCCATTTGACTTTTTCTTGTTACCGCGAATGAAAAAAGAGATTAAAAGACATCGGATAGACTCCATTGAGGCAGTTCAAGTGACGATGATAGACTTTCAACAGTATTTTGGAAACCGACTTCCAGCGAGCTTTTGATGAGTGGCAGATGCGCTGAACAAGGTATATTGATGAAAGAGAAATATATTTTGAAGATTTTTAAGTAATTGTAATGATACCTACAATAAATTTTTATTTTTGGAACCAGTCCCGGTACTTATTAAACGGACCCTGTATAGTTTAATCTTTTAACATTGATTTTTACCAAAATTCATAAAAAAATTGAAATATTTACCATACATTATTTTGGCTTTACTTGCAAATTTGAAATGAACACCATTAAATGAAAATTGTATGATAAATTAAAAAATGGTATGTTTACATTAATATATGATGAAAAATTTATATAATTATTATTAAAAGTAAATTTATGAGAAAAGTTCAACATTTTATTAAAATCACTATTTTTTTCAATTTATATCATTAGCCATTGAGGGTGATTGCGATTCCCTAAGAGGAAGTTTCCTAATCATATATGCTCCTGAAACTGATAATTCATTCAGCAAATGGAATTGTCTGTTTCAGGTTTGTTATCATACCCGAGACAATGTGCATTAGGCACTGCCGCATTACTAATAATTTCTTAATAATTAATAAATTTAGATCAAAATATTTAAAAGAAATTTTAATCGACAAAATTAACATAGAATTAATTACAAATATTTCTATTAAAATGCTTTATTACTATATAATTGGAAAAAATAGCCATTTTAATGAAATGTTGAGATTTTATCATAGATTTACAGTTAATAGAAATTAATAAAGTTTCTTACCATATATTAATCTAAATAATACCATTTTTTAATTTCTCAAAAAATAAAATAAATATATATTATGCTTTCTATTAATGGTATACTATTTTCATATTAAAAAATATTTTATGTATAGGTTGAAATAGACTAATAATCGAAAAATCCTAGTAAAGGTTGATATGTTTCTGTAATAGTAGATCCTCAATATATTATGCCTTAAAAACAAATCTAAAAAAACATACCTATGAAGTGCTTTAACTTTCCGATATGTTTGAATATGTTGAATATTTTCAAAGAAATCACCTTCTAAATCTGTTTCATTGGTTAAAGGTTGTAGGTCTTTGAATACAAAATGAACTGTTGCGCAGTTTCTAGCCTGGATTTTTAAAATATTAAATATAATTCTTTAAATAGAATAATTATAGTTAACTATATACTTATTTAAAACAAAATACTAATAATTCTGTAACCTTGTAGTTTTACATATTAAAAAAATTAAAAAAAGTAAATGTATCAAGTGCCAATAAAGAAAAAAAGGTGCCCATTTTTTGTCAGATTTTAAACTTGTTTAAAATTTTAAGCGTTACTTTCAAAAGTACCATGTATTAGTTTATTTTTATTTTGCTACTGGTAAAAATTTATTTAACATTTTTTTTTTTTACAGTGTTGTAATTAATTTTATGGAAAATATTGCTCTTAAAAATTGGTATAAATTTATCAAGTATAATATTTAAGCAAATATTAACTCTCCTAAAATTAAATGCTTTAGTAATACCCATATGGTAAGTCCTTCAAAAATTAAACTGCTACATTATTACTCGTATGAATACATTTTGCTAGATTGAATTTATTAATATAATTTATTTTGATTTTTTATCAACTAAAAGAACTTAGGGTGGGTAAGTAATATTTGAAATCAATTTCGTACAAAAAAAAGTATTTTTTTATATAAAAGGTGAATTTACATATGATTATGTCTTCCTAATTGATATCATCATAATCAATGATTTTGTATAAAATATTATCATATTAGTTATCAGTTTTGTGTTTATAATAACAAACTCAGTAAATATTCTTTAAACATTTATATAATTTTTATTTGAAAGTTTTCGTAATAATGACTACTTTAAAGTATCAAGTTTAGAATTTTTTACCAGTCACCATGGCTGTAAATTAGTATTTTATAATATGTATAAATATTATTTTGAACATAGTTTGCTAATAAGTAAAGTAGCTATTTTATACTAAAATATATCCGGCACATTTAAAATGATTAAATTGTCTTATAGAATGATGCAATGAATTCAATAATCATGGTTAGTACAGTAAACAAATTATACACCAAACATCGAGTTTGGTGTATAATTATATATCTGTAAAAATTAAAAGCAACTGACTAACCTAGATTATTTTGGTGTTCAAGAATATATTAATTACTTATGAATGGTTAGATCAACAATTTAATCAGCTACCGATATCCATCAATTATAAATTTATTTTTATTATTATTAAATATACAGAGCTTTATATTGAAAAAGTGGATTTTTATTTTAAAAATGCGACACTGTAAAATTTATTTTTATGGGACTTTACACACAAGTAATTTTTTAGTGGTACTTTAATTTTTAGAAGACAACCATATTTTATTAGAGTTCACAAATTCCAGAAATATGTTCTCCTATTACAATTTTTTTTTAAATACAAAATCATACTCTACAATTAATAGTTATAAAATCATTCAAATTGTAATTACTTATAGTTTAATGAGCTTAATAAATAATTTAACAATGCAAAACAAAAATACAGCAATTAACTAACCAAATGTCCCAATAGTGAAATAGATTCATTCTGAACCAACTCTTTATGTCCTTGTATACCATTGTGTATTGATGGCAATATAACAGAATCAAGTATAAATAAGCGTTCAGATGATTGTTTTGAATATTTTAAACATAAATGACAACTCAACATTTTTAAACACATACTTGCTGAATCTCGAAGTCCTATATCATTGACCTTTAAAAAAAGTTATTGTAGCTACATAAAAAAATTACACAATTTTTATTAAAAAATTACATACATTTTTTAAAATATAAAAACAATTATAGATAACAAATGCTCCAAATTCAACAGATATATCATCTTTCTCTATTAATAATTTTATTTGTTTCAATGCATTCATTCTCAAATCATAGTCTGGTTGTTCTAAATGTCTCTTATCCCAAGCATTCAAATCATATAATATTTCATGATATATTCGACAATTTCTGAAAGTAAAAAATAAATACCAAAAAAAAATTTAAAAATTTATTAAATTCAAGTACCCGTTTACACTTTTATGTTTTAAAGAATTAATTTGGTATACAATTTAATAGCATCCACTTTAAAAACTTACAAAACAAGGTACTTTTTACAGGTAAACAATTATACATTTTTGTCGAAAAATAAATAATACTAACTTGCTTTTTTGAGCAATTATTTTGGTGAATTCTAATAGCATATTTCTACTATGTTGTCCAACAACACTTCCAAAAAGTGTAGCTAATTGTCGAGGTAAAGTTCCAACATCATTAACATTTGAAACCAAACAATTAATAGTTGAAAATAATGGAGCAATAGCTGAATTATCTCCAGAAGCTTTTTTCAATAACACTGGAAATAATAGAGATAATAGGTTTGAACTTGACTGTTCATCACATACTAATTCTGATGCTTTGGTAATAATTGACATTTCAACTGATGCTAATCCTACACCTTTTTTTTGAGAAAGCTCATTATATAGATATTTAAGAATTGTAGAAAGATGTGGGTATAATAATTTTGATCCAACATTTAAATCATCTAAAAAAAATTATAAAAATAATTATTTCATATTTTAAGTAATAATTTTTAAAAAATAATTTATAATTAAATACCTATATATCTAACATATTTTTAAAGGTTTAAATATTTTAATAACAAAATTAATTATATTTATGAAATAAATAATACAAAATACAGGTATTAAAAAATTAAGGAAATAAAATTCTTCACGAGATCAGCACTATTGTTAAAAATATCTCATTTTTCTTTTTTGCTTAAAAAAAAACACCCAGTACAAAAATAAATATTTATAAAATAGAAAATAAATAACAAAATTGTCATAAAATTTTCAACATTTAACATATTTAGAATACAGAAATTCATTTATTTTTATAAAATTATTTTAATTGTAATATTAAGTGATTAATACTCTAAAAACATCAAAAATGAACTTTTTTTTTTATATTTCAAGTTTATTAAGACCACTTTTTCTTTCTACAAAGAAATATAAGATATGTATATACCTTCACATTCTAACAGCACTGAAGGAATTGGAATATCGAGTGGAGGACTATCACTTTCCATTGCATCGTCTATAGTTCCGTCTAAAGTTAATAACCTATCAATGATTTCAAGAATAATTTTCTTCACATTATTTTGAACTTTATCAGAAATCAATAATTCAGTAAATACTTCAATAGATGTTTTGTTATTTACTTCATAACCCAATAAACAAAAATATCTGAAATAAAATGTACAAATTTGTTTAAAATTCATATAATTTGTATAACAGAGTACCAAACATTATAAATCGATATACCTAGGAATTTTACTCCAAATAACCATGAGTTTCATTAAAGGAGTTGGATGTTGAACACATTCAATAGGTAACTTGACTAATGATGGTTCTACAAAAACATTGAAAATTGCATCTAAAAAATTTCTCTTCCACGAGAAATGCTCAAATTGTTCAAAAAAAGTAGTTAATGTTTCTATAGTGGTCACTCGTACTTTAGATATTGTGTTCAAATAACCTGTATGAACACTTGAGCGATTTAATAGTATAGCTTTAACATTTGCACCAATACATAACATAACTCTTAGCAAATAATATAAGCCATTAGATCCTGTTAAAGCACCACATTGTTTCATTATCACAGCACACATGTTGACTGATGAAAGAAGTCGTCTAGGTGGTAAAACATGTCCTAAATCTATTGAGTTTATAATATGATGAATCATTTCTAATGGACATTCAGAAACTAAAAAAAAATATTAATATTATATCATATTATTAAAAATAATTTATTATCAGTGGCATATAAAGGATGTTTAATAGAGGGGCTATACAAAAAAAAAAAAAAGAACTAGTAACTTTTACCTAAAATAGAATGAAAGGACTCAACTATTTTAGCACACCCCTTGGATACGCTACAAATTATTATTGTATAGAATACTTACAGTCGATTTGATGATGTAAAATCCTAAATACCATTTGCATAAAAACTTTGAGTTCTGATTCTTCACAACCAACAAGAAAACGCATAATTGCAGTTCTACGATTTTGTCCTGAACACTTACTACTAGATTTAGCATTTCCACCTCCTAATAATTTTCCATAAATTAACCTAAAAATTACAACCATCAAATTTTAAAATAATTTTTGAATAATATTGAATTTAGGGCGATTATTTTTATTTTAAATTATTTTCATCGAAATATTTACCTCATTATTACAGGTATTAAAAGAGGTCGATGCTCTGCTAATATTTTATCACTTTCAGAGTCCACTCGAAATAAAACTAATTCAGATTTAAAAGATTTTTCATTGATAAGGCTATAAATATTTTCCCTATTAAAAATAAAATAAATTTATTTACAAAGATCATTATTTATTAAAAAAACCAATGCATGTTAATAATACACATAGATGAAGTGAAATTTCTTTCAGAGTCATTCAATTGATATAATATAAGATTTGTATTAGAATAAAATAAAAAAATTCACCTAAAAATTTTATTTCAATAGATATTAATTCAATTTATTATTATAATTAATTTTCTTATTCTATTGTCACAAGATATATAATAGGCTTATGATAACTAAAATAACTTATGTAAGTTTTTGATTGGATATTATGAAGATATTGTGTAAAAATTGTATCTATTGTGGTTTTTTAAATTTTTTTATGCACAATTAAAATTATTTAATGCATTTGAAATAACATTACTTTATTTTTCGAAAATACAATGCTAAATTATAATATAAAATATATTTTATAACTTACTGTTACTATTTATTAATAAAAGTATAATCAGTTTATCATAAACCACTCAATTTCTCATAAAATAAATACAATATTGGAGAAAAATATTTGATTTCTTTTAGTTATATATAATTCCTGATTTATCAGTTAATAATTACTTTTTAGGATCATCCCATACATTGTATAGAGGTTTCAACTTTGTTTTTTGAAATAGTAACATACATATTTAATTGATTTCTAAAATAGAATATTATCTAATTATGAAAATGACTGTTCAATAACAACTTTTGGACTAGTATTTCAGAAGTTATTAACAATTTAAAATAATAAATCGAGAATGCTACTATTTTTATCACTAATCATTTCCTTAGTACTCTTCATTCTGCTGAGCTATAAAAATGAGAGTAGCATCCTAAGTATTGGTTCAAAGGTTTTTATTGAACAGTCATTTTCATAATTAGATAATTTTCTATTTTAGAAATCAATTAAATATGTATGTTACTATTTCAAAAAACAAAGTTGAAACCTCTATACAATGTATGGGATGATCCTAAAAAGTAATTATTAACTGATAAATCAGGAATTATATATAACTAAAAGAAATCAAAAATTTTTCTCCAATATTGTATTTATTTTATGAGTAATCGAGTGGTTTATGACAAACCGATTACTTTGTATAGATAATATTTTATTTTATTTACATTAATATATATTATTAATTAAATTTATAGTTATTACATTTATTTTGATATACTTTTCATAATATTTGACCAAAAATTGAATAAAAGATGCTGTTTATTGTTTTTTGGGATATATTTGGTTAAAATACAAAAACACATTGAGCGACCAAAAAAATTTTTTTTTTTAAAATCTCAAATATTCACAAAATGCCTATTTTAATATATATATTAAAGTTAAAATGGTTCTCATTAAAATTTCGAAGATAGAATTTTTTTGATTCACCATACTGTATATCTAATAAAATAGAATCCATCTGTGATGCAAGATAATGTTTTTTTTTTTTGGACTCTTTGTAAAGAAGTTTCACTTAAAAAAAAAAAAAAAAAAACTGTAAAAAATTAAAAATTGCACTTACTTGTAAGGTACTATATGTGTTTGTTTGTACATTAATAAACAGTCAAATGCTGCCTTTTGTATTTCTGCATTTTTATTTGTTAATAGGCTCAAATAAACATCATATATTTCAGAATCTTTATATATACTTTTAGGATTACGTATTGTTGACATCAATTTCAAATGAGCTAATAGTAATCTAGGATAGATATTTTAATTAAAATATAGTTAAGTAATCATTTTACAATTTGGGTCAATTTCTAAATAAAGCAAGTTACTTTGTAAGAGATTTCTTATTTGATGTTGGTTCTTCAGTATTATTATCAACTAAACATTCTTCTTCCTCATTATCTAGATTTTCTTCGTTAGAACTTTGTTTAATATTCCATTTATTAGCTAAATCTGAATTGCTGCACAAATATTCTGAGCTGTAAATGCAATAGTATAAGAAAATTTACTCAAAAAACAAATGTCTTTTTTAATGAAAAAGTAAATCATTGATAATATTTATAGTAATTATGAAAACTAAGTAACAGTGATGTATTTACAGAGTGGTCCATAAAATCAAAACGATACCTATGAACATAAAATCATAGTGGAAGAATGAATCTTCTCACTACTTTACGATCCTAAAGTTCATATATATTTTATAAATCTATTTATAAAATTAATTATTTGTAAAATCAAATAGTTCACAAATTTGATGAGAAAAAAATTACATTATTATGTTATCTCAACATAAATCTATCTGACTACATACTTAATAAATGACAAAAAATGTATTACTACATCTTTGTTTTTTTGTTGAATAAGATCTGGGAAATCACACATGGTATTCCATAGTAAAATTCTATAATTATTAATGTCTACTCTTTCTGAAGTATTATTCACTTTATTACAATATTGAATTAAAAAATCATCTAAAAATGAAAATAAAAATTAATCCCATTCTCAATTAGAATTTATGATAATAATACTTGTAAATTTGTCATTTGCTTCTATATTTTTGTTAATATAGTTTTCCGGAGTAGTAGTTAATTTTAAGTGTTCTTCATAAACTGGCCAAAAAGTTTTTGATGTTTTACTGTGAGAAACTATTAATTTAGAAACTGGATCCCAAACAGGTTTAAAATTAAGATGTAAATTTCCCAATAGAAATTTAACAACTATTTGTGTAGCATTATCAACAGTGGAATATTTATTTTTGAAAGTTTCATTGTTATCTAAATGTTGAATGCGCAATAGACGTTCTCTATACTCATTTAATGATGCTGGTACTTTTTCTATAGATTCTAACAATTTAAATAAATTATATTTCTCAGAAATATTAGATGATGAATTTATGACGACAAGAATTTGACAACTTAGATATCTAACTAAGTGGTATGGTGATGATAGTAAATCAGTAAGTCTTTCTTCTAATTTATTGACATAAACATCATTATTATTAATTTTTAAGTTATTCATTATCAACTGTATTATATGTAATACTAATCCACAACATCCAAACTTATAATCTAAAAGTGATTGAAGCTGCGGTATTAATGAAGGTAGTATAAACCATGAATTAGGATCTTCTTCAAGTTTTAAAATAGTTTCTATAATATTCAAAAAACAAAATAAATTTGCAATATCTCCTTGATCCAAGTTGTTAACTATAATTTCAGTTATATTTTTTAAAATATTAGTAGCTTTAACTTCATTGTGACAAAAGTGTTGAAGTAAAATTAAATAGCAAGTTATATCTTCAGCATTAAAGTTATCTTTATTAAAATATTCCAAACATTGAATAACATAATCTCCTATTACTTCACTACCATTGTGTCTGAAACAATAGAAGAGACTATTAGTTCATTAGTTTTATTTACACATCAACTGTTATATGGTAGTGATTATTTTAAATAAAAGTCAAGAATTTTAAATAAGTAAAATTTTGAATATCTCATAATATACTGTTAAAGAAAAACAATAAAAATAAAAGATGACACAACTGTGTAATTTTTTTTAAACTACAAGGTCAGTAAAAATATATATACTATTTTCTAAAAATATTAAAATAAAGAAAAATTTTAGCTTAAATTAATATTTCTGAAGTATTAAAATATTATTAGATAATTAAATCTACTAACTTTCCATACAAAGTATTAACATAATTAATTCTCCATTTTTTGAAGCTATATGATCGTAATGGAGAATTATCACTTAAATATCTTGCTAAACAAATAATAATACTTTTAGGAATTTCTTGATTTGCACTTATCAATTCAGAAATAAAACTTAAAAATGACTGCATAATTGATAGCTCAAAATTAATGTAAGAATACATTTGCTCAACAAATGATACTATAATATTAATATACTTCACTGACATAACCTGCAATACAAATTAATAAAATAAAGTTATAATTTATTAAAAATAGTTTCAGATGATTAAATAAAAACTTGATAAAAAAAATATAATGATCTCTAAATCACTATCATAAAAAAAGCTTCAATGCAAATCTGTAGATAGTGTTTAATTTTAAAAAATTGGTAGAATATTCCAAAAGCTACATGATCTCCTATTTCCTTATTTATATGCTGATTACAAATTTTATGATTTATAAGTGTAATATATGAATAAATATATATATATATTATTTATAAGATAAATTATATTAGTAATATGACAAAATAAATTCTAGCTTAGAATATTCAACGTCAATTTAATATTTTCTCTTTAAATTTTGATCAAATAAAAAATTTCAAACTGAATATAAGACACATTTTTTAGTTTAATAGTAAAATTAAGTTTTTTCATGATAGATTTGATTTATTTATTTTTACTTTAGTTTTAAAATAATTTTAATGATTTGACATAAAAGTTTTTCAAACTAATAACTAAAACTTAAATAAGATTGCAATTGATGTTAAAAAAATAATGTCTTATAATACAGCTTTTTTTTTTTTTTAGATTTTTATAAAAATTATTTCACCACATTTAATTTAATTTAACAAAAATAAGTACTTGATCTGTTCTTACCTTTACAATTAAAGAATAACACTGATAAGATGGCAAACTAGTTCTGAATAAACAAACTGTACTAACAATAGAAGCTAATGTATGTAAGTGATCTTGTGCTAATTGAGACTGGTAATCTAAGTATACACATAACCATTCAAAAATTTCAGTGAAATTTTGAATACAAACACCATTTTTATGATTAATAAATTTTAGACAAAGCAGTAATATTTGGTTAAAATTTTCACTTGTCCTATCATTTTTATTGTTTTCGTAGTTTTTTAAAAAGTCTGATGCTGTATTCTGTAACAATAAAATAAAAGTGAAACAATATAAGCAAATACATATAAGACATAAATAACTTGCCAATAAAAATCAAGAAAATTATGAAAGAATATTTTAGCACATAATTTTATAGCATCTATATAATATAGTTTAATATTTTAAGATAATTTAATGATAATATCAATACTTGAAACTAAAAGTATTTGTTTAATATTATGATAAAATGAGATAACAAATTTAATTATAAATATTTTACAATTTATGTTTACCTTAAGAATAGTCCATATGATTAAGGTCTTCTTAGGATCTATATAGTTGAAAATGTTATCAAATAGCATATCTATAATTTCATAAAGCAATTTATGGGATAAATCTGTATCACAAAGGGAGTTTAAATATACTGGTAAAAAGCTTTCAGCACAAATATGTAAACCTCCGGAAATTCCTTTAATCACTTCAAATAGCAGTTTAGAACAACCATAAATACTCTAAAAACATAAATTAAGATGTATTTAAAAATTTAATTCTATCTATTTCTTGTTAAAATAAATTATTTTTAGCGAAAACTTACATCCTTTTTATGTTTTAAATTTTTAAGAATTAATTTCAAAAAATTTTTTTTATCTTTTACTTTTCTAGCTACAAAAGAAAAACATTCTGCTGCAAAATCATTCACATATGATGGTTGATCACCACTTAATAATGGAACTACACATTCAAACACAGGTTTTACATTTCGAATTATCAAACGCCATAAGAACTTGAATAAATAAGCTAAACAAGTAAATGACCATTCAATTTGTTCAGGATCCTTAGTTTTTAATAATTTTATACAACATTTTAAAAATTCAGGAAAATACTCATAAAATTCCTGCTGCAAATCTTGAGCAAATGCTACAACAAATCTAACAAATAATTAAATACATAAGTAAATGTGTTTATTTAATATATGAAAATAATAAATTTAACAAATAACTTACTCTAAAAGAGCTTGAATAGAAAGGGAATTAGGTTCTTCAAGATATTTAAACAAAATACCAGCTATTTCTTGTTTTCTAGCTAATAGCTGAGGAAGGCTTTCTAACTGTAATGGTTTTAAATCACAGCATAACTGATCATAATTTTCAGATTTATTAAGGTCATTCCAGCGTTCAATTGCCTGAGCAAATATAGTTTTTTGTGAATCATCAATATTCTCATAAGTATGGCCAACTCGATGAATAACATCAACATCAATTTCTGTTATTCTTTCACTAAATGATTGAAACTGAAAAAATAAATGATTTTATAAAATTCGTATTATTTGTTATAAACTTGACAAAAAAGTATGATTAATTAGGTATGATAAAATAATTTAATTCAAAATTACTCTAAATGTATTTTTTTCCTTATGGCGGTGTGGTTTATTCTTCATCTTTGTAAATAAATATATTTAAAATAGTAAAAAATATAACTCTTCAAATCGAAAAGTATAATTTAATAAAAACATGAGTTCATTAAACACGAAAGATGAAAACATAAGCACGAGGTACACCAGTAGAAATGATAATGATAAATCATGATAACAAAATACTGTTATGTACTGGGGTAACATCACTTTTCCTAAAAATCAGATGATCCGATCAAACCACAATTATATAGATTTTATGTCGTTTATGTGTTGACGTTATGTCAACTTTATTTTTTCAATTGGCAACATACATAATTCACTAGTTTATTTAATAATAGTAATAATTTAATTAATTCTGTCCTTTTCTCAATACGTATATCAATGTTTAATACCGTAAAATAATACATGAAAATTCAAATTTTCACAAACTTCAAAACGCTACAGAATATTTACTACTGAATATTAATAAGATATTTTTTTACTAAAATTTTTCTTAAATTCTACTCTACAAAATAGCTATCTTAGATTTTTTTTTTACATTTTATTTAAAATTTAAAAATAATTAATATTTTTAATAAAATGTAAAAAAATTAATTATTGAGATATAGCTATAGACCTAACGTATAACTATTATTTAAAAAAAAAATCAGCTAAAAATATTAACTGGATCAAAAGTTATTTAAGTTGTCAGTGAGTGGTGGGCCACCCTGTATATATATACAGAATGATTTTTTTATCATAATCCACTCAATTACTTACAGAATAATAATAATTTAAAAAATTTTTTTTATTATTATCTTTAGTTACACATTATTCTTCAATTATNATCTTTAGTTACACATTATTCTTGAATTATTAACTATGTAATACTTTTTAAGTTCAACCCTTATGCCTGGTAAGGGTGTCAACTTTGTTTTTTTAAATGGTAACACATATTCTGAATTTAATAAAATGTTTGAGTTTTTAATTTAATAACAAATGTCATTTGTATTTTTAATNGAGTTTTTAATTTAATAGTAAATGGCATTTGAATTTTTAATATAACTTAATTCGTTTATTAGATATAATCATTTAAAGTTTCAAATTTTTGAGTTAATATACAGGTATAATACACAAGGGATATCAAATATAGGTAGCTAATTGGTTTTTTATGACATTGCTGTCACAATCACGAATTGTTTATTATCAATTATGACTACCAATAGATATACTTTTTGTATTGTCAAAACTCAAATATTTTATTAAATTAAAAATACGTATTACCATTTAAAANAATTAAAAACTCAAACATTTTATTAAATTAAAAATATGTGTTACCATTTAAAAAAACAAAGTTGACACCCTTACCAAGCATAAGGGATGAACTTAAAAAGTATTACATAGTTAATAATTCAAGAATAATGTGTAACTAAAGATAATAATAAAAAAAAATTTTTAAATTATTATTATTCTGTAAGTAATTAAGTGGGTTATGATAAAAAAATCACTCTGTATATATATATTATAAATTGAAGTATGTGTATCAAAAAAAATGTTTTAATATTCTTTTGTGCTGCTTTAATTTACTTTGCTAAAGAAAAAGTTGTAAAAATATTAAAAAATCATTCATTGTTTTAAGTTCCATAAGATTAATTAATTTAGTTATGATATTTCGTCTTTGAAATTCTGAATTATTTTCATAAATGTTTGTGAAAATAGAAAAACATGCAAATTGAATCAATATTTATTTTATTTAAAAAATGAATTGCAAAATATGTTTTTAAGTATCAAAAAATTTCCAAATATTAATAATGATTATATTTTTACTCATAATATTCTAAATACCAAGTAGATTTTCTTGTTTATTTAAAGAAAAAACCTGACTATCGTTTTCATATTTTCATTATAATAATAATTTTAAGTTTTATGTCCGAATAAATGTAAAATAACTACATTTGAACAGAGTTATATGATGTTTAAGATTTTTTTAAGTGAACTATAAAATGTTAAAAATAGATTTTCTTGTAGTTTTACGTTAGATATTTCGAATGTATATTTCTCTTTCAAAATAACAAAAGTACCACCTTCTATGTGAATAGCAAAATAATCTACTAATCAATTTAATTTAAATTTCAATTTTGTGATTATTTTGTAAAATATCTACTATTTCAATTAAGTTTTACCATTAAAACATTGTAATTTATAATAATTTAAAATAGGAATGAGTGATTAAAAAATTCAATTTTTTTTCTAAAATTCTAAATTAAAAAAATTTTAACTAATAATAATTATAAATAATGTATTTACCATTAGCGTAATGAACTAATTAATTGATGAAATAATAAAAACAATAATTATAATTTTTAATTGATTTTTTTTGTTTTCATGTTTTTATCAATTTATTATTAATCGTAAAGTAATTTTTATGATACTTATACATTACCTATACCATATAAGAGTATTAACTTTACATTTTTATGGTAACACATAATTAACTACTTCATTTATTAGATAATGATCTAATTAATAATATGACTGGTCGATAACAACTTTTGGACTTTTATTTCAGAAGTTATTAACAGTTTTAAGTTATGAATGGTGATAAAGAATAAGTTCTGCTATTTTCAAAACTATACATTTTTAGGGTGTACTCATCCTCTCAAAGTATAAATATGTCATTAACTTCTGAAATACTGGTCCAAAAGTTTTTATTTTCCAGCATTTTTTTAAATTATATATTATTTATTAAATAAACTAATTAACTATGTGTGTTATCATTTGAAAAATTAAAATTATTTTAATATCAATTATTGATATCCTTATGAAGTATAAGAGATGACACATAAAAATACGATTTATGAATTAAGAAAAACATTGAACTAAAAGAAACCAATAAAAAATTATTAGCATTATTTTTGTACTTCGATTAACAAAGTCCTTCATGATAAGTAAATCATCACGTTTACTTATTTTCATTACGTGGTTCCTAGAGTGTCCTTTAATTTTATTTTTTGTGACTGATCAACAGAACCCCTAGTGAATTATTAAATAATTATACAACATTTGCTTACATAATTGCTAGGACGGGGAAACGTTATAAATAACATTATAATTATTACGTTTAAAACGAAAAATTTTGTCAAAATATAATGAAAAATTAAAAAAAAATTAAAACCCAGTACAGGGGGGTGGCGGCACAGTGGTGACATGGCATAGTTGGATCAAGTATAATGATATCTGACAGTGATTAAAATCACTATAAAAAAAAAAACGTTTCGATGCTAATTTTTAGATAGTATTTAATTTTAAAAAATTGGTGGATTATTCCAAAAGCTACATGATCTGCTAGTTCCTTATTAATATCTTGATTAGATAAAGTATGTCGAATGAAAAAGGGATTATTAAAAAATATTACTTCTCATAAAAAAATTGTGTTGATCCATACACTTTTCAATAAGTTATAGCATTATAAAGTTAAAAATTTTAAAAATAAAATCGAGAATTTTCACACAAAAATAGCATTCGATAGCCATTTTCACCGTTCAGACAAAATAAAGTCCAAAATTTTGTTTTATAATATTAAAGTATATTACTTAAGTTTTAATTTAACCTATATATAAAAGTGTCAGTATTTCCGGAACACTTTCAAAAATTAAGTTGAACAAGTTCTACTTTCTATATGCATTTTTATGTTTTGAACCCCCCCCCCTCTGTATTAAGGGTCCAATTTAAAAAAAATTTGAATGAAAGAGGTATATAAATAATATTTCTCATACAAAATTGTATAGATCCATACATTTTTCAAGAAGTTATAACATTATTAAGTATAAAATATAAAGAAGAATTTTTTTACAAAAATCCTATTTTTTATATCAACTTTGATGTTCATTTTTACCATGAAGACAAAATAAAGTCCGATAATTTTTTTTTTGTATAATTAAGTATATTATATTAAATTTAATTTAAGATATATATAAAAGTGTCAGTATTTCTGGAACACTTTCACAAGTTAAGTTAAAAAAGTTGTTTTTGAATCTCCTCTTTTGTGCAGGTAAAGAATCAAATTTATAAAAAAAAATATACCGAATGGTAGGTGAATACATCAAACATCTATAAAAAAAAAAAAAAAAATTATATTGATTTGTTGATTTTTAAAAAAGTTATGACAGTGTTAAGTAAAAAAAATTTCAAAAATTAAAAATCTTTAAATTTGTAATTTTTTTGGAGGTTTCCCCCATTTACGGGGAACGAGGGAAATTTTTTGATTTTTCAGGGTAATGTCTTCGACTAGATACAATTTGTGATCTTTTGACGTATCATTGAAAAAAATCGGTTCGGTGAGAGCTGAGAAAAAGTGGTAACAGACACAAAAAAAACACATCAAAGTAAAATTAATACCTTCTCAGCTTTGCATCGAAGCTAAAATATGTAATATCAATAAATGTATTATTAAACATAATACAACTCATAACATTAAACAATGCTCAATAAGACAAAAATACATTTTTTTCAAATGTTATATTTAAAAATTCTATGAAACAAATAGTCATTTAACCATAATAAAAATTATTTATAGTAGTGAATTATATTTTTAACACTTTTTAGCGTAAAAATGTAGTAACGTTAAACAAAAATAAAATTTAATAACTTTTCAATAGTAAAAACATTAAAATATAAACGTTTAAATGTGGAATATAGTTAAAATGAATTAAGTACAACGTTATCTCATAATTAATTATAAGATACCGTTGTAATATATTTAAACATTAATTGTGTACAAAATTGTCTAACCTGACACTTGATATTTTTAAAATAATTAGCATACATTTATCATTGAACAACATTTAATTTGAAGGACAAAGAAAAAAATATACTATTGTGGCTCCGTAGTTACATTACTTTGTCATCTTTTATATAAATATAAATTTGACTTTTATAATATACTTTCAAATATAAAGGAGAATATTTTTTTTTTCAAAAATTATATACACAAATAAATTACAGCTTATAGTTCTATATAACTTAAGGGAACTTTAATTTAAGATACTTATATAAGTTAGTTAGTTTAATTAGTGAACCGAGTTAAATTACTAGCTGCTTTTCTAAATAATGATAAACTTGAACTTAAACTTAATTAGGGAATAGAAATTATTTTTGTGTATACAAAGTGATTTAAATCTGTTAAGACGCTCATTTTCTCAAAGGAGAGTTTTAAATTCTAATAAAAAGAAATATATCACTTTCAAATAACTATATAATAATATGTAGTTAGTTCTTTATTTTTCGTTCCTTCAGGAGTAGGAACGAATCCTGATATGTTATAGGAACGATAGGAGAATCCTGTGTGGACCAGGTACCTCATAGGACCCGATCGATTGGACAGGTGGGTGGACCGGACTTAATCATAGAAATGACTTATCGTTTCACCCAAGTGTTGTCCGGGCACGGCTGCTTTAACAAGTATTTGAACCGTATTCGCAAAGCAGCCGCGTCAACAAGTGATCACTGTTCAGATCGCCAGGAGAGGTTGACGGCGCTCTTCACACCCTCTTCCGGTGCGAGGCGTGGGCCCAGGAGCGGGACTCTTTGGAGTCCCGACTAGGTTCCGCGTTCCGAGTCGGGTCTACGGTAGACCTGATGTTGGGGAACCTGTAGGCGTGGATGCTTGTCCAAGCATTTGCCGAATACGTCTTGAAACAGGAGGAAACGGAACGTCTGAGATAGAGGCAGCCACGCCGCCCGGCACAGGAGGACCTGGAGCGCTGGTTTAGGCCGGTGCCTTAGGTTCTTGATTTTGTGAATTATTTTGCCAACACTCACTAACGGTTCCCACTCTGGATCCGGCTAACGAGAGGGGGTCACACCATGTTGCAATTGATTAATTTCGGACTGATTCACAACGTGGTGGTGTGAATTATAGAGACGACGTGGGCCACTCTGAAGTAATGTCTAACGGCAGTTCCAGGGCGGTCCACAGTAATATCGATCGTGTAAAAAAAAGTGGGTAGAAATCCTTATTTATAATTTTCTTAAATTGAAACCTTAGTAATAATAAAAATATAATAATATGTTGTCAGAAATGTTATTATTTTTTTTAGTCGATTTCTTAGATTATCGAATCTAAGCTGAAATTAAAAAATTCAAATAACTAAAAATAAATGTGTCTTAGCAATAAATTGGACTTGAATTTTATAATTGTATGTACTTTTAAATATAAAAGCAATACCTTTGTTTTCCTTGTCAACTTATCATATATGCTTATGTTATAAACATAAGATTTTTTGAATATATTTTTATTATTAACACATCCTTAAAGTACAGTTAAATTTTATATTACCTTGATAGATACAAATATAAACCCGTATTTTTTTTTATAGTTTTTCATTCAAATGAAGAAAGTTTTATACAATCCAGATTTGACCAGCTTTTTTACATGTATATAAGTTGACTAAAAATAATAATTATTTTTAAATTTATATTTTATTATTTACTTAAGATGCTTTTATAAAATAAAAAAATAAATATATTATGTTGGTGATTCTTTATATAAATATATATATATATACCAAGTTAATAAAATAATATTCATTAGTTATTCAGAATATAAATTAAATATTTATAATTAATATAACATTTAGAGCTAAATGAAGGTAAGTAATACACTTTATATGAAGTGTTTAATTGAACTTAAAATAATGTTTTTATTTCATTCTAGAACTGCCAAATGATAACTTTTTTGCTGATAATTTCCTTTTTTTCATTTAACAAAGGTAATTCTACTTTATATTTTCTATGCTTCTAATTTAATTAACTGTTCATATTAATTCCTGTAATTTTTAAAACAATGCATACAGTAAATGTTTAAAATTAGCTATAAAGATATTCTTACAGAGTATTCCAGCATATTTTGACAATACTAAAAACCTTTAAATAATAACTATATTAAGTTGAAGTTGTCACTATATTAACTGTTCATTTTTTAAGTATACATTAATCAAGCACAACGATACCCACATAGCAATTTAGATATATTAATATTGTCAAAATATTCTACAAAATACTTTTTAAAATATTTTGAAGCAATTATTGTAACAATATCTCATAAATATAATAAAAAATATTCTATTCAAATATTTATATAATATACTCACAAAATATTTTTTTAAATATTTGTTTATGTATATTTTGAGAATATATTAAAGAGAATAATTACTGAATATTACACTAAAAATATTTCTTCAACGTGCTTAAAAATATCTTTTTAAATATTTGTTTATAAATATTATGAAAATATATTAATTAAAATAAATATAGAATATTTTAATCGAAATATTTGTGGAATATATTATCAATATAATTTTTAAATATTATAAATGTAAACCTTTGCATTCTTTAGTTACACTCTTGGATGTTATTGGTATCTAGTTATATAATACTTATGTATTATATATACATCTTCCTAAATCCATAATAAGTAAACAGCTGTTTTCTCTAGTTACAATCAATATTAATTAACCTAATTCAATTAAGCTAGGTAAGTCAGGGACAATAAAAAAACCCTTGTGTGCTTATTTGCAGGACTATCTAGTTAAAATTTTTTAGTTCTATCAGCGCGATTATATCTTATAATTGTTTTGTGAAAATTAAAATCCTAAAAAGTTTTTTTTATTATAGTTAAAATATATTTTTATATTACCATATAGGTAAAATTCTAACTTATAAGGAAAAGTAAATATTTCAAAATATTCTAGTTACATTCTAGAAATATTTTAATATCAAATATAAATATTCTAAGAAAATTATAGAAATATTTCATTGCTATGTGGGTAGTGGCCCGAAGCTAAAGTAAAAAAAACTCAAAAATTGAAAAAAATTCCCTCGTTCCTCGTAAATNAAAATACAATTTTTGTAAAAAAATTCTTTTTTATATATTTAAGTTTATAATGCTATAACTTCTTGAAAAATGTATGGATTAATACATTTATTTTACGAAAAATACTATTTATTTACCTCTTTCATTTGATGTACTTTTTTTTTTTTAATTGGTCACTACCCTTTATACAACGGGGAGGATCAATACTTAAATATGCGTATAAAAAGTAAACAATTTTCAACTTATTTTCAATTAAAACAAATTTATTGATTATTCATATATAACGTAATAATCAAATATAAATATGTCATATTAATTAGAACGATTTCATTGTTATTTATTTGATATGCGAAACTTTTATTGTAGATTTGAAATATGTGTAAAAATGAGTTTATAAAAGTATATTTTGGTCTCTGATGAAAATTCCTTGTAGACTAGTAAATTTATTTATAAGTAACAAACACTTTTTTTTTAAAAAAGATTAAATTAAATTATATTTGGAAAATTTAGTAAAAATTCATATTAAATTTATTTTGAAATCAGGTAGATTCGTTATCCAAAAAACAAGATGATTTAATAATAGGGGCATAAGCGAGGTACACCCAATGATAATATAATTGGTTGCTAAAACTACATCTTAGGTCATAATTTTTAAGGAACTGAAAAAACTATAGAACTATCAAATTCTTTATTATATTATATTTAAGATAAAATTTTGAACGCCATAAATTAATTAATGATTAATCTCATCTAGCAAATGATATTAGAAATTCAGATAACGAAAAAAAATGTGAATATGAAAATGATGCTACGAATTTAGCGACTTCAAATGGTAACTTAGAACCATTAAATTTAGCTTACAACTGTGGATGTAATTGGGATAAACATACGACTACTAAAGATACAACAAATAAGCATTTAAAATATTTAAAAAATGCACACAAATATGGATATGATTGGGATAAAGATACAACGAGAATTGCTGCTGCAAATGGAAATTTAGAATGTTTAAAATATGCTCATGAAAATGGATGTCCGTGGAGTGATGGCACAATTTTGGCTGCAGCTATAAATAATAATTTAGATTGTTTAATATATGCACACAAAAATGGATGTCCATGGGATAAAGGAACAACAATCGAAGCAGCTAATCAATGTAATTTTGATTCCTTAAAGTATGTCCACGAAAATGGATGCAATTGGGATGATGGCACAACTAGAGCTGCTGCAGCAAAAGGCTGTTTAGACTGCTTAATGTATGCTTATGAAAATGAATGTTCATGGGATAATACAACAACAGAAGCAGCTGCTGAATATGGTCACTTAAAATGCTTAAAATATGCACATGAAAAAGGTTGTCCATGGGATAAAAATACAACAAGTGTTGCAGCTGCAAATGGGCATTTAGAATGTTTAAAATATGCACATGAAAATGGTTGTCCATGGGATGAAAATACAACACAAGTTGCTGCTGCAAATGGGTATTTAGATTGTTTAAAATATGCACATGAAAATGGTTGTCCATGGGATAAAAGTACAACGATAGCAGCTGCATATTTTGGTAACATGGAATGCTTAATATATGCTAATGTAAATGGATGTAAATTGGATAAGCAATCAATAAAGGATGCTGTTGAAATTGGCCATTTGGGATTTTTAGAATATGCATACGAGAATGGATGTGATTGGCATGAAGATACAACCAGAATTGCTGCTGCATATGGACATTTAGAATGCTTAAAGTACGCTCATGAAAATGGCTGTAAATGGCATGAATACACAACAATTTACGCTGCTACAAATGGAGAATTAGAATGTTTAATATATGCACACGAAAATGGATGTCCATGGGATAACTATACAACAAAGGCTGCTGCTAAAAATGGAGAATTAGAATGTTTAAAATATGCACACGAAAATGGATGTCCATGGGATGAATATACAACACAAGTTTCTGCTGCAAGTGGTCATTTAGAATGTTTAAAATATGCACATGAAAATGGATGTCCATGGGATGAAGATACAACACAAGCTGCTGCTGCAAGTGGTCATTTAGAATGTTTAATATATGCTCATGAAAATGGTTGTCCATGGGATGAAAGTACAACGATAGCAGCTGCATATTTTGGTAACATGGAATGCTTAATATACGCTAATGTCAAAGGATGCAAGTGGGATAAATCAATCACAAATCATGCAGCTAAAAATGGAAATTTAGAATATTTAAAATATGCACACGAAAATGGATGTGAATGGGATGAAAACACAACAAGCATTGCAGCTTCAAAAGGGCATTTAGATTGCTTAAAATATGCTCATGAAAATGGTTGTAAATGGCATGAAGCCACAACTATTTACGCTGCTACAAATGGAGAATTAGAATGTTTAATATATGCACACAAAAATGGTTGTAATTGGGATGAATCTACAACTAGAGCTGCTGCAGCAAGCGGCTGTTTAGACTGCTTAATGTATGCTTATGAAAATGAATGTCCATGGGATAATACAACAACAGAAGCAGCTGCTGAATATGGTCACTTAAAATGCTTAAAATATGCACATGAAAAAGGTTGTCCATGGGATAAAAATACAACAAGTGTTGCTTCTGAAAATGGGAATTTAGATTGTTTAAAATATGCTCTTGAAAATGGTTGTAAATGCGATACAGTAATAATGAAGGGTGCTGTTGAAAATAACAATTTTGAATATCTAAAATTAGGATACGAAAATGGATGTGGATTTTATGAAGATACAACAAGAATTGCTGCTGCAAATGGGAATTTAGAATGTTTAAAATATGCACATGAAAATGGATGTCCATGGGATGACAAAACAACAAGAGCTGCTGCTAATGGCGGACATTTAGAATGTTTAATATACGCACACGAAAAAGGATGCGAATGGGATGAATATACACCAAGATTAGCTACTAATAACAATTCTTTAGAATGTTTAAAATATGCCCACGAAAATGGATGTCCGTGGGATGAAAATACAACACGAGTTGCTGCTGCAAATGGGTATTTAGGATGTTTAAAATATGCACATGAAAATGGTTGTCCATGGGATGAAACTACAACTATAGCAGCTGTATTTTTCGATAATATGGAATGCTTAATGTATGCTACTGTAAATGGATGTAAATGGGATAAGCAATCAATAAAAGATGCAGTTGAAAATGGCCATTTGGTATATTTAAAATATGCACACGAGAATGGATGTGAGTGGCATGAAGATACAACCAGAATTGCTGCTGCGAATGGGCATTTAGAATGTTTAAAATATGCACATGAAAATGGTTGTCCATGGGCTGATAATACAACAAAAGTTGCTGCTGAGAATGATCATTTAGAATGTTTAAAATATGCTCATGAAAATGGCTGCAAATGGGATGATGTTACTATAGTTTCAGCTGCTATGTTTGGCAATTCAGACTGTTTAAAATATGCTCATGAGCATGGTTGTAGTTGGGTTGAAGGTACGACGAGAGTGGCTGCTGCAAATCAACATTCAGACTGCCTAAAATATGCTTGTGAAAATGGTTGTGAATGGGACGAAGGCACAACAAGGGAAGCTGCTGCAAGTGGTTGTATTAACTGTTTGATATTTGCAAATGAAAATGGTTATAAATGGGATGAAGGGACAAAGAGTGGAGCTGCTGCAAATGGTCATTTCGACTGCTTAAAATATGCTCATGAAAATGGATGTGAGTGGGACGAAAGCACAACTAGGCTTTGTGCTACAAATGGTCAATTTATTTGCTTAAAATATGCTCATGAAAATAATTGTCCATGGAGTAGAAATACTATGGAAGAAGCCATTCGAAATGATTATTCTTATATATTGAACTATGCTATAGAAAATGGCTGTCAAATTTAGGTTTCTGTAATTTAAATTATTTTAATAATATATAATTATTTTTATTTTATATACGTACATATTTTTAGTTGTGTATTCATTTAAGTTAGCTATATTATATTTTAAATATATTATCTTAACCATTAATCGTATTTATTTTGTTTGACATTTTACTTATTTAATACGCTTTTCCTAAGACTTACTTAAATGTTCCATATCATATTAACTTTTTTTTCTATTAATTTTTTGATTAAGTTAAAAATGTCATCAGTCTAGTATATGAACTAACTTTAATCATAATAGTATTTTTCATAATAGTAGTTTTGGTTTTAACAATTATAGTTAAAACACCACAGAAGTAGGAAAAATGTATGGATTTTGTGTTATACATTATATTTTATATTTTTAAATACATATAATGATCTTTATAATCCTGTTTATTAATTCCTTTTTTTAATAAAAACCCAAGTTACGTTTCTGTACTGAAATGTAAAGTTATATTTTATTTTTTTATACATTAACAAATAAAAGAAAAGCATTACCAGAAATGTAAATAAAACAAGAATAGAAGTTTTTACTTCACTAAATAGCAACCACAATAATAATTATAATATTAATTAAGAATTGCAAAAAATAAGTAATTTGTAATACACTAACTATATCATGTGTGTCGACTGCTATGCTGATAAGAGGATTCATCTTTTTATCATTCATATCAGTCGACCACACAATGAACATAAGAATACAATAAATGAAGAGTGAATGTGTCAAACGTTCTATGTGCCAAAAAATTGAAAAATTGTTTTATTTCTGATTTATGTTCTATGAGCCAAAGGTCACAATCTTGTATGTGTTTCAAGTGTCAATTAAATTTTTTACTTGTACAAAATTGCGTTCATAGATTGTATTTGTTTTGTGAGACATGCCCATTGTTACCTGTACGTTCTAAGTACCTTGGGCGAATATAATAGTTTGATGATAACAATATTATGATATAGTACGTTATATTTCAAAATAATACTGGTGTTAATGTGTTCGTTAAGTTTTCTTTTTCATTAACATGTTTAATTGTGTTATTATGGATACTGAAAGTATACATATTTTACGAAGTGGTAAAAAAAGAAGAAATGATCAGACTAAAAAAAGAATTAGTGGAAAATCGTATGCGACCAGGAAAAGCAATAATACAATTCAGGAAAGCGTCAACTTAGTTGTTATAACTTTGGAATACATCTCGGTGACAGCAATACAGCCTTTATGTGTATGTGGGATGAAAGTATTGCTTCTCGTGGAAGCTCAGAAATCGCTTCTTGTCTTTTTCAAGTTATTAACAAAAACGAAAATATGATAAATCGCAAAAAACTAATTATATGGTCAGACAACTGTACTGAGCAAAATAAAAATAAAACGTTAGTAGTTTTGATGTTATATTTAATAAATATGAGGATATTTGATGAGATTATACAAACATTTTTGATAAACACTCTTTCTTGGCTTGTGATCGTGATTTCGCTATTATCGAAAAGAGACGTAGAGTTTTTCAAAATTTCACTCCTTCTGATTTACAAGAAATGGTTAGAGCAGCGAAGTTGACAAATCCATTTCGAGTTATTCCGATGGATGAAAACAACTTTTTCTCATTTAAAGACATTGCTAACAATTGTCTTAACGCAACCAAGTTTCCAATTTCTACATGTTCGATGATTAAAGTTTTATCTCTAACTCCCAAAAAAATCTATTATAAAAAAACATTTTCAGATGAAGAACTTTGGAAAGATTTTAACGTTTTTAAAAGAAATGCTACTGTAGACCAACTTAAAAATCAAACGTTTATACCTATACCGAAACCCACATTATCGTCAGAGAAGAAAAAAGATTTGTTGGCCATGATTCCTTTTTTACCTGATAAGCACAGAAACTTCTATAAAAATATAACGTCATGAATTAATTTTTTTTGCTATTTATTATGATGTTGCTATGTTCTAATTATGTTTAATCTAGATTTTTTTTTAAATTATTATTAGGTTTGTTAATTTATTTTTCAATTTGTGATACTCAAGAAAGCTACTGTTTTCTTTTCTTGTTACATTTTTATATGAAGAAAAAATTTTATTTTACGTTTTGAGATTTACTGACAATGTCATGTTAGATTAAGAGTATTTTTTATTTAAGTTTGTACATTTATTTTTCAATTTGTGATACTCAAAAAAAGTGTTGATTTTTTTACATATTTTATAAAAATATATATGAAGTCTTAATAAAATAAAGAATGATTTTCTGTTATCTATAATAAAATGTTGGTCCTTGGAACGATAATATTATCACATTATTTGGAACTTGGAACTTTAATATTATAATACTTGGCACTTGGAACTGTCATTAGCAAATGTTTAATTTATACTAATATGAAATGACAAAATAAAATAATAGAAATTTACGAGGCTATTAATATAGTGTAAATATAGCATAACATATATTTTTATACCAAATTATAAGAAAACTTTTAATTTGTGATGTTTTTTGTGTTTTCTGAACAAATATTTTTTTGGCACATAGATCGTTTGACACATTCACTCTTCAAGTATATTTCGTTGATTTCTTTATATACATAAAAAAGTCACGGCATAGTGGTGACGTGGCATAGTTGGATCAAGTATATATTTGACAGTGATTAAAATCACTATCATAAAAAACGCTTCGATGCAAATCTTTAGATAGTGTTTAATTTTAAAAAATTGGTGAACTATTCCAAAAGCTGCATGATCTGCTATTCCTTATTTATATCCTGATTAAAATTAAGTATGTTGAATCAAAAATGGACAGAAATATTATAAACAATAATTTCTCGTAAAAANTCTCAGCTTCGCATCGAAGCCAATAATTTCTCGTAAAAAAATTGTATTGCTCCATACACTTTTCAATAAGTTATAGCTTTATAAAGTTAAATATATAAAAAAGAATTTTTTTACAAAAATCGTATTTTTTTATTAACTTTGATGTCCGTTTTCACCATGAAGACAAAATAAAGTACGTAATTTTTTTATTTTCATAATAAAGTATATTACATTAGCTTTAATTTAAGATATATATAAAAGTGTCAGACCTTCCGGAACATTTTCAAAA
>NW_026099572.1:54095881-54123143 GCF_025091365.1 Daktulosphaira vitifoliae
ATGGCGTTCAAAATTTTATCTTAAATATAATATAATAAAGAATTTGATAGTTCTATAGTTTTTTCAGTTCCTTAAAAATTATGACCTAAGATGTAGTTTTAGCCACCAATTTATATTATCATTAGGTGTACCTCGCTTATGCCCCTATTATTAAATCATCTTGTTTTTTGGATAACGAATCTACCTGATTTCAAAATAAATTTAATATGAATTTTTACTAAATTTTCCAAATATAATTTAATTTAATCTTTTTTAAAAAAAAAGTGTTTGTTACTTATAAATAAATTTACTAGTCTACAAGGAATTTTCATCAGAGACCAAAATATACTTTTATAAACTCATTTTTACACATATTTCAAATCTACAATAAAAGTTTCGCATATCAAATAAATAACAATGAAATCGTTCTAATTAATATGACATATTTATATTTGATTATTACGTTATATATGAATAATCAATAAATTTGTTTTAATTGAAAATAAGTTGAAAATTGTTTACTTTTTATACGCATATTTAAGTATTGATCCTCCCCGTTGTATAAAGGGTAGTGACCAATTAAAAAAAAAAAAGTACATCAAATGAAAGAGGTAAATAAATAGTATTTTTCGTAAAATAAATGTATTAATCCATACATTTTTCAAGAAGTTATAGCATTATAAACTTAAATATATAAAAAAGAATTTTTTTACAAAAATTGTATTTTTTTATTAACTTTGATGTCCGTTTTCACCATGAAGACAAAATAAAGTCAGTAAAGGGTCAAACTTATAAAAAATATATACAAAATGATAAGTAAATACCTCAAGTATTTACATAAAAATAAAATTTTATTGATTTGGTTAATTTTAAAAAAGTTATGACAGTGTTAAGTAAAAAAAATTTCAAAAATTAAAAATCTTTAAATTTGTAATTTTTTTGGAGGTTTCCCACATTTATGGGGAACAAGGGAAATTTTTTCAATTTTCGAGTGTAATGTCTACGACTAGATATGATTTGTGAATTTTTGAGATATTGTTGAAAGAAATCGGTTTAGTGAAAGCTGAGAAAAAGTGGTTACAGACAAAAAAAACCCAGCACAGGGGGGTCGCGGCACAGTGGTGACGTGGCATAGATGGATCAAGTATAATGATATCTGACAGTAATTAAAATCACTATCAAAAGAAAAACGCTTCGATGCAAATCTTTAGATGGAGTTTAATTTTAAAAAATTGGTGGATTATTCCAAAAGCTACATGATCTGCTAGTTCATTATTAATATCCTCATTAAGATAAAGTATATCGAATGAAAAAGGGATAATTAAAAATATTATTTCTCATAAAAAAATAATGTTGATCCATACATTTTTCAAAAAGTTATAGCATAATAAAGTTAAAAATGTAAAATACAAAATCGAAAATTTTCACACAAAAATAGCATTCGGTAGCCATTTTCACCCCGAAGATAAAACAAAGTCCGAAATTTTTTTTTTTCAATATAAAGTATATTACATTAGCTTTAATTTAAGATATATATAAAAGTGTCAGATCTTCCGGAACACTTTCAAAAGTTAAGTTGAAAAAATTAATTTTTTGTAAAAAAGTTGTCATTTTAAATCCCCCCTGTGGGCAGGTAAAAAGTCAGATTTATAAAAAAAATATACCATATGATAGGTAATGACATCATGCATCTATAAAAAAAAGAATTACATTGATATGTTTATTTTTAAAAAATTTACGGCAGTTTTTAGTAAAAAAAATTGAAAAAATTTCGAAAATTAGCGATTTTTAAATTTGTAATTTTTTTAGAGGTTTCTCCATTTACGGGGAACGAGGGAATTTTTTTCAATTTTTGAGGGTAATGTCTTCGACTAGATACGATTTGTGATCTTTTGACGTATCATTGAAAGAAATCGGTTCGGTAAGAGCTGAGAAAAANTAGATACGATTTGTGATCTTTTGACGTATCATTTAAAGAAATCGGTTCGGTGAGAGCTGAGAAAAAGTGGTAACAGACACAAAAAAAAATAAATAAATAAATAAACACATCTTAGTAAAATCTTCGCATCGAAGCTAAAAATCATAGTAAAACTAATACCTTCTTAGCTTCGCATCGAAGCTAAAAACGATAACACAGCAGGGTCGCGACGCAGTGTGAACGTTGCATAGTTGGGATAAGTATAGATAAGTATTTCTGACAGTGATTAAAATCAATATCATAAGAAACGCTTCGATGCAAACCTATAGATAGTGGTTAATTTTAAAAAATTGGTGGATTATTCCAAAAGCAACATGATCTCCTATTTCTTTATATTCTGATTACAAGTTTTATGATTTATAAGTATAAATTATGAATTAATAGTTATTAGAGCAATTAATTATAGTATGAGATTGATATTTAATAATTTAGTATTGTAATTTTTACAAAGAAATTATAGAAAATTATCAAGTATTTATTACTTTAATGACAAACAAAAATAAAAGTTAAAAGACTTCATACAATACTTTTTTTAAAAAAAAAGTGTGTGTTACTTATAAATAAATTTACTGGTCTACAAGGAATTTTCATCCGAGACCAAAATATACTTTACTATATCCATATTTGCGCCTTTTCAAATATGCAATTAAATTTTCGCATAGTGACTAAATAATAACAAATCTCTCTAATTAATATAACATATTTATTGTTATGAATACTTAATTTAGTTTTATTATTGTTCTACAATTATAATAACAGATAATCATAAATTCAATTGTAATCGAGGTCGGCCTATAAGAATGTGTTTATAAGGTATTTTTCGGTGTTACAAAACCGGAAAGGGGGCCGACTGCGACTGTTGTAATTCAGAGCATCGTTAGTCATTTGACAACTAATGTGCGATTACTATTACTTTTTTTTAATAAACTAATTAATTATTAACTCGGCAATACTATTTTATTTTATTCTATTCTATTTATTACATAACAATCTACAAAATAGAATAATTTATTTTATAAAATTTTCTATTTAATGATATAAATTCATAACATGCAATTTGAGTTAAAATAATTTTAAAGTTTTAAACACAATTATTGTGTTTAAAAGTTTTAGAGAAATCAACTTGAGAGGATCAAAAAAATAAGTAAAAAAATGTCATTTTAAGTTGAAATTTTACACGGTTTATTTGTAACATATTAAAAATCAATAATAACATGATAAAAATTTTTTTTTTAATTAATATTTTCATGTGTTTCTTATCAGTAATAATCTCAAAAAGAGGTGATAGAAAAAATCGAATTTCAGACTTCAAATCAGCATAAAAATTTGGTTTAGTAAAATATAATGATCTCTAAATCACTATCATAAAAAAAGCTTCGATGCAAATCTGTAAATAGTAGTTAATTTTAAAAAATTGGTGGATTATTCCAAAAGCAACATGATCTCCTATTTCTTTAAATTCTGATTACAAGTTTTATGATTTATAATGAAAAAATGGCAACAGACACAAAATAAAAAAACTCATCATAGTAAAATCAATATTTCTCAGCTTCGCATCGAAGCTAAAATTTTTTATATAAAATGTATTGATATTTTAAAATCAAGCGTTAGTTAACAACTTTATGAAAAAATAAAAATATCTATTTTTACACAACATAAAANTGAAGCGTTAGTTAACAACTTTATGAAAAAATAAAAATATCTATTTTTACACAACATAAAATACACACATTTACAGAAATATTCAGTTTTTTCTTTTATTTTTTTGAAAAAAAAAATTTTCTCAAATTTTTAGTTTTCTTTTTTATATTTTTTATTTGGTAATTTTTTTTATTTGTAAGAATTTGTTTTTCAATTGCCTTGTTCTCAGACAACTCCTGTAAAATATGTAATAAGTAGTTAAATAATTTACCAATAGTGTTACAAAATCATACCACAGAATTTTCAACAGTCTTGAAGTCTTGTTGGTTTATAATACTTTTCTGTAAATTTTCATACTCATAATGACTTTTTATTCTTTTATTTACAATATCTTTTACATCTTGTTTAATTAAATCTAGCAATACATTGTCATCATTAAATTGAAAATTTCCCAATATGATTTCAAGTTTCATGCTGTTGAAATATAATAATGAATGATTTTCAATAATGTTATCTTCAACAAAATTCATGCGAGCTTCTAATCTTAATTTGTTCAACTCATAATAATCTATATCCAATTTATCATTCAAATACCATTGATTGCATTCTTCTATTAAATCAATATTACATTGAAGATTATCTGTTAAATTTTTTATTGTTTTGTCTTTTCTGTCTACCTTATTTAAATTTAAATCAACATAACTTTGAGGTAAATTAGACTGGCATTTTTTAGTATTCAATTTTAAGTCATCTAAATTTTCAGTTTGAGTACCAATTGATGAGTTTTCAACTCTAATAAAATTGCAATTTTGACAATAATCACTAATTACTGTAAAAATCAAGTTTTAGATTACTAAAACACTACTTTTATTAAAGTATTTTTATTTCAATGATAATTTTAAGCAGGTATTTTCTAATTGTTAGTTTTTTTAGAGTATAACTATGTTTGTTAACTTACTGTGATTCATATCAGTAGTTTTGGCTATAGAAATATCTTTTTTCAATTTAGTATATCGATCTTCCAAGTCTTTGTACTTATTACTCCAATGCATTTCTTGTATTTGCATAGTATTATCTCCAGGCGTTTGTAATAACTAAAATATAACGGTTTATTTTTAATATGAAGGATTCCTAATACAAATTTGTTTTCAGTATTTTAATTNTTTCTTGTATTTGCATAGTATTATCTCCAGGCGTTTGTAATAACTAAAATATAACGGTTTATTTTTAATATGAAGGATTCCTAATACAAATTTGTTTTCAGTATTTTAATTTAAAAAAATAATTTACGCGATAAATTAGTTTGTTTGTGTGCATTTCATTACACTCTTTTTTTGATATATTTTGAGTAGATATCTAAAACAACATTATCCAAATTTATTAGTAATATTCATACTTTGAATATGTTACGTACAATGAAGTGAGAATAAACGTAAAAAAAAATTAATTTTAAAAATAAATCAACATAATAGTTATATAATTTGTTTTAAGTCTTACTTCATTAATTTTAAAAGTTGTTTTTTTTATGTAGATCAATAATAAGTCAATTACTAGTTGTGATAAACGAAATATTTTTTTTGTTGGGCTTATTTTTTCAGGGTTGTAATTTAAAATACTTGGAATTAGTGCTGTAAGAGTCTTTAGGTCAGTTTCTTGAACAATTTTTTCGACTTCAACAGCGTCTATAAAAATTTAATTATGTCTAAGAGTTTGTTTTTGCACTTTAAGTATAAAACGAATTTATAATGACAAAATAAAAACTTCGTATAATTTGGCTGGTGTCAAAACTACAGTTTGTACTAAAAATAAAAAAAACTTAGAAATACGAGGTAATTATTAAAATTAGGAAATGGAAGACAAGATTAATTAAAAATAATTTTCAAAACATTTTTGTTCTCATCATTTTTTTATTCAATAAACCATTTGAGTNAAAATAATTTTCAAAACATTTTTGTTCTCATCATTTTTTTATTCAATAAACCATTTGAGTCATAAAATTTAAGGGCTCCGTGCAAAAACGAGACAAGTCCACTTTTTTTCAAAAGTCACTTTTTGATGTTATCATATGTAGATTCTTTTTTTTTACAATTGTGTGCAACAACGAGACATGTCCAATGATTATTTACGGAGTTATTAAGTAAATGGACTTGTCTGGTATCAGATATTATGAGCAAGAACCAGGTAAGTCTGGACTTGTCTGGTTTTTACGCAAAACTGTTGGCTATACTGCAAATTAGTATTGATAGTATATATTTGTAGATATTCGTAAAAATATGTTACTGATAATATTTTGNAGTCATCTAAATTTTCAGTTTGAGTACCAATTGATGAGTTTTCAACTCTAATAAAATTGCAATTTTGACAATAATCACTAATTACTGTAAAAATCAAGTTTTAGATTACTAAAACACTACTTTTATTAAAGTATTTTTATTTCAATGATAATTTTAAGCAGGTATTTTCTAATTGTTAGTTTTTTTAGAGTATAACTATGTTTGTTAACTTACTCTGATTCATATCAGTAGTTTTGGCTATAGAAATATCTTTTTTCAATTTAGTATATCGATCTTCCAAGTCTTTGTACTTATTACTCCAATGCATTTCTTGTATTTGCATAGTATTATCTCCAGGCGTTTGTAATAACTAAAATATAACGGTTTATTTTTAATATGAAGGATTCCTAATACAAATTTGTTTTCAGTATTTTAATTAAAAAAAATAATTTACGCGATAAATTAGTTTGTTTGTGTGCATTTCATTACACTCTTTTTTTGATATATTTTGAGTAGATACNAGTATTTTAATTAAAAAAAATAATTTACGCGATAAATTAGTTTGTTTGTGTGCATTTCATTACACTCTTTTTTTGATATATTTTGAGTAGATACCTAAAACAACATTATCCAAATTTATTAGTAATATTCATACTTTGAATATGTTACGTACAATGAAGTGAGAATAAACGTAAAAAAAAATTAATTTTAAAAATAAATCAACATAATAGTTATATAATTTGTTTTAAGTCTTACTTCATTAATTTTAGAAGTTGTTTTTTTTATGTAGATCAATAATAAGTCAATTACTAGTTGTGATAAACGAAATATTTTTTTTGTTGGGTTTATTTTGNTTTACTTTATTGAATAGTATTATAATTATTTATAAAACTGTCAATAAAGCATATTTACTATAGTTTATAAGAAAATTAGTAAATTAGTTTATAGTATAATACAAAACACAATAAATTTTGGGAAAGTTTTTTACAATTAATGAGCAAAAAACCAGGTAAGTCCATATGTTACATACTTTCAAGCTATTTTAGAAGATCAAAAATTTATTTAAAATGAAATTTGACTTCACTCAACTATTTACAAGTCATTCAAGATATTTATGTCGTATTAACAAATAAAAATATAAATTTTTAAAGTTTTGGTGAAATAAAACATGTCCCCTGAACAATTTTAAAAGGTGGACTTGTCTTGTTGTTGCACGGAACCCTTCAATTGTTTTAAGATTTACAGTCTAAATAGAAATTCATCATTAATTAAGTTTTTATAATACCTCAGGCAACAATAACCTATGTTATGAGCTATAAATTATTATCAGTATTTATTATTGATATCGCTATAGATACGTTATCAAAAATTATCAATTGAAACTTAGCGTATGATATCATGAAGAAAAGATGACTACTGCATGCTTAACAGCAAGTCATCAATAGAAAATTGATTAAATAAATTCTAAGCTTAAACAATCAATAAAAAAAACTATGGTTCATTGAGTAAAAAATATAATAATAATAAAATTGTTTGAAAATCGTCTTTTATCATATTAATAAACTGAAAAATAGAGGTTCCCATTAATGAAATTAAAGTTTAGGTTATTAATCTTGAAGGGACAAAAAAAATTATTTAACTACATATTAATGCAGAGTTTTTTGAATCAAAGAATTTTTTTCTTTTACGAAAATTTAAACTATTCAGTAGTTTTCATGAAGATGAGTGCATTATCCTAAATCGAATACCCTATTGACCAATGGCCTTCGGGATATTGTCTTGGTAGAATATTCATAAAAAAATTTTTACTATTCCTCCCTTCAAGTACATATTTATTTTCATTATAGGTGGGTTTACCTCTCATCGCCCTGAAGTAATGCCTAACGGCAGTTCAGAGCGGCCCACAATAATGTCGATTGTGAAAAAAAAAAAAAATGTTTACCTCTCATACCTTCCATAAGAATGTCATAGGAATTTTACAAATGGAATTTTTTGGAGTAAGACGGGAAGGGAGTTGAGCTTTTTCAAACTTCAGAATAATTATTTGTGTTTCTACTTAAAAATGTTTAGCGATGAGAGAAAATAAAATTTAACCACCACAACGCTACTATATCCACACTACGCTTATCATAAAGAAAATCGTTACTCTAACTAAAATAATTTTATAATAAAAATTCTATTTTTTGCTGTGTAGGGGTAGTAATACATTTGATATACAATATAAGTGTACAAATAAAAATCTTTATCTTTAAATATTCCGATATTTGTGTTTCTAAAAATAAAAACTCATTTAACGATTCGAGTTAAAAATATTAAAAAGATTCCAGTTGGAGAATCGGTGTTTTTAGGTTCTGATCATTTATCTGATTTTACACCATTGTGAATAAAAACACTGAACTTTAAGCCAAAAAAGTTTCATTAATGAAGGTAAAAGAATTTATGTAGGAATGTCTTGCAAATATTTAATTTATCAAAAAGCAGTATAAAAATGTTAATTTTATTTTGCCACTCCTGTACGATTTGTTTTTTTTTAGTTGTGTCAATATTCTTATCGATAAAATTTAATGATACCTTTTGTAGATACGTGGTATTGCATTGACAATATAGTAATAAATAATCTTTTTTTTTTATTTTAAAACAATTATGAAATTTAATAATTCTAAATAAAGTTATTATTTATAATAACTTTATATATTTATAAATATATATTTGATATATGATAAATATAATTATATTTATCATAATAGAATAATACTATTATAATTATGTCACTATCATATGAGTTTAAACAAGTATTTTTAGAAATAAACTAATTAAATTTTAAGTTATTACTAAGGATATCCCAGTCTACTAATCCAAAATGCTGATTGAATTGAAATCCACTATTATTGATCAAAAATTCTAAATCCATCATCAAAGCTGGTCATTCAAAAGTGGTCGTTTGTAAGTAATTGTTATATTTCCGTTTACGCAATCATTGTGTGAGATAGAATTAAAAAAATAAAATTACTTCTATCTTACTTTAATAAACAATAGTTAATGTTTCTTTGATACCCAAAATAAATTATTAATATATGAAACAGAAACTATAGAATTTCCCTAGTTCGTGTAATCATTTTATCAATGTTGTTGTATCATAGCAACGAAGTTTTGTCCTAGCAACCAATATCACTGTGGTAGCACATGTGTTCGAGTTTAATGACGGTGTTGGACAAATTTTATTGTAATAATTTATTGTAATTATTATTCAGAATATTAAAGTAAATAATTTAATAAAGTAATATTTCATATATCAAGTAAAAAAATTTAGTTCTTTAGCATCCCGGATATACCGGGAAACTCTACATGAAACTTTATAGTTGTTTCTAGTAAAGCAGAAAAACGTTACAAATAAAGTCATAGTTATATATTATCACTTTAAAACGAACATTTTACCAAAAAGTAATCAAAAACGAAAAACAAAATTATAGGGTATAGATAAACATGTAATAATGTGAAATATAATATGATTATACGTATAATAATAATTATTAAACTGTTATTAATATTTCATAAAACAAAAGCAATTTTTTTCAAACATTGTAATTAAAAATTGTATGTAAGAAATATATGTTAACTGTACCTTATTAAGTTGTTTATAGCAATGATTTTTTTCCCGAATGCCTTTATAATGTTAAACAAAAAAACCCAGCACAGTGAGGACACAGCAAAGTTTGGACCTAGAAGTATAGATGGTATCTGACAGTGATTAATATTACCATCATAAGAAAACGCTTCGATGCGAGCCAGTTAAATTTTATAATTTGTATATATTTAATTTTGCAATTTCTATGTACTTAAAAATTTTATCCAAATATTAAATGATTGTTAAATTATTTGTATGATTGAAAATAACGTTATTTTTTTACTTTGGCAGACGATTTCATAATATGAATAACACGAATAATTCATGATAATAATAATATAAATTGTTCTACTATATTATAGTAGAACAATAGAACAATTTTTATTTTAATATTGAAGTAATTTGATATAGGTTAGAAATGTCAGACGTTCCGGAATATTTTCAAAAATCGAATTGTAAAAAAAAAATTTACATGCGTGAGTGGTCTCTTTAATAATCATTCTGTACTTAAGATTTTCAAAAAAGCATACAAAATAAACTCTTACCGTTTCTAATAATTATATTAAAATCTTATTTCGATCAGTGTTTAAAAAAAAAAGTTACATTAGTTTTAAAATGCAGAAAAAAATTTAGAAAATGCTATTTTTAACGTTAAGAGAATGAGTTATGTTGTTTAAAATTTTTAAAAATGAGACGGTTTTTTTCTTCAAATTTTTGAACTAGAAAGGTACCTTGTTCATTAAAGTCAAGTGAGAGCTGAGAATTTTTGTGGACAGGCATATAAAAACACATACTATCACAAAATCTTTCCTTCTATGTTTGGCTTCAAAGCTAAAATGTAATACGTAAAAAAAAAAATGTAATCTGATCTCCGTTTTATTGATTTATCATTTTTTAAATACTATACATATAGGCCACTCAACAAAGAGAAAATGGCGCAAAAAATTCCAAACCAAATTTTTTTTTTAAAAAGTTGAATTTAGATATGTATAATGACATACTAAAAGTCCTCATCGATTGGACTTGATCCTTTTTTTTACAGCCTCGCAAAAGTTCAAAAATATGGACTTTTTTCATTTTCTCAAAAAATAATTAACTCACAAAAAAAAGTTTCGTACAAAAGTTGTTTAAAAGACAATTTTAAATAAAAAAGGTGTTTTTTATTTTTTCATTTAAACAAATATTTTTCGAGTTACATTACATTTAATATGAGTACTAAAATTTATTTTCCATTTTTTTCATTTTACGGTTACTTTTTATCATGTTATACTTACATTAGACACAATGCTATAAATGCATATGTGTGTGTGTGTGTGTGTGAGTTTATTTATTTATAGTATCATTTAAGTGTAGTGTATATTAAGATACAACCGATAGAGTATGTAATTGATTTGACACTTTTTTTTTTTTTTTTCACAAACCGGCATGATGTGGACCGTCCTGGAACTACCGCGAGGTATTGCCTCAGGGCGGCTCACGCCGTCTAAAATTCACACCACCACGTTGTGAATCAGCCCGAAATTAATCAAGAGCTGATTCACAACGTGGTGTGGCCTCCCCCGTTAGCCGGGTCCCAAAAGTCGGGATCCGTTGCCCGGGTTGTACCACGTGGAGGTGGGGGCAGGACTTCGCGAGGGTTGGCTTAATAAATCACAAACATACATAAAACATAAAAACACAGACACATGCAATAAGCACCTACGGCGCTAGTCTAGCCGACGCCGTAGGTACTCCCACCCTGGGCAGTCTCTGCCACAGACGTTCGGCCTCCTCCTTTTGGCTCATCACTGATTCGGCGAACGCCTGAACCAGAGACCACCCCTCCTGGCTTCTAAGCATCAGGTCCACCATGGACCCGATACCGAACGCGGACCCCAAGCGGGATTCTAACTCCTCCCGCTCGCTGGCCCACGCTTCGCACCGGAAGAGCGTATGCAGAGCATTGTCCGCTTCTCCCGGGCGATCCCAATTGATTTGACACTATATTGTTTAAACCCAACTAAACGCTAAATTGTACGTTACCAAACAACAATTATATTATGTCAATTGCCACCGGAATTTTTGATAATGATAAAGATAATTGTTTATTCTTAAGAAATACAATACTATATTTAAAGATTATCTGTCACTATTTGCCCTATTTTTATTTATTAAATTTTTTGTTAATTTTATTATTTTTACATATAATAATTATGATGTTTTTTGGGAATGACACGGGAAAGTGTAATCAGATAAATAATTTAACAAATGTTTATGAATGATGATGTTGAATTTATTGTTATGTCAAATCACTTCACATTATAAAATAGAATGATGTATAATTACAAATATTATACAAGGTAGAATACAAAGATTTAGAACTAAGACATTGAATTGAGATCAAGAATACTGCGAGTGTTTGCAAGTACATGACGAAACTATGACTTTTTATGTGGAATATAATAGTAAGAGAATATGACTAAACGTCATCCCATATCTCTTGTACAGTACATTCATATTAGTCGACTTTAATCGGACGATTATACTATACATGGTGATTTTACTCAATTACTTACAGAATAATAATAATTTAAAATTTTTTTTTTATTATTATCTTTAGTTACACATTATTCTTGAATTATAAACTATGTAATACTTTTTAAGTTCATCTCTTATGCCTAATAAGAGTGTCAACTTTGTTTTTTTAACATCGATATTAGCAGGTACACAGCACTGTTATTATCAATGATAGTAAGGCACATTGTTGTGAGTTCATAAATACACTAACTGACAACATAAAAAGTATATCTATTGATAGTCATAATTGATAATAAACAATCTGTGACTGTGACAGCAATGTCATAAAAATCCAATTAGCTACCTGTATTTATAATACCTTGTGTATTATACATGTATATTAACTCAAAAATTTGAAACTCTAAATGTTTACATCTAATAAACTAATAAAGTTATACTAAAAATTCAAATGCCATTTACTATTGAATTAAAAATCCAAACATTTTATTAAATTCAAAATATGTTCGTATTTAAGAAAACAAAGTTGACGCTTTTACAAGGCACAAGGAATGAACATAAAAAGTTTTAAATAGTTAATAATTCAAGAATATTGTGTAACNACATAAAAAGTTTTAAATAGTTAATAATTCAAGAATATTGTGTAACTAAAAAAAACAAAAAAAAAAAAATGTTTAAAATATTTTTATTCTGCAAGTAATTGAGTGGGTTATGATAAAAAAATCACTCTGTAGATTTTCTGACGAATAAGGACGTATCTTATATACAGGGTGATTTTTTTATCATAACCCACTCAATTACTTGTAGAATAATAATAATTAAACATTTTTTTTTTTTATTATCTTTAGTTACATATTATTCTTGAATTTTTAACTATGTAATACTTTTTAAGTTCATACCTTATGCCTTCATCCAGAGAAAAACCTCGATCTATATAATAAATTCATTGTTCAATTTGATAAATATATCATTATTATTGAAACTATGATATATTTAGCAATATGATAATTTTTTTTCTCGTCTTGAACAATAATTATTTATAAGAATAATTATTTTGTTCGTATTAATACAACATTATCATAAACCCTTGATAAAATTTCTCTATCAAAATCGATTGAGGTTTTTCTTAAAGATTCTTTTAAATTAAGATTTAAATTAAGATAATTTTTCTTAAGAATAAACAATTATCTTTATCATTATCAAAAATTCCGGTGGCAATTGACATAATATAATTGTTGTTTGGTAACGTACAATTTAGCGTTTAGTTGGGTTTAAACAATATAGTGTCAAATCAATTGGGATCGCCCGGGAGAAGCGGACAATGCTCTGCATACGCTCTTCCGGTGCGAAGCGTGGGCCAGCGAGCGGGAGGAGTTAGAATCCCGCTTGGGGTCCGCGTTCGGTATCGGGTCCATGGTGGACCTGATGCTTATTGTGTCTTAACGGCGAAAATGACTACCGAATGCTATTTTACATTTTTAATTTTAAAATGCTATAACTTTTTGAAAAATGTAAGGATCAATATAATTTTTTTATGAGAAATAACATTTATATACTTCTTTTATTTGACATACTTTTTTTTTAAATTGAGCCAGTTCCCTTTAATACAGGGGGGTTTCAAACCTTTAAAATGCATATAGAAAGTAGAACTTTTTCAACTTAATTTTTGAAAGTGTTTTGGAAATACTGTCACTTTTATATATATATATCTTAAATTAAATGTTATGTAATATAATTTTTTAAGGAAAAAAAAATTTCAGACTTTATTTTGTTTTCATGGTGAAAACAGTCATCAAAGTTAATAAAAATATATCTTTTTCATATATTTAACTTTATAACGTTTTATAATAAAATGTATTGATCATTTTAAGATAAGTACTATTTATATTCTTCTTTTATGCAATATACTTTTTTTTTTAAATCGGACCATTTTCTTTATATATTCATATATTACACTTATAAATCATAAAACTTGTAATCAGAATATAAATAAGGAAATAGGAGATCGTGTTGTTTTTGGAATAATCTACCAATTTTTCAAAATTAAACACTATCTACAGATTTGCATGGAAGCGTTTTTTATAATAGTGATTTTAATCACTGTTAGATATCATCTATACTGAACCCAGCTATGCCACGTCTTCACTATGACGTGATCCCACTGTCCTGGGTTTTTTTTTGTGATTTTATAATATATGCTAGGCCACTTCTTGCACTTACTGAATGGTCATAAAGTGAAGGAGTGAGCAGAAATAAAGGTTTTGTGCCATTTTATAATAAATTCGAGTTTAATTTTTTGCATATATAGATGTGTGGGTTATATCTTACAACACACAATTATTTAAATGGCGGTAGACTTTTATTAAACAAAATTATAACACTAAAATAGACGTATAAACACTAAAAGAAAATATATGTATATACAGTAAGGAAAAATAAAATAATCGAAGTAAACATAATACACGATGACAACAGCGGCGGGGTGTAGCGGTCGTGTAGCGTATCGCGGACTAGACAGTCTGAACTGAACTAACTGAACTGACTGATTCTTCCGATATATATATAGCTCCGATAAGGCTCTCGCTAATTCTAGAATATTCTATACCCGCGTAGGTTATCTTATGGCGTTATCGAAGTTTCTCGAAGGTTTTTGATAACGAGAACATTCGAGAATATTCGTTGCGTATGTTTTGGTCGCTACATCACTCCCCTACCAGTGACGGAGTCAAGCGGAGCCTACTTGAAGACGGTCTGGAAAATGGACTCTTCTTCCGGAACGTGTCCTTTGATCCTCCCTGGGAATGGTAATGGGTGTATGTGTCTGGATCTTTTTCGGAATATTTTCCTTAGAGTATTCATCTGCCATGATGTATGCTGGTTTAAGTCTATCTATAGTAACTGTAACTTTCTTCTTATTAATATCAATAACAAAAGTTTTTTCGTTCCTACTTATGACTCGATAGGGACCATCATAGGGCATTTGAATTCCGTTTTTGGGCCCATCATGTCGAATGAATACGTACTCTGTGGTTGCTAGATCCTTGAAAACGAAATTTTTCTTCTCGCCATGTCGTGTACCATTGACTGGTCGGATCTGCTGAATGTGATGTCGAAGGTCTTTGATAAACTCAGCTGCGTCGTCGCACTTGGCGGTATTATTATTTGACGTGAGGAATTCACCAGGGAGTCTAAGTGGCTCTCCATAGACTAATTCTGCCGAGGTGGATTTAAGATCGTCACGCCAAGCTGCTCGGATACCCAATAAGACTGTCGGAAGAGTTTCTGTCCATCGATTATTCTGATGACATTTAATAGCGGCTTTAAGCTGCCGATGGGATCGTTCCACCATGCCATTTGCTGAAGGATGATAGGCCGTAGTTCTAAGATGGTTCGTACCAGTCAGGTAATTAAGTTGCTTGAAAAGGCATGACTCGAATTGTCTTCCTTGATCTGTTGTGATACGAAGAGGGGTACCAAATCTTGCAATCCAATGTGTATAGAAGGCTCGTGCTACAGTTTCCGCTTCTTGATTTTCCAATGGAACTACTTCAGGCCATCGAGTAAATCTATCGATGCACGTGAGGCAGTAACGAAATCCTTCGGAATAAGGCATAATTATTAAATCTAAATGAACATGCTCAAATCTTCGAGACGGTAGAGAAAATGACCCAAGGGGTGCTGTGACATGTCGCGTGATTTTGGCTCGTTGACATTCGACACATGCCCGTGCCCAATGTCTGCAATCTGCGTCAATTCCTGGCCACACAAACCGCTGTTTTACAAGCTTCACTGTGGCTTTAACTCCTGGATGTGCAAGGCGATGTATGGTATTGAAAACTGTTCGTCGAAAAGGCTTTGTAACAAAAGGTCTGGCGATTGAAGTTGATGTGTCGCAGAACACTAAGACATTCGTGCCTGGTAATTCCACTTGCTTAAGTCGCAATCCGGTGTTTTCTTGTGCATACTTTTTCAATTCGTCGTCTCCCTGTTGTGACATTGCTAAAGCAGTGTAGTCTAACGTGTCTGATAATGCGTCCACGCGTGATAGGGTATCAGCCACGATATTCTGTTTACCAGGAACGTACCTAATATCCGTGGTGAATTGTGAAATAAAGTCCAAGTGTCTGAATTGTCGTGGTGTGCACTTATCCGATTTCTGTTGAAATGCGAAAGTGATAGGTTTGTGATCGGTGTATATAACAAACTCGCGTCCTTCCACCATATGCCGAAAATGTTTGACAGCGAGATAGATCGCAAGAAGTTCTCGATCGTAAGCTCCGTATTTTGTCTCAGTCGCCGTGAGTTTCTTGGAAAAGAAGGCGAGGGGTTGCCACTCGTCATTGATGAACTGTTGGAGAGTTGCGCCAACCGCTGTGTTTGAAGCGTCGCTTACAATAGCCAGTCGAGCGTTGTCACATGGGTGCGCGAGAAGCGTGGCTGTGGCGAGTTCCTCCTTGCATTTCTCGAACGCTGAAATTGCTTCTGGTGTCCAATTAATAGGTGCTTTACCTTTTAGATTAGGTACTAAGAGATCACTTAGTGGTGATTGTGCATCTGAAGCTCTAGGTATAAAACGACGATAGAAGTTTAACATACCTAAGAACTGTCGTAGACCCTTAGCTGACGTTGGCCTCTTGTAGCTCAATATGTCAGCGACTCTATCAGGTAGAGGACGTGTTCCTTCTTTAGAAATCATGTAGCCCAAAAACTTTACTTCTGGTTGTCCAAAAACGCATTTTTTAGGATTGAGAACCAGAGAGTATTCGCGTAGTCGCTCAAAAATGATCTGTAAATGTTTGATGTGTTCTTCTTCAGAAACAGATGCCACGAGTATGTCGTCAATGTAACTGAAACAAAAATCAAGTCCACGGAGTACTTCGTCAATAAATCGTTGGAACGATTGTGCTGCGTTTCGAAGTCCAAAAGACATAAAGAGGAATTCGTAAAGTCCAAATGGTGTCACAATTGCAGTTTTAGGGACGTCTTCTTCAGCTACAGGGATTTGATTATACGCTCGAACCAAGTCGATAGTTGAAAAAATCGTTTTACCGTGGAGAAAGTGCGCGAAGTCCTGTATATGACGAACAGGGTACCGATCTGGGATAGTCCGGGCATTTAGAGCGCGGTAATCCCCACAAGGACGCCATGCATCTGTTTTGTTCTTTGGTACTAGATGTAATGGTGATGACCAAGGTCCTTGGGATGGTCGGATAATGCCTAGTTGGATCATAGCTTCAAACTCTTTTTTTGCTGCCTTAAGCTTATCAGGTGCTAAGCGTCGTGGTTTACAAGATACCGGGGGTCCTTGTGTCGTCGGGATAAAGTGTTTAGTGCTGTGTTTGATATCCTTCAGGGTCCCAAACGGTCGAGTGATCTCTGGAAATTCCCGTAGTAAACCGTCGTATTTCGTCTCTCCCACGACGACCTTAATAGATGGTATTGAGCACTTGACGGCGTGACCACGAGTGGTGAGTTGTGTAAGTCCGTCTAATAGACATTGATTGCGCACGTCTACCAAAAGATTGTAAAAACTTAAAAAGTCAACACCAATGATGGGCTTGGATACTTCCGCAATCACAAATCTCCAAGTGAAATCTCGACGAAGTCCGAAGTTTAGGCTGAGCGTGATAGTGCCGTAGGTGTTTATAGGCGTGCCATTGGCGGCTGATAGGACGTAATCGGTTTTTACGCGGTGGCCTGGAACAGCACTACGTGGATAAACACACAAGTCGGCGCCCGTATCGATGAGAAATTGAGTTTGGGAAGTTCGGTCTGTGATGAAAAGACGGCGTGGAAACTGACCGGGCTCACTGGCCGTCATCAGTGATGACCCGTCCCGTTTCCCGATTTATAGTTACAAGGTTCCTTGCATTTTTTCGATTGGGATCCATAACGCCAATGATACCAGCATATTCCGTCTGCGCCATGATGAGTGCGGCTTCGAGATCGTGACCTTGGACGGTAAGTATTTGGTCTTGAGTCCGGAGTACGCGAGGGGCGAGTATTTAACGCAGCCACTTCACTTCTCAACGCTGCAATCTCCTGATTAATATTTAGACTAAGTTGAGAAATCTTAAGATTCAACATGGCTTCAAAAGTGTCACTTCTCGACATTTCTGCTATTTGTGGTAGTAAAGGACCCGATGCGTCTGCGATGTTGTCCGCATGGACAGCGAGATCTTCAAGCTTACTATCTTTCACTATTGCCAACGCTACCTGTATACTTTTCGGTAAACGGCCCATCCAAAGTGTCTTCAATAACGTTTCCGGAACAGAAGAGTCGGCCAGACTTTGGAGATGGCGTAAAAATTGTGATGGTTTACGGTCTCCAATCTCAACGCGTTCTAAAAGTTGGCGTGTTTTCTCCTCTTGGGAGGCACTAAGACGTCTTATCAACTCTTGTTTAATTTTGGCGTACTTACTGTCTGAGGGCGGCGTCATAATTATGTCCTTGACTTCCACTGCGTATTTTGGCGGTAATGCTCCAACTACATACCCGAATTTTGTACTGTCAACAGTGACTCCCGCGCTGGCGAAACTTCCTTCGACCATAGCAAACCAAAGTTCGGGATCTGACGAAATGAAATCCGGTATCTTGACGGCTACTCGAGCAATTGTTTCGTCTGTCTGCGCCATCACGTCGAGGTCACCAATTTGTGGGTTATATCTTACAACACACAATTATTTAAATGGCGGTAGACTTTTATTAAACAAAATTATAACACTAAAATAGACGTATAAACACTAAAAGAAAATATATGTATATACAGTAAGGAAAAATAAAATAATCGAAGTAAACATAATACACGATGACAACAGCGGCGGGGTGTAGCGGTCGTGTAGCGTATCGCGGACTAGACAGTCTGAACTGAACTAACTGAACTGACTGATTCTTCCGATATATATATAGCTCCGATAAGGCTCTCGCTAATTCTAGAATATTCTATACCCGCGTAGGTTATCTTATGGCGTTATCGAAGTTTCTCGAAGGTTTTTGATAACGAGAACATTCGAGAATATTCGTTGCGTATGTTTTGGTCGCTACAGATGGATTATCTAAGTTTTATGATCGTTTACTATTATCTGTTTATTGCACTATTCTGTTAATTTGTACAGATTATTGTTTTATCAAAACTAAAGAATTCTTTATAGTTAATATATTAGGTTTTTATTAATGCATTTNACTAAAGAATTCTTTATAGTTAATATATTAGGTTTTTATTAATGCATTTTTTATACATTTTTTTCAGAATAGTTAAAAATCTATTCACATGAACAACATGTATTTAATTTGATGACTAATAGACTATGATTTATAGACAACTGAATGGGTGTATTATATCAGATGCAAAACATATCCAAGTTTTAAATAACGTTGAAAAAAGATGTCTAAAAAAAAATTATTTTAAAAATCTATTATAGTTGTATATTTAAAGAAGTTTAATTATTGATTATAGAACTTTTTAAAAATAAATATTCCTTGAAAGTCAGAATATATAAAACGTTAAACAATAACGAATTTATTTTATTTGTTAAACTAAATACATACAATTATATTATTCGCAACTTAAATATTCAGACAAAAATTCAGGTAACTATGTTATAAAAATGAGTTAGATACAGAATAGAATAGATCTAATTGATAATTATTAAGACTTTTGATAAAATTATTAACATTTCATTTGTGCATGTTCACTTAATGTATTTAATTGAAAACTTTATAGGTTACTAAGTTTAATAGATTAAAAGTTAGAAAATTATCAAACTAAGAAATTGCTGCGTTATAACCACATCTAGACTAGTATTTTTAAAGTTATTACTGAAGGAATTGAGGTTATGCCATTCTTATCATGGTGCATCACTCTGACACGATCCTCTTCCTACCGAATTATTAAAATGTATATAACTACTGAAATACTGGGCTCAAATATGTTATCGCCAGCAGTTTTTTTAATTGCATTAGTTAAATTATATATTTTAATAGATTAAATACAGTAATGTAATATATTCAAATAATTAAGTAATAGTTAAAAATAATAAATATATAATAATAATACACTAAAATGCTAATCTTATAAAACTTTAGAGCATTTTTCAAGAACAATATATATTTTATATTTAATTTTTTGATTTATTATATCATCACATATAATATAGTCTATTTAAAGCTATGAATAACAACTCAGCAAATTAAAATGAATAATACTTGATCGTAGTGTCTTAGTATATTTTTATTCACTAGTTTTTATGTGACATTATTACGATAAATTATTAAAAAAATTAACTTATCATGTTTCTAGATCTATTACTTTGGAAAAAAATGTATTTGCTCTTTCAAATAATTTTGACTTCTGTAAGTAAAAAAGAAGAAGTATAAATTACTATAAAACATTTTATTGTATACTGTTATTTTTGAAAGGAAAATTTTAAAATTAATAAAAATATAAAATATTATTTTATATTTACAAAAATAAATCAACAGAGTACAATCTCTAAAAATTGCAATTTTTAATATTTTTCACATTTTTAATTGAGTACCATATTCTAAAAAATTAATGGATAAATTTCAAATTATAATTGATAATGCTATAGGTAATTTAACTCTTTATCTATATACTTTTTGTTTAAAAAACCAAAGAATCATTAAATTAGCATTAAAGTTAAAAAAATTCGTGTTTATGAATTTTGTTTTCAATTCAATTTTTATAATACATCGGAAAACTTGACAACTTTTCTAATGAAACATAAACGTTTCTTAAATCTACTGTTGTTTTATAAAAATGATCTTAAAACTTAAAATCATATTTAGAAATTTTTCTAGTCATTAAATGCCAAAGTTTTTTAACAATATATTTATTAAATTGTTGATACTGTTCTGGAATACTATACTATATATTTAAAAACTGAAACAAATTAAAGCTTTTAAAAACAGGTTTAAGATTAAAAAAAAACTCTGCCACCTTTTTATTTTATGAAAAATTGATTGCTGAAATAAAAATTATATTTATTCGGTAAATTTTTCCAATATTTGGCAAATTTAAAATTATATATATATTTATTTATATAGCTTCAAATACATAATATTATTCTAGTTCGACAGCTATCTTTTATTATTGTTATTATTTTTAAAGCGATTTTCAATTTCTACAAATTGAAATGGTGCAAGAAGTTTTGAGTGCATATGAGAATCGATCAGGAAACGATGTAGTGGAATGAATGACGCCATCACAATATATTAATATTATAGAATTTTCTCACTATATAGTAATAGGCGTCTTTAGGGGTAATAGCTCATATTTTAGAAAAAAAATATTCTTTAAAAATTATATACCAAATTTTTTTTGAGCAAATTCGCATTGAAATGTATTAGATCCGAACTAACAGATTTAATAATCTTATAATATTAATCAATATGGTTTCTTCTATACATAATACAAACTGAACTGTTTTTTTTTATTAGGGACTACTATATTCAACATCAGCCGATGGGGAATTTTATGATATTATAGAAAATTTGTCAGTAAAAAATGTTCAAGAAGCACAAAATGAATTCTTTAATTGCGTTGTTAAATTAGACATATATAACTACATAGACAGAGGTAATACAGTTAAATAACTTTGAAATCCTTTTTGAGCTTCGAAGCGAAACTGAGAATGTATTAACTTTACTATGATTGTTTTTTTTTTTTGTGTCTTCTACCACATTTTCTCAGCTCTCACGGAACCGATTTCTTTCAACGATACGTCAAAAATCACAAATCGTATCTAATTGAAGACATCACCCTCAAAATTGAAAAAAATTCCTTCGTTCCCCGTAAATGGGGGATATCTCCAAAAACATAACTTTTAAAAGTATTCCGGAAACTTTGACACTTTTATATATACCTCAAATTAAAGCTAATGTAATATACTTTATTATAAAAAAAAAAGTTCGGACTTTATTTTGTCTTTACAGTGAAAATTTTCGATTTTATATTTAAATGTTTAACTTTATATCTATATAACTTTTTGAAAAATGTATGTATCGTTACATTTTTTTAAAGATAAGCACTATTTATATTTATATATTATTAATTTATATTTATTTATTCATATATTACACTTATAAATCATAAAACTTCTTGTAATCGAAATATAAATAAGGAAATAGGAGACCATATAGCTTTTGGAATAATCCATTCCTTTTTTAAAATTAACCATTATCTACAGATTTGCATCGAAGCGTTTTTTATGACAGTGATTTTAATAACTGTCAGATATCATCTATACTGGAACCAACTATGCCACACACCCACTGTGCTGGGTTTTTGTACATTATTTTTTGAAAATTGACGTGGTTTTATAACTGAATTTAATTTTTCAATTTTCATCATATTGTATGTACAAATAGATTTATACAATTATTTTTTAATGAATTGTTAGATATATAATTAATTTATCAATAGTGATTTATAATTATTTTACAGACACATTTAATGTATATTTAAGTACGTTAAGGGATCACATCGTTTCCCGTGAAATACACCCAAATGATACGAGTACAAAAATAATAGAATTTTTAGAATTAGATGAATCATATATTTCAGAAGAGTTTATAAGTTGTTGTGACATATTCCACTCAAGTTTGTTTGATGTAGAAAAGCCCAAGGTACAGACTTACAAAATTTTAAAAATAATAAAATCTCTTTGGTTTTAGTTACATTTTAGAAATTCAATTGTTTTCCAAGTGTAAACACATATTTCCTTCATTAAAATCAATTATACAATTTAAAATTTTTTTTTCAAAAGATTATATTATTTAATAATATAAAATGTACTCTTTAATTTAATTGTAATTCAATAAAATTTATTATTATTTAAAATTTTCGTTATAATTTTCTGCAGCAGAAAACTAATGTAAAACAGCCCATTGTATAAACTACAAATCTTTAATATTACTATTTTACTATTATACTATTTTTTTTAAATATTATTTTAATAATTCAATAGAAAACTAGTTACATTTTATAAAGTCAATTTCTTTCCAAATGATAAGAATGTAGATACACATTTCCTACATTATATTCAATTATGCAATATTCAATTTTTTTTACAAAAAATTATATTTAAAATTAATTGTAATTCAGTAAAATGTATTTTTATTAAAAATGATACATTTTCATTATAATTTTTAGCAGCAGAAAACTTATATTGTTAAATTACAGCACATATAGTTGACAATTACGATAATATTTACTTAATATTGATTCGCTAATGCGTCTTCTTTTAAATAAATAACTTTAATTTAACTTTAAAAGCAAAAAAGTTAAAAATAATTTTTAAAATAATTATAAACAAAAAATACTAGTATTATTGTGATAAAATCGGGCGCTTAATACACAAAAAATATGGCACAAAGCACCCACGCTTTTATCACAATAATACTAGTATTTTTTGTTCATAATTATTTTAAACTTATTTTAAAAATTATTTTTAACTTTTTAGTTCGATGTGCTTTAAAAGCGTGTTTTTTTAGTTTTTTTATACTATATTTATTTTTCACTTTTTACTTTCATGTTATGATAGTAGTTACTATCAATATCATGGTTGTAACGGGTAACGGGAAATCAGTGTTCGATTCCGGGGAGCATATTAATATTCTGCACACGAAATGTAACCCAGCAATAAATTTGCCTCTCTGATTGGCTACTCATTATTTATGATAACAGTTGATATCAGTAAACTATTATTATTAATATCTAGAAAACACTAATTTTATAAATTATTTATAAATATATTATTTAAAAAATGTAATAACAGAAATAAATTAGTGCGATTTTGCATTAGGCGTACAGTTAGTTATGTTTTGAAGTATATTTCTTGGTTTCTTCTTAGGGCGATTGTTTTCTGAAATTGCTGGTCTACCTAAAAATAAAAGTAACATGTTTGTTTAATTGACAAATGGTATTTATAAATTATACTCACCTGACAATAGACGTTTTCTGAAATAGTACTTTTTTCTTCAACCATATTGCCAAAGATGCTATTTTCATTAATATTGTTTTCTGTATTTTCTATTACATTTACTGGTTTTAATTTAACTTCTTCAACTGTCAATGCATTTTTATGAATAACCTCTGATGGTAAAAGACCTTCATAAAATGATTATTTGGTGCTTTATTACCTAGTGCTAATTGTGCAATTGAATGTTTATCCTCTATTGTAACAGGAGGGAAATTAACTCCAACTTTATTAAAAAACTTGTATACAATACCTTGATGTTTAAAAACTTACCATACATTCCAGCTGTACACGAACAAATACCTATAGATTGTATAACACAATACATCAACTGTATTATCTGTATTAACTTCATTATCCACTTCAATATCTTTTTGGGTCACAGAATCAGTTAATTTTGTAATTTTTTCAAAAAATTTACGAGCAGTTGCATTTCTATCATTTGAAAACTCGAGAAATTTTTTTCTATAATAATGTTCCAAATTGGTACAACAAAAATCAATAATTGAAATAACATTGTATGCTTTAACTCTACTTAATACATTTTCTTTAAAAATTCTCACTGAAACTTCACTAAAGATATTAGTGCGGTGGCCTCTATTTATGTGATCTCTCCATGCTAAACACCAACGCTCTTTATGATTCCAGTGAAATGTAGTAATATAATTTTGTTTGAACACTACTGAATCATACATGCTTTTAATTAAAAAACATTTAGTTAATACAATCTCTGTACAAAAAGGGTAGAGTAACCTATCAGTAAATGAAGTTAATTATATTACAGCTTAACTCTACTTGAAACTTTGTCTAAATTCTTTAGATAAAAGTAATAGTAGTGTTCACTCCTGATGATGTTACTGTATTTAGGTTACTTGAATAAAAAATTTTGTATCATAATTAATTTTAATATCCAATAATATCATGTAAGACAGGCAAATAATCATCTAATATTGTATAATAATTAAAAAGAATGTATTAAATGTAATATAAATATTATAAAAGTAATTATTTCATATGTTGTTCATATTTTACCATATGAACCCCTTGACCAGTACGCGGACCTAAATTTAAAATCCTCCATTTATCATGCCAATTCTGTATAGTTCTATATGTTGGGTTCAATCGAGCGTTTGCAAAATCCTCAATGGAATGATTATTCATTGCCATAACACTCTCATGGTAACTATAATAGAAATTATTTTTGAAATATTAGCAAAAACCCTTAAAATGTTGCATTTAAAACTTAAAAAAAAAGTTTTTATTTTTAAAACTACTTAATTACATAGTTTTTAAATTTTGTATTTTTATATTATGGATTACATTATGCATACAAACCGAATAGCTTCAGTTATAGTCATTCCGTCATTAAAATAGTCTTCAAAATTTTCTCTGAAATTAGGAAAAGCATTTAAGCATTTTAAAGCCTCTGCTGTATTTATGTTGTGATTGTGTTCATTAAAAATTGTAATAACACCTAATAATTTTTCCTATCCATACATAAAATAGTCAATATAATGATACAACTACATTTAAAAAAATGATATTCTCACTACTTTTTATCTTTTTCAAAATTTATAAGTATTTTTTTCAACTGACTTTAAATGTAAAACTGTCTAAATTTTGACTTAACTTTAAGTGTATTGATTCCTTATATGGATTATACAAAGTCGCGTTTAAAAGTATGGAAATTAGTGTAGCAATCAATTTCAAATATTATTAAAATAGTTAAAAAAAGTTTATTATATTTTCTACATTATGTTTGTATATACTAACTTTAATGTAGGGATCAGTTTTTCTAGTTGAAACAGAATCTAGCTTTACCACAACTTTTATTTTGGCTTTACACTTAGTGTTTTTAGATTGTCCTCTTTTATTGTGTTCTTTGTCAACTTTATGGTAAGAGCTATGATGATATATAAATAATTTTCTATGAAACAGTTTTAAAATATTATATTAGTGTTAATTATTTATTGTATTAAACATAATTCAAAGAAAAAATTTATTTACTAACTTGCACTGAATATAAGTTCCATTTGGAACTGAAGAACGGACATTCCATTTAGTATTAGTATTTAAAGAAAATTCATAAATCCAATTACTAATACTTGGTAAATCTAAAATATTTGACCTAACCAATGTATATTTTTCGTTAGATTCAATAATTTTATTGTTAAATGACGAAGGAAGGTTTTCAGAACTTATAACTGGATTCATTTTACATACAAATATAAAGAAAATATTGCTAATAAATAATAATATATGAGATAATTCAAATATGTGCATCAAATTTTACTTAAAGTATTTATTTGTAAAAAGTTAATCAATTAACTCATACAAATATTTGTCCATTGTTTAAAACAATTCTTTTAATCTTTTTTTAAAACAATTATGAATTAAGGCGGCAAAATTCAAATTGTTATCATAAATAATGTGTAGCCAATCAGAGAGGCGAATTTCTTGCTGGGTTACATTTCGTGTGCAGAATGTTAATATGCTTCCGGGGAGGGAGTTAGAGGAACGGCTACCACATCCAAGGAAAGCAGCAGGCGCGCAAATTCATCCTTTGTAATCGGAATGAATGAGTTCTATATCTCTAAATAAGAATAAAGTGTGTATATAAAAATTTTAATAGTAATTAGAATATATACAGGGTGATTCATTAAGGATAAGACACTCGTTTACTCAGTAACTATTGAAAATTTTTAATTTTTGGTAAGGAAAATATTGTTTGATTCAAAAAACACTACAATAATATGTAGTTAAAACATGATATTTTTCATCCCTTCAAGGTTAAAAAACATTAACTTGAGTTTTTTTAAATGAGAACACATATTTTGAATTTAATAACATTTTTGAGTTTTTAATTTAATAGTAAATGGCATTTGAATTTTTAAAATAACTTTATTCGTTTATTAGATATTAACACTTAAAGTTTCAATTTTTTGAGTTAATATACATGTATAATACAGTAGGGATTAAAATTACAGATAGCTAATTGGTTTTTTATGACATCGATATTAGCAGGTACAAAGCATTGTTATTATCAATGGTAGTAAGGCACATTGTTGTGAGTTTATAAATACACTAATTGACAATACAGAATGTATATCTATTGATAGTCATAATTGATAATGAACAATACGTAACTGCGACAGCAATGTCATAAAAAAACAATTAGCTATCTGTAATTTTAATCCCTACTGTATTATACATGTATATTAACTCAAAAAATTGAAACTTTAAGTGTTAATA
>NW_026099572.1:54123243-54124014 GCF_025091365.1 Daktulosphaira vitifoliae
TAGAAGAGATTCTATTGCTAATCTTATTTTGTTCCATTTGAAAACGTGACAAGGCTGTTTCGAAAGCGGTTACTCTCAGTTAGAGATTCCCTAATGCTGTTTGGGTACGAATATTATCCCTAATAGCACCTATCTCTTCATTTGCCGAATAAATAGAAGCGTTGATGTCGGGTGCCTGGGTATTCGATACACCAAAGTTGTTTGTGGTAGGGTGGATGGTTGTGAATGCACTATACTGATTGTGGGTGTCAGGTGTGGGTGAACTTTGTGAAGATAGTGCATTCATGTGTGTGGGTGTGCGATGAGGGGTGAGTGGGCGCATGTGGTCCTCATAGCCAATACCACCATAGGTTTGGTCTAAAGGATTCACTTGCGCTTCACTATCCCTATTTTGTGCTACCGTGTTATTCTGGGGCAAATCTACTATATCAACCGGGTCTAAACCGTGAGTCTCTGATGCTATAATAGAAACATCTGCTGGAATAGGTGGCCGGGGTGGTAGGAGGGTGGTGGCTGGGTTGTTCCCTTCCGCCCTAATTAAAGCCTCAAGAATACAAAGTAGGTCGTTACGGCTAGCGGTGTGAGGAATATTCCNAAGGTCGTTACGGCTTGCGGTGTGAGGAATATTCCTGAAAGCACATTCGCGTTTGATCTCGGTGAGAGACATTTTGTCTAATGTTTTTGCCATTTCCGAATTTAGTGTAAATAAAAGTGGTGAAAAGAAAGAGTAGAAAAAAAAAAGTATTTAAAAATTAAGAGAGAGAAAAAAAA
>NW_026099572.1:54127489-54162884 GCF_025091365.1 Daktulosphaira vitifoliae
GGGGGTCGCGGCACAGTTGTGACGTGGTATAGTTGGATCAAGTTTAATGATATCTGACAGTGATTAAAATCACTATCAAAAATAAACGCTTCGATGCAAATCTTTAGATAGTGTTTAATTTTAAAAAAATTGGTGTTTTATTCCAAAAGCTTGAAGGTCATATTATTGTCACATTACAATAATATAATAATAATACAATAATAATACGAATAGTCAACAAACTCACACCAAACAGTGTGAGTTTGTTGACTATTTCTCTTAAATGTTTATCTAAATTTTTGTTCGAAAAGGATCAAGTCCTTGTAAGAATATAATGTATAATGAAACAAGTTAAAATGTACTATTTCTATGGATAGAAGTGGTGAATATTTGAAATGAAAAAATAATATACTAGTAAATACTAATAAGATAGCATTGTTGAGTACATGAACAGGGTATTTTAGTGTTATCCCATATAAATAGTAGTGACGATTATATTACGACAGAAGCGTTTTTTTTATAGTGATTTTAATCACTGTCAGATATCAATATACATGATCCAACTATGCCACATCATCACTGTGGCCCGACTCCCCTGTGCTGGGTTTTTTTTTCAATTATTGAGGGTAATGTCTTCGACTAGATACGAATTGTGATCTTTTAACGTATGGTTATGAAAAATCGGTCCAGTGAGAGCTGAAAAATAGTAATGACAGACACAAAAAAAATAAATAAATAAACACATCATAGTAAAATTAATACCTTCTCAGATTCGCATCGAAGCAAAAAAAAAAAAATGATCATAACTTCCGCCAAAAATTTTTATATATTCTTCATGTAAACATTTTTGTTTTAGGGATTTATACTTCTCATCACCCCTTCATTACACTTCAGCATATTTTTGAAAATCATCATTCGACCTTTAAGTTAATAGAGCTTTTATCCCGTGCCCTATATTATAACTGGTTGATATTGATTACTTAAACAAATGTTTTTATTTTATTCATTATTCATGTATATTTACACTGAAAAAACATATACGTTTGACAATATTTTTATTGTTAAATCAATCATTTTTTATCACCGGAACAAAATATTTGTTTACTTGATAAATTTTTTAATGTACTATCCAAAATTTTTGTTTAATCAACAAAAAAATTAATTCCACTGAATATTAACAATACATTTGTTGATTGTACTAATGTTTTTTTCTGTGTATCATAAGCTTGTAAAATTTACTATATTTTCGTTAATTGTTTGAACGCTGTTGAATCGTTCAAATTTATCAAAAATTTGAAGTTGTTCTCACTTACGTTTTATTTGGAAAAAATAAATGACATTTTCGTACCGTTCAATAAATATGAACGTGAGCTCATGAATAGATTAGAAAAGATTTATTTAAATGTTTAACCAAGATTTTTAGAAAAATATTAAGTTGTTTTGATCGCAAATCTATTACGATGACAATCAAAAGGTAAGTTATATTGTATAATATTTTATAAAATAGGAATCATTTAATTAAATTTTATGAAATAATGACTATTTTAATTACTCTATTAACTACTGGTCCGGTTCGGTTGTCATACGAGTAAAAAAAATGATAATAGTAATATTCACCGACCGATAAACTTTTAGATGTTATGTTCCATCTGTGTACGAGCACGGAAAAACCGCAGGCTTACAATTAAAAATTATAATTAAAGTAAGATTTCACTTTCACTCATTTTTGTAATAATTGACCTGTTTCTTTACTTTTTGAACATCTATATAATAATTTTATTAATTTATTTATTGAACCAATTTACAACAACTACTATTTATTATTCACTATATTTAATTACTCTATTATAGTTATTATATTTAATTACCCGTAGTCAAAATAGGGTTTTTACTTACTTATTGGTATGTAAAGACTTTGGTGAAAAGGCGATTTTAAGATAATTCATTAATAATTGATTAATTCGATGGGAACGGTTGTAAGAATAATAAACATTTGCACTAGGGTGTCCCTTATTTTTAAAATTTTAGAAATTCTTCAGGCTCACCCCCTAAATTTGTGTGTATACATATAAAAAGTGCCTACAAAAAATTTCAGGTCAATCAGATAAGTTTAACTCATGCCGACTTGGGGTTGAAAATTGGCCAAAAAGAGTAGTTTTTTAGTTTTTAGCAATCAACTCGTAAATTAGTGTTATCACAAAAAAAATTATAGAAACTAAATTGTAAATTTAATTGTTTTGTATAAATTAAATTCTAACAGTTTTTCTTATAAATCTATTNTTACAAAAAATTTCAGGTCAATCAGATAAGTTTAACTCATGCTGACTTGGGGTTGAAAATTGGCCAAAAAGAGTAGTTTTTTAGTTTTTAGCAATTAACTCGTAAATTAGTGTTATCACAAAAAAAATTATAGAAACTAAATTGTAAATTTAATTTTTTTGTATAAATTAAATTCTAACAGTTTTTCTTTTAAATCTATTAGTTTTACAGAAAAAATGTCAAAATACGTAATATTTCGTAAAATTGTCGAAATTGGCATATTTACTAATACTTCATCATATCTGACGAACCATATGTAATACGACCTAATATTTCATACAAAATTTGTTTAAAATTAAATTTTGCAAAATAAAGGTAATAAGTAAAAATTTAATTGAACCAATAGTTTTATTGCTATAGCTGAGATAGCTAGATCATATTACGGTTTTTACTAAATATATGAGTTTTATTGTTAGATTCCGTTAGTTATCATCTGGTATGTGATAATTAAGGTATACTCTACGCAAAGAATACCTTATTTATCAAACGATAGAATTATATGTATTTAATTAAAATTGTTTATTTAATTGTAAATTGATGTATTTTATTGGTTTAACGCATTAGTATACTTATTTTTCAATATTGTATAAATTAAAAAAATTGCTACATAAATTATAAAATGTTAAATTCAAAATAATTCCCAAATTATAACAAAAATATAAATAATAATTAGGTTTTAATGATTCTTTTTTGCAATTAGGATATAATTATCTATGCTCTTGGACATAGCGTAAAAGTAACTCAGCTTTTTACTGTTAAACTATCATGAAAATCTTCCATTATGCTCTCTCAGTCGAATCATGTAGTACTTTAAGTAAGCATACAATTTTTTTTCCGTGTAAATAAAAATCATCAATATTGATATGGAATCGTTAAAAAAATCACATACTGCTCTTCGACAAATAAGAAGCTACAGTTTTTTAAAAAAAAAAAATCAATTACTCATGAAAAGATAGATATCAACAATTTTTGTATTAAATTTTTTAAAATTAATTTAGCAATATATTGTTTCGCTCATCCAACGTGTTTAGTGCATAGCTCCAGAAGGGTGTATATTTATTCTTTTATCGGAGTCACTATTTAAAAAAATTACAGATAACTCTAGCAATCATTTATTATTGTTTCTAAAATATCTGATTCGCAACATTTCCCGAGATAACTGGAAAATATCATTTCGAACATTTTCTAGTGCAATGCAACATTCGACGTCATCCATTCCATAGGTCGTATTAGAAACATCAATTTTATTCCAATTTTTTAAAAGTTTTTAAACATGAGNTCAATTACTCATAAAAAGATAGATATCAACAATTTTTGTATTAAATTTTTTAAAATTAATTTAGCAATATATTGTTTCGCTCATCCAACGAGTTTAGTGCATAGCTCCAGAAGGGTGTATATTTATTCTTTTATCGGAGTCACTATTTAAAAAAATTACAGATAACTCTAGCAATCATTTATTATTGTTTCTAAAATATCTGATTCGCAACATTTCCCGAGATNCTCTAAAATATCTGATTTGCAACATTTCCCGAGATAACTGGAAAATATCATTTCGAAAATTTTCTAGTGCAAAGCAACATTCGACGTCATCCATTCCATAGGTCGTATTAGAAACATCAATTTTATTCCAATTTTTTAAAAGTTTTTAAACATGAGAATATCATGATTTTATCTGAAGTAGTTTTGTTTCAAAAACACCGCGTAAATCAGTTCATAGATGTGATGGCGTTGGTAAAAACCATAAATCTTTCTCTAATTTTTACTCTAGTATTTTTTTAGAACAAAAAAAGACACCAACCTTTTAAACGTCCTATATTAAATGCGGTATTATCACATCATAGAGATTAGGCTATATTTAATAAACCCCAATCGTCTAACGCACAATAAACAGTATTATCTTGTTCATATACCGTCGACTTTATCGACTAATGAGTTCTAAGACTCGTATGGTGTTGAGGTAAAAGCAATCACATTGAACTGTAGTTCTAAAGCAAGGATCATGAACTTTATAAATTTGATAGTAATTATAAGTCACTTTTAGATTAAATGAAGGTAATTAACAAAGTAAACGTATGAGTATATTTTTGAAAATAGTAAGATATTATGACCCAATTACCGGTAATAGATAACATTTATGTTTATGATATAATATTTGAAAAAAAAACATTTAAAAAATATGTGTTAAAAGAAAAATTATTTTAAAACTTGTTAGGTGTTGCTTTGAAATAACGTAGACGACACAATTTAGATTTTTTGGCTCGTGGTGTTTATTTAAAATTGATTGTGAGTAGTTCCGGTGTACAAGAAAAATACAACAAATAAAATATAAGTACAGATTTCGTACAAACGCTGTCTGCTGTTTGTGGTCCAGACGATATATTCGGTTGAAAGGTACGTCGGATGGACCGATACGGTTCTTTGGGGTGTCACGGAGGTGACTGACTTACGCATAATTGCGATGGGTATTGACACTAGGCATTTGTTGAACCTAACACCACGGCGATAACGCCTGTGTGAAATGCTGTCGTGCTTTTCTTCTTACTTCTTTATAAAAATATTTATAACTATCTTAATACAGGTCTCAAAGATGTTATCGCCAGTCATTTTGTTAATTGCATTAATATGGAAATTTAATCTATTCCAATATTTATAATAATTTTTTTAGAAGAAAGATTCATTGGTCATTAAAATTGATCATGTGAGAACTGAGAATTTTTATGGACAGGCATATAAAAAACACATACTATCACTAGACCATACCATCTTTGTTTATTGTTTAAGCTAAAATGTAAAATCGTTGTACAAAAAATAAAATTTTAATCGTACCGCCTGTTTCTTGATTTATTATTTTTTTAAATGCTATACACAGTAAAAATAATATTATACATTTTTTGTTGTTGGATATACTAATGAAGTCATAATAGTAACGTCTAAAAAAAGTTGTTTAAAAGGAAAATTATTTTAAAACTCTATTATTGGTTATTACTTATGGAAGTTTGTTTATTAGATTTTTTAAAATAAATTTCACTTGATAAAAATAATATATAAAACGTTGAACAATAACGAATTTATTTTACTTGTTAAACTAAATATATAAAATTACTTTTCTCAACTTAAATAATTGGTCAATCATTCAGGTAACTACGTTATAAAAATTTGTTATATAAAGATAGGAATAGATATAATACACAACTCTTATAACTTTAATACAATATATATTTCAATGTACATTTTTTAAATAATTTATGCATTCTTAGACTACTTTAAAATAATATTTTTAATTATTATTGTTTTTAATAATAAAAAATATGTATATTTATTTCATTTTTATATTCATTAAAAATTTTAAAACGGTCAATTTTTACTATTTTTCTTGTAAAAAATTTTAATGAGCCGATAACAATGTTAATATAAATACTTACTGAGTTAAATATTTTAGTATGTTGAATGGTTATGAATTATTTTGCTCTATAGGAAAGATTGACGAGCACATAATTTTAATTATATACTGTAAATTGCATTTTGCTTGAATAGAGTTAATTTTTTTTATGTCGAGCTAAAATTATATTTAGTAACTTATAATTAAATTTTTAATTATCAATTTTGTTTAAAAAATCTTATGCATGGTATTACCCAAAATTATAATAATACCACCTATCACTTGAAAATTAATGCGCTTTACTTTAAAAATTATTCTAACTTATGTAGAATTCTTATTTTTTTGATGAAGTATTGAAAAATTGTCCTTTTTAATTTTAAATGAAAAATTTTATAAGAATAATAAATATTTAGCTTTTCTACAGTGGGATTTATTAAGCATATTCACCCTTCGTTTTTTCTTAAATAATGAATTTTTATAAAAATGTATAGATTAAATTTTATTTATTTTTACAAACTATTATTGTAAGTATAAAGTTTATCATAATATAAAATTTATTCCTAAAGATATATTTTAAGGGTAACTTCCGAAAGTAGAATGGTAACCTATTATTCCTTTCACTATTAAATGGAAAACNTCACTTTTAGATTAAATGAAGGTAATTAACAAAGTAAACGTATGAGTATATTTTTGAAAATAGTAAGATATTATGACCCAATTACCGGTAATAGATAACATTTATGTTTATGATATAATATTTGAAAAAAAAACATTTAAAAAATATGTGTTAAAAGAAAAATTATTTTAAAACTTGTTAGGTGTTGCTTTGAAATAACGTAGACGACACAATTTAGATTTTTCGGCTCGTGGTGTTTATTTAAAATTGATTGTGAGTAGTTCCGGTGTACAAGAAAAATACAACAAATAAAATATAAGTATAGATTTCGTACAAACGCTGTCTGCTGTTTGTGGTCCAGACGATATATTCGGTTGAAAGGTACGTCGGATGGACCGATACGGTTCTTTGGGGTGTCACGGAGGTGACTGACTTACGCATAATTGCGATGGGTATTGACACTAGGCATTTGTTGAACCTAACACCACGGCGATAACGCCTGTGTGAAATGCTGTCGTGCTTTTCTTCTTACTTCTTTATAAAAATATTTATAACTATCTTAATACAGGTCTCAAAGATGTTATCGCCAGTCATTTTGTTAATTGCATTAATATGGAAATTTAATCTATTCCAATATTTATAATAATTTTTTTAGAAGAAAGATTCATTGGTCATTAAAATTGATCATGTGAGAACTGAGAATTTTTATGGACAGGCATATAAAAAACACATACTATCACTAGACCATACCATCTTTGTTTATTGTTTAAGCTAAAATGTAAAATCGTTGTACAAAAAATAAAATTTTAATCGTACCGCCTGTTTCTTGATTTATTATTTTTTTAAATGCTATACACAGTAAAAATAATATTATACATTTTTTGTTGTTGGATATACTAATGAAGTCATAATAGTAACGTCTAAAAAAAGTTGTTTAAAAGGAAAATTATTTTAAAACTCTATTATTGGTTATTACTTATGGAAGTTTGTTTATTAGATTTTTTAAAATAAATTTCACTTGATAAAAATAATATATAAAACGTTGAACAATAACGAATTTATTTTACTTGTTAAACTAAATATATAAAATTACTTTTCTCAACTTAAATAATTGGTCAATCATTCAGGTAACTACGTTATAAAAATTTGTTATATAAAGATAGGAATAGATATAATACACAACTCTTATAACTTTAATACAATATATATTTCAATGTACATTTTTTAAATAATTTATGCATTCTTAGACTACTTTAAAATAATATTTTTAATTATTATTGTTTTTAATAATAAAAAATATGTATATTTATTTCATTTTTATATTCATTAAAAATTTTAAAACGGTCAATTTTTACTATTTTTCTTGTAAAAAATTTTAATGAGCCGATAACAATGTTAATATAAATACTTACTGAGTTAAATATTTTAGTATGTTGAATGGTTATGAATTATTTTGCTCTATAGGAAAGATTGACGAGCACATAATTTTAATTATATACTGTAAATTGCATTTTGCTTGAATAGAGTTAATTTTTTTTATGTCGAGCTAAAATTATATTTAGTAACTTATAATTAAATTTTTAATTATCAATTTTGTTTAAAAAATCTTATGCATGGTATTACCCAAAATTATAATAATACCACCTATCACTTGAAAATTAATGCGCTTTACTTTAAAAATTATTCTAACTTATGTAGAATTCTTATTTTTTTGATGAAGTATTGAAAAATTGTTCTTTTTAATTTTAAATGAAAAATTTTATAAGAATAATAAATATTTAGCTTTTCTACAGTGGGATTTATTAAGCATACTCACCCTTCGTTTTTTCTTAAATAATGAATTTTTATAAAAATGTATAGATTAAATTTTATTTATTTTTACAAACTATTATTGTAAGTATAAAGTTTATCATAATATAAAATTTATTCCTAAAGATATATTTTAAGGGTAACTTCCGAAAGTAGAATGGTAACCTATTATTCCTTTCACTATTAAATGGAAAACGGACTAAATAAAATGTTGTCTGGACGATAACCAATTTTTTATAATAGTTTTTGGAGTTATAATTTAAATTATAAGTTAATGGGATGCGCAACGCAAAAGAATTTTTATTTGTGCGTAGTGGTAAAACTAGATTGTAGCTTACTACTAACCTGCTTCTTACCTTTTCTAAATCTTCAAAAACAAACTGGTTATCGATCACTAAAAATTATATTTAGCCCATTCTCCATTATTAATAAATAAATATTAAAACGGTCCCGTTTAACATTTGAAATTTACATTATAAATTTAACCTTAGAAATAATTATTGTTATAATAACATTGATATACAAAGTATTTCGGACATAACTTTTAATGCTATTACTTTTGATACAATTATTATTTTGTTGATGTATATTTTTTTTTTGTGTGTCTGTTATCACTTTTTCTCAGCTCTCGCCGAAACGTTTTTTTTTTAACGATACGTCAAAGATCACAAATCGTATCTAGTCAAGACATTACCCTCAAATATTGAAAAAATTTTCCTCGTTCCCCGTAAATAGGGGAAATCTCCAAAAAAAATTCCAAATTAAAAAATTGCTAATTTACAAAATTTTTTCAATTTTTTTTACTAAAAACTACCAAGTTATGGTTATTCAAAAATGAACAAATCAATAAATCGTCTTTTTTATAGATGCTTGATGTCTTTACCTATCATTTGGTGGTATATTCTTTTTATAAATCTGACCCTTTATTTGCCCACAGAGAGGGATTTAAAATGAAAATTTTTTCACAAATAATTTACTTTTACACATAACTTTTGATAGCGTTCCGGAAAGTCTGACACTTTTATATATATCTTCAATTAAAGCTAATTTAATATACTTTATTATGAAAAAAAATGATTTCGGACTTTATTTTGTCTTCATGGTGAAAACAGACATCAAAGTTAATAAAAAAAATACGATTTTTGTAAAAAAATTCTTTTTTATATTTTTAACTTTATAATGCTATAACTTTTTGAAAAATCTATGGATCAGTACAATTTTTTTATGAGGAGTAGTATTNTTTTTATACTGTTTTATATATACAATTTTATGTATACAATTTTTTATACTGTTTTTTTAAATCGGACCATTTCCCTATATACGAGGGGGGTTCAAATCTAAAAAATGCATGTAGAAAGTAAAACTTTTTCAACTTAAATTTTGAAAGTGTTCCGGAAGGTCTGACACTTTTATATATATCTTAAATTAAAGCTAATGTAGTATACTTCATTATGGTAAAAAAAAATTTTGGACTTTATTTTATCTTCACGGTGAAAATGGCTACCAAAAGCTATTATTATGTGAAAATTCTCGATTTTATTTTTTACATTTTTAACTTTATAATGCTATGACATATTTAAAAGTGTATGGATCAACATTATTTTTTTATAAGAAATAATATTTTTTAATAATCCCTTTTTCATTCNTTTTTTTATAAGAAATACTATTTTCTAATAATCCCTTTTTCATTCGACATACTTTATCTTAATTAGGATATTAATAATGAACTAGCAGATCATGTAGCTTTTGGAATAATCCACCAATTTTTTAAAATTAAACACTATCTAAAGATTTGCATCGAAGCGTTTTTTTTTTATAGTGATTTTAATCACTGTCAGATATCATTATACTTGATCCAACTACACCACGTCACACTATGCCGCGATCCTACTGTGCTGGGTTTTTTTAAAATTAGTATTGCTTCCTTAAACTAATTTTAAAGCATATATTTTATTATTTGTAACTTACAGAAAAATTGGTAAAAATACCATTTTTTCCATAATTTTAATATTAATTTTTTAGTCTTTATCTTACGGAAAATGTGGATGGATTAAAAAAAATTTTAAAACGAATACTTTTTGAGTTACAATTGTCTTAATATATAGAGTGAGTATGGAATGCAGATGAATTATGCAGTGTATACAAACTTTATATATTAATGGTTATAACTCTATGTATATGTGTCCTAAGATTGTTATTGACACATCAAAATTTTCTTTAACAGAGGTCTAATAAATGAATTTTATTAAAATTTGAAAGAAATAAAAAAATCAATATTTTTGAAATAAATTTATTTTATTAGATACTAAGAATAAAAATGTATACTTTAAACGTAGTCTAAGTAGGCATTAATTATTTAAGAAAAGAATTTCTACGAAGTGATAATTGGATCAAAAGTTGTTAAATGTGGTTCACTTTATACAGTGTATATATATAACACATTTAACTTAATATAATGCATTTAATTGCTAATTTCACACACTAAAATGACAATTTTACAAAACATTAAAGCCCTATAAAACAATCACAATTACATTTATTATCAATGTAATTTATGAACAATAGATTTCATATTATAATACTGTAAAATAATTTAAAGCACTAAATAACAGCCCTGCTAATTTAAATAAGTAAAATTCTGTCGTAGTGTTTTAACATTTTTTTTATTCATTATAGTAAACTATATAATTCTAATAAAAAATTAATATTACAAATTATTAAAAATAGAACAATAAAAAAATTGTTTTTCTAGATTTATCATTTTGGAAAAAATATGCATTACGGATTACAAATAATTCTGTGTGTTGTAAGTAAAAAATCGATAAATTATCATACACCGTATTACAATAATACATGTGATTTACTATATGAAAATACAATATTAAAATAAATAAATTGTATGATAATACAATTTTATATTCACGAAAATATATCAAAAAGTTGAATGGTTTTGTGCAAAAATAAGATAACACCATTTATTAAAAATTTTTCAGAAAGCCGAAAAACTAGAATTTTTTATCATACCTGTAAATTTAAGTATCTCTATAGTTTTAAAACTATTTATATTTACTAGAGAGCGCTTTTAATAAAGACCTAGTGAACCAGTTGTCACAAAAACCGACGTGTACATCATATCACGTGACAGCTGATCTCTAACGTCTGTAATCAACTACTCGGTCGTCCACCAGTACAGCAAATCGACGGTGTTCGTGTCCATTGGCTGCCGTTTATCAAAGTTTACATGTTGTGCGCCTTTCGTATACACAACAAGCACCTATGATTGTGTGTCCTATTAATAGGCTATAGTACGCCATATTTTATTGTTTGTTTGTAGTGCCCTTGTGTTTAAAACTCCTGTGCTTTTGCACGTCTTCAGTGATTGGGCTCTGATCACCACTGAAAAAATATACCGCCTTAGTCGCTTTTCCACCGTCTGATTTCGTTTTCCATTACGAACCGGTACGAACACGGACTCGTGATGCCCAGACGCGCGACACCATTTCCACAAAACCCCATACAGTGAGCTCATTACTATCAACAACCAAATTTATTCTGCTGAGTTTTGTATTATTTTTTAATATTATTTATCATTTTGTTTTAATTGAGTTTGACTATTTTATTTTATAACGCTTTGCCGGCCAAATGTATTTGAGGGCCTCCTACAACCCCTTAAATATATGATACTCATCGAAGAACCTTTAAGATATATGGTTATTTGTTATTTAATTATTGTCTACGGGTCATTTATTGGATTTGCGGTTAATTAATATCCTGTGATACCTCTTAACAGTTTCTCTAATGGTCGTAAACAGGCATATAACAAAACGACAATCTAACGGTCCTACAGTTGCTACTACACGCAAAACAAATTATTATAACTTTTTGGAAAATAATTTTTTTCATATTGAAACCTAAAGAATTTCCTTTCATTTGCTAAAAAATTTTCGAAAATCATACCCTTTACCCAATACCTTTAAAATTTAACTTTTCCGACGTAAGTTTTGAAAATATTATGGAAGTACACCGAACTTCAATCATATATTGAAATAAAGCTTATATTATGTACTAAAAGTTTAAAAAAAAGAATTGTCCCGATCACCTATTGCAAATGGGTGACGTATTTAAAAAACATACGATTTTTGTGTTAAAATTTTCAATTTCATATTTTATTTTTTTACTTTAAATTGTTATAATTTAAAGTAAAAAAACATGGATCAATACATTTTTTCTTTCATAAATACTTTATGTTTAGTTTTTTCATTCGACATACTTTTTTTTAAATCGAACTATGATCGTTTATACAAGGGAGTTAAAAACTTTAAAAATACTAGTAAAAAGTAGATTTTTTTAAACTTAACTCTTGAAAATGTCTCGTGAATACTCTGAGCTATAAATGTATGTCGCTTATGTTTAAAAAAATATTATCCTGACACTTATTCTTCTATGGGCAAATGGCCGTCGAATTGAACAAAAATGTAATCTTTATGTAAAAAACACCGTTTAACATGTTAATACTTTAATACTTAAAATTGCCGTAACTTTTTGAAAAATGAACGAATCACAATAATTTTTTTTATATTAAAATTTTAAGTATTTACCTTTCATTTGGTTTAATGCTTTAACACTTAAATATTTACACTAAACACTTAAAATTTAACTTTTTCAACAAAAGATTTAAAAATGTTCTGAAAGTATTCTGAGATTCAATCATATTATCAAATAAAGCTTATATTATATATTACTTTTGTAATAAACAAAAAGGGACACAGGAGAAACGAGTGAGTGTAGGTATGTAGTCTTGTAATAAATAAAATGGCTATAATAAGGTGGCGAAGGAATGTTGTTAAATGTGTTTGGGGCTCGGGGTGTGAAAGGGAAGGAATGTATTGAAATGTGACACAGGTGGCCAATAAGGAAATAATAATCGTAGCAGGCGTAGTGTAAAAAGGATGGGTACCAATGGAAAGCAAAAGTGTCTATAGATACCCGGTAGTGACTGCAATAAAATGAAATAGAAAGGGATCTCGGGGTATGTATGCTTGTGTAAAAACGTCTAATGTATGAATAAGATGGAATTACAAAGAAGGGTCACTACCTAGCTCCTGCACAGAAACGCGCACACAAATTCCCGGCGATTCACAAATATCGTGCCTTTTATAAAAATATTTCAGTTTATTCTTAATGACTTATCCTATTCTAATTGTTTATTACTAAAAAATTCTTCAGTAAAGGATCTATTATAGACTTATTATGTAAACAAATGTTCCACTTACCTCTGATTATCCTGATATTCTCTTGAGATGAACGATGTTGTTGATGTAACAATTATCGATGTATACGTTCACGCATTAATGTACGCAATTATATTTATACGGTTTATATTATTATTAACTCGCGTGTAACTACTTTTCTAGTACAATTCTATATTAAATCTACCCAAGGTGAAATCTAAGTTTGTTATAACTCTGTCTTTTTGCAAAAACCTTTTGTATATTTATGTAGTATAGTTCTTAACCTTGTATATGATGTTTTACGTTAATATATTTATTATTTAATAATTTATAAAGCAAATGAATAACTTCTAAGCAACATAACTGTCCTGTGCAACAAAACTATTTCCAAGTGGCCTACGTCTTTTCAGTCGTCCAAATGGTGATCTAGGGTAGATGCGAGCTCAATTTCAGTTCTTTGCACAATAGATTATACTAGTGTCCTACACTCCGATCACCGGCACTGTGGCATAGATCAGACTAGCTGGTCGATAAGTGGAGAGACACTTTTAGTTGTTTAGTATGATGTTAGTTATAAATATATATTAGTAAAATATTAGTTTTTAGTATAATATTTCGACTCTGATTTATTTGTATTTCGTAGCTGGATGTACCAACGCGAGATCTCAAATAATATCTTTGTCTTTATGCAAAGAACCTTATGATATGTGGCCTACTTCTTTTCAATCACCTGTAGGACGACCTAGGTTAGATGCGACTGTACTATAGATTTATGCACGATAAGTTATGTTAGTGTCCTACACTCCGATTGCCCGCACCGTGGCAGAGATCAGACTAGCTAGTCGATAAGTGGAGAGACACTATGAATAAATCTTATGGTTAACTAAAATTCTAATTATGATATTATTGTACTATTACCCTGTCCAGCCAGGTTGTGGCCCTTCAATAAGTAGTAAATACAATTCAATCAAATTAATTACCTTAGAATATCTAATGTATACTACAAAATAATATTAATAATTTATGCGTTGTAAATTATATAAGTGTCCTACACTCCGATTGCCGGCACTGTGGCATAGATCAGACTAGCTGGTCGATAAGTGGAGAGACACTATGAATAAATCTTATGATTAACTAAAATTCTAATTATGATATTATTGTACTATTACCCTGTCCAGCCAGGTTATGGCCCTTCAATAAGTAATAAGTACAATTCAGTCAAATTAATTACCTTAGAATATGCTTATATATATATAGGAATATAAATGTAAATAAAAGAAATAAATAAATACCAATATTTTATATGTATTAGAATATTTATGTCACCAAAAGTATTCGACCGAAAATAAGATGTATAATATTTTTCAGTAATTACGAAAGAGGGTAAAAAATTATGTAGATTTCATATAGAATTGTAACTAAGAATAAGACATAAACTCACGCACATTCGCTTTCTGTATCTTGGTTGAGTATTCCAGAGAGCCGTAGAGATGTATAGATAGAATTGCAAGCCGTCCCAGTATTCGCTAGAGGGATATTCAGAGGAACCACCCGAATTTGGGGGAAAATGGCCTTTTTATAGCCTGCAAAAACTGGTTTAGCGATCTCTGGTGAGATTCTTGAAATATTTTTGCTGTATTTGATTGGTTAATGTGATAGAATCTTTTACGTGGGCATTTTATGGAATGCGTAAGAGGGAGGTTAAATCTTGTGTAAGGGTATTATTTTATTACTCATCTTATCCACGGGGAAACACTGATTTGGTGATGTATTTTATTAAATATAAGTATTAATTATTACATGTATTAAAATGTGATACTACACTTTATAAAGATTTGCTATAGTAATAAGTCCACCAATAAATGTAATATACATAAATCTAATTTACATTAAATATAAATTTAAACTTATTTTGATTATTTTGCTTTCTAAAGTTAAGAAAAAAAGCTACTTTGAATTTATGAGCTAGATAAAATTCACATTTTTAGCTACAATTTTATATGATGCACGATGTCTACGTCTAATATAATATACTCAGGGGTTCAAGTTCAAACCCCACCTGTCTAAACTTAAATAACTTTTTCGTATTTTATTCGTAATTCTTTGTGTAGTGTAAATAAAATATAAAGTCGTTTGGTTTTTATCTCATTTATATTGTATAACTTCAATGAATATCAAAGACACTTTTGTCTCCTGTAGTGAAAAGGAATTTCTTATTCATATTAAAAAATTTTACTATATGGTTATTTTTTGTGTCTGCCATTCATTTTTCTCAGCTCTCACTAGACCAATTTTTTTAAACAATACGTCCAATTTTCACAACTAGTGTCTAGTTAAAGATATTACCCTCCTTACTTTTGGAATAATCTACCAGTTTCTTAAAATTAAACACCATCAACAGATTGCATCGAAGCATTTCATATAACGGTGATTTTAATCATTGTCAGATATCATCTATACTTGTGCCACTATGCCACAACCTAACAGTGCTACCGTTTTTTATATTAATCCAATATACTTTATTATGCTGCCAACTTTAATTTTTTAATGCAATATTTATTCAACTTGTTTAAATAATAGAAAATTATCTAAATAAGAAAATAATTACTTTTGGCTAGTGGATAACAACTTTTGTTATCCAAAATAATAATAATAATAATAATCCAAAAGTTATGAATATTTTTATACTTAATTGGAATAAGAATGAAGCCAAAAAATATTATTTTCATTTTTCGATTAAATAAGTGGTTCGTAATTAAAGAATCATTTTATAAAAATAATTTACATAATTCTTCTTTACTTATAAATAAATTATACATCTCTATGTGTTACTCACAAATTTTTTGTAGAATGTACCCTTAGTAATATTATTCATCGCAGNGACTATCAATCGTTGTGTTACTCACAAATTTTTTGTAGAATGTACCCTTAGTAATATTATTCATCGCAGTTAATTACACTCCAATTTTGTAAAACGGTAATTGTATCAATATAAAATTTCCCATTTAAATAATTGTACGCTTCGGGTGTTTCTTAAATAAACTATGATAACCTGAGTGTATTATATAATTTTTACTGTTATTATTATACCTATAATTTTTACCATTTTTATTAAGAGGGGTAAACAAAACAATCTTGTTGAATTGGGATTTTTTTTTTTACTATTAATAAGTCATGCGAATGACCGGTAGGTTAAGGTAAATCCTCGAGTTTTAACAGAAAAAAAATAAAAAACCTACTAGATTATAAGATNTAATCATGTTGAATTGGGATTTTTTTTTTACTATTAACAAGTCATGCGAATGACCGGTAGGTTAAGGTAAATCCTCGAGTTTTAACAGAAAAAAAATAAAAAACCTACTAGATTATAAGATATAATTCACTTGCTTTATCATCAACTTTAAAAAGCAGTTAACTTTTAACCTAACATTTACGCAAATTATTTCAAATACTCAAAAAAAAAAGCATTGAGAATAATATGTTAAAAAAATTGAAAAAATTCAATGAAGTGGAAAATAATAAAAGATTAAATGGAAATTATTTTGTAATTTTCCACCAGTGTCAAATAAAATAAATAATATAAATCGTCAACATTTTTCATAAAAATAAAATTTTTTAAAAAGGTTCTGGAATCACTGTACCTTTATAAGTGACATCAAATCAAATCATTTAAAAAGAACCTTATGGTAAAAAGAACATTCGTACTTTTTTCTTCTATGAGTTATTAGGCGCTGCGTTAAAAATAACTTTTAATTGGTAAAATTGTCCTATAATTCGCAAATTAAAAATTTTTATTCAATAAGTGGCTACAAACGCATTTAGAGGGTGCTAAGCTTATACTCCAGAAAATAAAACATAAACCAAACTTATTAAACTACATCGAAGATTTTATGATAGTGATGTTAATTGATGTCAGATTTCTTTTTTTTTTTAGGGACTTATATTTTCAACAACAGCAGTATTAATTACTGATATCAACATTGATATTATTAAAGATTTATCATTTAACAATTTACAAGGAGCAAAAAATGAATTTTATAAGTGTGCTGTTAATTTAGACATAAATGCACACATAAAAAAAGGTAAAACAGAAAAATAACTTTTGTATTCTTATATATAAAAAATAATTCAAAAGACATGTAGTCGTGAAAATAGAATCAATATTATTTTATTTATTGTTTAGTTATGATCACGTTTAAAAAATAGAATTTTGAAATTATTATTATAAAATTTAATAGTGCTTACTTTTGAAACTTTACATGGTTTTACATTTGAATTTAATTTTCTTCAAGTTTGTGTGTATAAAAATATTTATACAATGTAGAACGAAAATATCGTCAAACTCAGTCGATTTTATCTGAATGAATTCATGTACAGTAATAAATTATTATTATTTTTTTTAATTTCATCTGCCCATCAAGACATTTTATATACTACCAAATAGTCTTGTACTATGATCTACTAAATTCCACTGCCAAAATAAAAATTGATAAACAAGTCTATTTATTTAGATTTCTTTAAATTTTACACACTTATTTGTACTTTAAAGTTTAAAATATTCTATGTTAAATAACATTTAATTTTTAATGAATTATTCAGATATATAATTAATTTATCAATACTAATTGATTATTATTTTACAGATATATTTAATGAATTTTTAACTACATTGAAGGATGACATAATTTTCCGTGAAATACATCCAAGTGAAACGAGTATAAAAATATTAAAATTTTTAAATTTAAATAAATTCTATAATTCAGAAGAGTTTGAAAATTGTTGTACTATTTTCCACTCAAGTTTGTTCAAAGTTGAAAAACCCATGGTAAAAAATTACAAATCTTTTGTAACAACACAATTTGTTTTTCATATTATTTTAACAATTCAATAAAATCAAGTAACATTATTAAAATTCAATTTCTTTCCAAGTGTTAAGAATGCAAATGATACCTCCATTTTTAAATTCCATCATACATTTTTAAGTGCTATTTAGATCGACAAGATGTTGGTAATGGAAAGTTTATAAAAATTGTTTTTATTTTATTGATAACTTCTTTAACGCTGATTCCGAATATTTTTCTCTGTCGTTAATGTTTTAGCCACAATTTGAGTATTAGCAATTTTTCACATTTTTTATTTAACATTCTTGTTAAATAAAAGAACAATTTTTCTTTAGTTCTTATTTATTAGTTGAAGTTTTTTGAAAATACAAAATAATTTTATTTTAATGTAGATTAACAATCAATAAATTATTGTAGTATTAAAAATAAGCGTAAATGATGTGGGTTGTATATAGGTATATTAACCAAGTTTGGATATTTGGGAATTTGGTAAATTAGTGAGTAACGAGGTTCTATCGGGGTTGTAGAGTCTAAAAACTAATTAATTGATAAGCACCTTTAATAAGACACTATGGCAACGAGTCGATAATCCGACCCACGAGTACCCAGTCGAAGTGTTTATTAATACAGTCAGATTTTATTAGGATTTTACACTCTTTTTAGAAACGGAACGGCAATCGACCTTTGAGACCATTTAATGTGTATATGTATGAAGTGCGAACAATTTACTAAATTTACTAAAGAGAGTATTGATCTATTGCTTTATTGATCTTTACTCAGATTATTAGTTCTAAATAATTGGGTTAATATAAATTTACTTACTTTGTATTTTAATATCAAAATGTTTAATGACGTTTAAAAATGTCCATCGATCTACTCATCGATTTATAGACTTCCGAATTTTCAGGAAGATAAATAAATCAGTTCTATGCGCAGAAATTTAAAAAAGCGTAGCATTGATGTTTACCAATGACAACACGGAGTCGCGGCTAGTTTGAAAAAATAAACTGGACAAAAGAATTTTGAATTCTATATTTAATTCAGGGCTTCAAAAGTGATCTCAATTGCCGTAGGTGAACGGATGGGTGACCATACATGCGCTTCTGTGGTAGCGAAGAGCACCACATTCCCAGTGCAGAAGGCAACAGGAAACCACTGCACTTAAATTTCCCTAGGATATACCAATTCAATTGGTATTGACCAACCTTACGGTTGTAAAAAAAATCGATATTTCGACCGTTTTGTCGTCATCAACCTATTTTTTATTTTCGATTTGATTGTTACAAATTTATTCATTTAATTTCAGTTAATAGTAAAATTCGTATTTTTCAAATACAAACTTAGTACTATCCTAAGTAGGTCAAAACTGAAAATAAAATAACTTTCAAGATTTTACTGTAGTATGTTAGTATGTGTTTTACTTAAAAAAATTTGACATTTAAAAAGCACATAGAGTGCGAAAAAAATTTGTATGATTTTCACGAACAATATTTATAGCATCCTAATGATAATTTATACAAATTTTGAAACCAATCAATAAAGTTTCTTTTTTGATATAAACTTTTAAAATTGAAATTTAATACATTTATAAAAAAGGTAAAGCTGAATTTTTTTCTATAACTTTTTTTTTCACGTTCAATATTATTAATTACGCCAATAGAAAATGTTATGATAAATTAAAAATACTAAAATATTGTTTATTGTTTTGGGTTTTAACGATTTTATGACTTATTACATTTTTCACATTAATAGGAATTATGTCAATTACAAGTAACGCGATAAACAATATTTTGAAAAAAGAAACGTAATTTTACAAATGCTCAATTTGTGACTAAAATATTGATGATAGAAAAATACTAAGGGTAAAAAAATTCATAAACATTTATGACCCAACTTTTGTTTGTTCTATAATTAAACAAAACAAATATTTTTTAAATTATTTAATATCGTTTAATAACTTAATATGTATGAGTAAACAGCAATTTAATTGTACCTCATTTTAACTTTATTTATTTTTAACGTATTGAACTACTTACAAGCTAGAAAAGCGTTAAAATTTATAGTCTAAATAAAGAAAAAAGAGATTTTTACAGAATACTTCCATAAAACTTTTTGCATCCAAACCCACGAAATTCAATAAAATCTATTTAACTTGCTAATAAATCTCTTCTGAACTTAATATAATTAAAAAGCAAGAAAAACAATACAAAAGTGTATTAAAGTGTTAAATTTGTGTAATATAATGTTAAGGATATTTTTTTATATTTAGCTACTATAGAACTTAACAATCATTATTACGCCGAATTTCAATATTAACTGACTTCCCAATCATATCACAGATTTATTAAACTATATTAAAAATATTTACATTACACATATCTTTTAATATCTCTTTTTAATTGCAAAAAACATTTTTAGTTCGAGGAAAGTGACGATATGAATATTGTAATATATTTGCGGTTTGCAAAATCATTCGATACAATGTGTGATTGTCTAGAATACTATAACACTACAGAAAAACTTATCGAAGATGCCAGTAAGTCAACTTTTTACGCTATTTATTCAATATAAATAAATAATTAATATTTTAAACGTGCTTAGGATTACACGATAAACCGGAACCATATTCATGTAGGGGTAAATAAATAAATATAAACTTAATTTTATCAAAACATTATTATTTAATTAATTTAAAATTAAAATTTTCAGAAGAATATTCACAAAAGAAACGTCAACAATATTTACGGGAATATACAATATATTATTTGAATAAAGTCATATCTGGTGATATTACTCCAAATGAAATGGTTATTGAAATAAAAGAGTACTTACATCAATATATTGACACTGATCCTTTCGCAACTTATTGTAGTGCTGTTTATTACACAAGTTTGATTTCTAACGTTGACGATTTAAAGAATTTATTGAAAGATATTGAAATCTTTAAAAAAACAGACGGTTATATCAAACAAGATTTTTTAATATCATGTTGATTTTTTGAATATTTGTGAAAGTATTTTAAGAATTTACTATAAAAACCAATAATTTCAATTCGAATTTATAAAATAAAATTCAATTAATGAAAAATATATGTTTTTATTTCAAAAAATATACAAATTAATTCACTAGGCTGATTGTTAACTATAATAACCACTTGATAATAAACGAGTTTTGAATGAAAATAATATAACAAGTAAAATTCGTAATTTCCGATGGAATCTATTGTCTAATATACAGATTTGAATTAAAAATTTGAAATTTTTATTAGTAGATTAAACTTAAGTTTCTCCATGATTATTAAAAAAAAAAATAACAGAAATTTGATTCTAGTATAAGTCTAACACCTAAAAGAGATTTGTTATTTTAATTTTAATTTTATTTTGTAAGATTTTATTAAATACAGATGATGTCTCAATTACCGTCAATTAAATTTCATTAAAACTAATTTGAAATATAATTTTGATTTGATAGAAATTACAAACAATACATCAACATATATATTCTGTGATTTTTTAACGATACCGCCCCCATTTTTCGTTAAATTATGATTTTTTTTATATTTATAAATTATAATATTTATTTAGTTTATTAAAAAAAAAAATGTTATTGTTAGATGGGACCTTTCCGAATAAAATAGATACATAAATTAAAATAAGTTTTGGAACCCGACTGGACCGTTATAAAAAAAGTAAAAAGTTTTCTCTCTAATTCCGATAATTGTACAATGCACTTCCAGAATTATAAAATCGAAAATTTATGTTAGTTCAGAAGGTCGTTTTTCTCAACTAAGGAAGTAGACATTGGAAAAAAACCAAAATAAGTTTAACTTTAAATGTTATACATTTACATTCATATATCATCTATGAAAAAAGGTGAACCCGTTACGGTAATCACTATTTGTGCAATATTTCAATTTAAAAAATGTATGTCGGATAAAAAGGATTTGTATAAAGTACTTACAAAAAAAAAACATGTTTTTATTCGTATTATTTCAAAAAGTAACGACTATTGGAAAAATAAAATATAATATAAAAAATTTTAACACAAGATCATGTTTTTCTAACTATGGCCACCATTTGCACATAAAAAATAAGATGTCGGGACAAATTTTTATCTTTAATCTATAGTATGTATCATTAACTTTAATTTAATATAACCTTAAAAGACGCAGTATATCTAGAAAGTTTTCAAAAGTTATAAAAATATATTAATTAATTTTTCTCTATTAAACAGGGTTTAATCAGTAAAATTAAAGTATATGGCTATTTGTGATTGGTTTTGTATGAGAGTGATTGAGTTACAATGTTTTTATTAAATAAAATTATACATCGGGGTATGAGTACGAGGGTTTATGATAAAATGTAAAATATAGGAAAACAAAATGACGAATGAAAATTTATTAATATAATAACAATTTGAAATTATTGTGGTTGATTATTACACTTAAAGGATCATTAATGCTACTCGTACCATCGCTTATCTAAGCTTGTGTTGACTGTGAGTCATACTAATAAATACATCGAATAGCATATAAACCTCGACTGGGTTCTCTATCTTCGCAAGAGAGTTTACCACATAAGTAATCCACACAAAAATTGGTCAAGACTGGGGTTGTTATACCTTATAACCTTGTACATGCGTTATCGATTTTATTCATATAAACAAAAACTTATTCTAGTAATTCACTTAATTTTTTTGATTTCCTACTGACACGACTTACGTTACAATAATGTAGTCGACACTGGTTTTGAGGGTAGAGACCGGTGGGCCGTTTATTATTCAACAACAACAGGTTATTTAAAAAACAAACCGAAAAGATGAACACAGTTAATAATAATCTTCGCATAATATCGCGGTACTTTCGCTGGCGTCAGCGACGCGGTGTCCGGTCTGATCCTCCGGCGTCAACAAGTTAGCAGCGTCGATGGCGATGGCGCGCGGGTGCTGATTGGATCGGTCGTGGTGCACGTCCGGAGCCGGTGGCGTACATCTTCAGTTGGACAACGGCAAGGAGACTCAACGTATCATTTGCGGCGTATTCCGTGCGGCACTTGCTGGACTTTGCACCGTGGCGTATGCAACGCGGTGTTGGTCAGTCAAATACTCATAGTAGGGAAACGACTGATAAAGAAGGCACGAGTAGGCCGTGTTACTACTTAATTTTTGTACTCATTATACTTACTTTTAAACCTTATAACATTCTGTGAAATGTAAGTTTACCTTCGTGGCTGAGAAACAAGGTTGAAATAAATATAATTGGGTTTTTTTGTGACTTTATAGTATATGCCAGACTACTTTTTGCACTTGTAGAAGGATCATAAAGTGAAAAAGGAGTCAGCAAAAGAAACACTTTTTCATCCCTTATACAATAATTTTAACCCATCTATTATAAATGCAAGAAGTTTTACGACCTTTTACTATTATCTGTTTATTTTATAAATTATTTTACTTAAAATAACTGTTTCGTATCAACTAAAGAATTTTTTATATCTATTACATTACCTTTTTACCAATGCATTTTCATACATTTTTCTCAGAATATTATCAAATATATTTAATTTGATGACTAATAGACACTGATTTATAGAGAAATGAATAATGAGTGTATTATAACAAATATAAAACATATCAAAGTTTTAAATAACGTTGAAAACAGTCGTTTAAAAGAAAAACTATTTTAAAAATATTTTATAGGTATATATTTATAGAAGTTTAATTATTTATTATTAGACTTTTTAAAAAAAAATATCCCTTGAAAGCCAGAATATATAAAACGTTAAACAATAACGAATTTAATTTATTTGTTAAGCTAAATACATACAATTACATTATTCGCAGCTTAAATATTCATATAAAAATTCAGGTAACTATACAATAAAAATGTGTTAGATACAGAATAGAATAGATAAAATTAACATTTCATTTGTGCATGCCCACTTAATGTATTTAAATAAAAACTTTGTAGGTTACTAAGTTTAATAGATTAAAAGTTAGAAAATTATCAAACTAAGAAATTGCTGCATTATAACCACATCTGGATTAGTATTTTGAAAATTATTACTTTTTTATACAGACTGAAGGAATTGAGGTAAGGAATTGTTATTGCCAGCCGTTTTCTTTTAATTGCATTTGTTAAATTATATATTTGAATAGATTAAATTATAGTAATGTAATTTATTTAAATATTTAAGTAATAGTTAAAAATAATAAAATTGGAATCCTTATTAGATATAATGAATAGGCCTAACAAATGTTTAATGACTTGTAATCAAGAAATAGGTACTATTTATTAAACTAAACAATATCTCAAAATTATTATTTCTTAAAAATAAATCTATTGATAACGATAAATTAATCATCCTTTTTAGAGTGTGTATATAAAACATTTTACATATTATAATATGATAAATTGCTAATTTCATACACTAAAAATCTAATTTTATATAACTTTAGAGCACCATTCAATATCCATCTATATTTTATTTTTTGTTTGTATTATTTAATCATATATAATACAACCTATTTGAAGTTATGAATAACAACTCAGCAGATTAAAATGTATAATATTTTATCGTGATATTTTCACATTTTTGTATTCACTAGTTTTTCAATATCATTTATACGATAAATTATTAAAAATAAAAAAATTAATTTATCATGTTTTTAGATCTATTACTTTGGAAAAAATATGTATTTGCTATTTCAAGTATTTTTTACTACTGTAAGTAAAAAGAATAAGTATAAATTACCCTAAACATTCCATTATATACATGTTTCGTTTTATGAAAGCCAAATTTTAAAATAAATACAAATCTAAAATATTTATTCATATTTACGAAAATATATCAACAGAGTACAATCGCTAAAAATGGCAATTTTTACTATTTTTCTCATTTTCAAATGACTACCAGTTTTTATAAAATTGATGGATAAATTTCAAATTATAATTGATAATGCTATAGGTATTTAATTTCTCTACAGATATAATTTTTTTTAGAAATCCAATAAATAGTTGAATAATCAGTGAAGATAAAAATATTTTGTAAATTTTTTTTTCAATTCAATTTTTGTAATGTACCGGAAAACTTGACATCTTTTCTGACACATCATATAAAAGATTTATAAATGTACTATTGATTAAAAAAATGATCTCCAAACTTTATCTCTAAGTAAAATCATAGTCAGAAAAATTTCTATTAAAAAAATGCCAAAAATTTTCATAAAAATACATTTTTTAATTGATGATAATGTTCTAGAAAACTATTTTTATAACATGTTACAATTCAAAGCTTTTTAAAATAACTCTGCCACATCTTTAATTTTATGAAAAAACGATTGCTGTGATAAAAATAATATATTTGGTAAATTTGTCCAATAATTGGCAAAATTAAAATTATACATTTATTTATTTGTATAGCTTCAAATACTTAGTGTTATTATAGTTCGACAGCTATGTTTTATTATTGTCATTATTTTTAAAGAGCAATTTGTAAAAATGGTGCAAGTAGTTTTGTGGCTATGTAAGAATTGATAAGGAGACGATGTAATGAAAGGACTGACGCCATCACAATAACAATTAATATTATAAAACTTTTTCAGCATATTAGATTCGAAATAACAAATCTTGATCAATATTATTTTGTCTATTCATATAAAAAACTTTATAGATTTTTTTTCATAGGGACTAATATATTTAACATCAGCCGAAGCCGAATTTCTTGATATTATAAAAAGTTTGTCATCGAATAATTTACAAGAAGCACAAAATGAATTCTATAATTGCGTTGTTAAATTAGACATAAATAATTACATAGATAGAGGTAATAAAGTTAAATTATTTTGAATTAATTTTTTCTGTATGATTCATTTATTATTATTTGTTGAAAATTTCCATGGTTTTATAATTTAATTTAATTTTCCAATATTCTTTAGATTTGTGTGTAAAAATAGATTTATACAATTATTTTTTAATGAATTTTCAGACACATTTAATGTATTTTTAAGTACGCTGAGGGACAATATCGTTACCCGAGAAATACACCCAAATGATATGAGTACAAAAATAATAGAATTTTTAAAATTAGATGATTCATATGTTACAGAAGAGTTTAAAAAGTGTTGTATTTTATTCTACTCAAATTTGTTTGATGTAAAACAGCCCATGGTAAAAAACTTCAAATATTTACAAAATAACAAAACTATATTTTTTGTTTTAATATTATTGTAACAATTCAATAAAAAACAGGTTACATTTTATAAAGTCAATTTCTTTCCAAATGATAAGAATGTAAATACATATTTCCTACATTATATTCAATTATGCAATTTTCAATTTTTTTTCCAAATAATTATAGTATTTAATAATATATAATGTAATCTTTAATTTCATTTTAATTCGCTAAAAATTTATTATTAATAAAAATGACACATTTTCATTATAATTTGCAGCAGTAGAAAACTTATTTTGATAAATTACAACACATATAGTTGACAGTTACGATATTATTTACTTAATTTTTACTCGCTAATCAGTCTTCTTTTAAATAAATAACTTTAATTTAATTTTAAAAGCAAAAATAGTGTAGTAAAGATCTAAATATTATTATTTAAAATTAAGTTTATTTTATGATAACCATTGATACGATCACATTTGCATGTGCCCATATCTCTGTCTCCCATAACATTACTTTACCGTTTATTAGACTTACGTAATATATATGTCTAATATATATATATATAATTGACACAGTGACATACAACAATACCAACAGGAGGACTGCACACATAAGCACTTTCGGGATTCACGGCCATAATATGAATGTCCCGATCATTAGTTTACCTTTTACCATCAACGCGACGATTATTCTTGCTCTGGTCTTATACTTAACTTAAATTACCTACCGCGTATAGAGTGTGTGTGTGTGGCCGTCAGCTCCCTGTTGGATTATTATCATCTCTAGATGTCCATCAGGTTGTACTATTTATTTAATATATCTTAGATATAGCCTAGCCATCTATCCTACTTAGTTGGTCCCTTAGAATACTGTTGACGGGCATTTAGGCTCAACCCCTAAATGGCCATGTAACACCATCTAGCGAGTATACAATTTTAATCAGTAATTTGTCAAGTTGTAATATTAACAGGCTTTCAATCATATCACACGTTTATTAAACTATATTGTAATTATTTACAATATAGTTATAGTTATTTATTACACTACTGATTTGACATCTCTTTTTAATAATATTAAACATATTTAGTTCGAGGATACTGACGATTTGAATGTTATGATGTATTTACGTTTTGAAAAAGCATTTGATGTAATGTGTAATTGCCTAGAAAATTATAGCGCTTTTCAAGAAGTTGATGAATGCGATAGAAGTAATTAAACTTTATACACTATTTATTAATATATAATATAACATAATTAACTGACATTTTTAACATTCTGAGTAAACTGTGCCTATACAAAATCATATCTAAGTAAAAGTAAATAGATTATTATAAACAAAATTTCATACAAACAGTATTATTAAAATTTTCAGAAGAAATGTCAACACAAAATTACAAAAATCAATTTCGGATATTTACAATAAAACGTCTATTTAAAGTAATTTTAGGTATTACAACTCCAAATGAAATGGTTATTGATATAAAGAATTACATACATAATGGTTATTACGAAGAACCTTTCGCAAAATATTGTGCTGCTGTTTATTATACATATTTGGTTACTTACAATTCTAATTTAAATGAGATATTAAATCTAATTGAAGATTTTACTAACAAAACCAATAATGTTAAATTAGAATTATAAAATAGAATTAAATTTATAAAAATTGTTTGTTTTTATTTCGAGAAATATAAAACATTAATTCACTTGACTGAGTCATCAATAGTGAAAATTAAAATCGTGATTTTTTAAATTTCTATCTGTTGTGAATAGGTATGAAAAATTATTCTGATATAATTCTTCCTTTATGTTCCATTGTATTTAATAAAAATATGTAAGCTATGTATTAGGCATGATAGACAACATAGTTCAAGACAGAGCTGCTACCTCATAACAGATATAATACTCGTTGAAACACGGCCCTTACGGATTCTAGTTGTGCGGATTGTCCACTACTCTGAGTGCGATAAACTGCACACACACACATCATTAACAATTATATTGTTGATTATATTATAATTATATTGAAACGCAATAAAGACTTATTTTCTGTTTACTATTTGATGTTGTCTTTCATATTAAACACACAACAAATTGGCGACGAGGAACACGTTTCTTAAATCATACTATCTAAATAAGTGATTTCAATAACTATTAAATATAAATCATAAATTTTTATAAAAAACAAAGTGCAGTGAAAATTGCCATATTGAACCAAAATGACTGACACGAAACCAACATTGAGTTTTAATCAAGTTATTGGTACTCCGAGCACAATTGAACTGGAAATGAGTATCACCATTTTCCAGTCAAAATTGACAAATTTCTTATCAGCGAATGAAATCGAAAATGAAATACAAAAGAAAGCCATATTGCTATCGTCTGTCAGTGAAGACATTCATAAATTTTTATTTAGCTTATGTGTACTTAGCACACCAGACACTCAAGCACACAGTACATTGATAAAGCTTCTAAATCAATACTACAATCTAGTTAAATCATATTTCGCAGCTAGGAATATATTTTACCTGGCAAAACAATATACTGATCAAATGGTGGCAAAATGGGGTACGCGTGTCAAAAATCTTGGATCGAAATGCAAATTCTTGTCAGAATTAACCACATATCATACAAGATATATTCATAGTAGGAATGAGTGCTGGAAAAATACCGGCTAATAGGAGAAGACGCATTTGATCTAAAATCCACATATGCGAATCTAATGGACATAGCAAATATTAAGGAAGCTACCACGTGAGAAATAAAAATACTTGAAAACAGCATGAATCGGAACTCAACTAACAAAAACAACTTCACCAAAATGTAATAATACAAAAATAAAGATAAAAATAGGTTATATCAGGGTTGTAGAGTCCGAGGGTTTAGAACAATAAGGACAAGTAGATATAAAAAAAAATAATTAAAGTTCCTTTTATAGAGATATTATAAATGACCCAACTGGTAAGTATCGGTAATGATACACTGAGGTAACGAAGAGGCGGTGGCCATCTCACGAATATCATGTAATGTGATTATGTATAAGGTACGAACTAGTCAGTAATAATTAATTGAAGTTTAAGGATTAATATAATTATTTGATCTATTGCTCCATCGTTCTGTACTCAGATTATTAATTCTAAATAATTGAATTATAATATAATATAAGTATTGACTGTTATTGATTGTTATTGATTTGAAATCTTACCCGATGATTTTTCTTTGTTCTTATAATAACTTTCAATAGTATCAAGTAATAATAAAACAACACCAACTCAAATGTTTAGTTCATAAATTAACACGTGAGAATTTCGACAATGATGATTACGAACTTTCCGTATCGAGGTCGAGAGCGCGATTATAACAGTTCTTTGGATATCTAGAGACAGACTCCCACAATCCCTTAGCACTGACTGAGAAGGATTACTCTGATTTTTATAGTATTTTGTATCCCCGAATAATCATCATTGTGTCATTCATGTAAAGTTATCGTTTTTTGATAAGTAAGCATAAAATTTGAAATTTATAAATTAATACATAAAAAGAATAAAATATATAAATTAATACATGTGGATAATATACAAATCATTTTTATATAACGTTAATATAGTTTGTTTTAACATTTAAGACCACGGTTGACACATAGTGTTTATTTATTACGATAAGAGTAAAAAGAACTAACAAGTATAATTTATAAATTTCTTGAAGAGTGATTTTTAAAGATGACTAATAATTGACTCATAGCTTAATTGTGTGTAATATAATATAATTAAACGACAGTATGTGTTTGTTAAATATTTCTCTAAGTTATTTATTTAAAAACAATCATGTTATTTTAAGCATATGAATATAATTTATAAATAAGTGTTAATAATCTTAAATGAAAAACTATTATTGTGGACACGAGTAGCCCACTGTTATTTTATATTATAATAGTAACAAGGCTATTACAACAAAAGTAAACAGGTCAATCGTGAACCATCGGATAAACCAAAGTGTGGAGTGTGTTCAGTCGTTCAGACCATCTATAAAGATACTGTCGATACATTGACTACATTGACTACAGCTGCAATATATGCAATTTAAAAGGTCTATTGACTCCCATATAGAAAAATGGTAAGAGTTTTAAGCAGAATTATGATAACCATTCGTGCACTAAATTTTTAACTGAAAATTCTAGTAAAGCAGTAGATGATCAGGCAGTCGTATACAATTTATCTGATAAATTTTTAGTTTGATAGAAACTAATTCTCAAAATAGACTTAAACCATTTACAATTCATTTATTAATAGAGAATTTAGATGTTTTATCATCATTTGATTTTGACAACAAGTACATTAATTTGAAAAAAATATGGCTCATTTTCTTTCAATAATCAAAATTGATTATCTTAATAGCAATACCTGAGACGATGACAATAGCATAATTTAAATTGTATTCATGAAAATTCACCGTTCCCATTAGACTAGTCTAACATTAAAATTGAAATAAATAGAGATCAAATTACGTCAAGATTCCTACACGTGACAAAAACAGATGAATGGAGTGACGAGTTCACACTTAACAACGAGCTAAAACCGTATGTCACTCATAAAATTGAATTATCTTTGAAACATGGGTGTTCATTAAGGGGGCTATTGTGTGATAATTCCGCAAAAATTTCAAAAAAAATATCCTAGCTGAACTAAACTCGTGTCACATATATATGACCAGTATTCAGGCACGTAGCCAGAAAACATTTATTGGAGGGGCCAACAATTTTGGGCCCTTGTATCATTTTCCATAATTTGTTTCCCATGAAAGGTTTGTGGGGGGGCTCTCTCCACTCCTCCTTAGACAGTATCCCATTCAATGAATCTTACAAGTTCAAAATTTTACCATTGGTTGGTTAAAAACAAATTGTTTTCGTATAAAGTATACTAATTATTACAGTATTATAAAAAAAACAGCACAGGGGGTCGCGGCACAGTGGTGACGTGGCATAGTTGGATCAAGTATAATGATATCTGACAGTGATTAAAATCACTATCAAAAAAAAAAACGCTTCGATGCAAATTTTTAGATAGTGTTTAATTTTAAAAAATTGGTGGATTATTCCAAAAGCTACATAATCTGATAGTTCCTTATTAATATCCTGATTAAGATAAAGTATGTCGAATGAAAAAGGGATTATTAAAAAATAGTATTTCACATAGAATAATTATGTTGATCCATACATTTTTCAATAAGTTATAGCATTATAAAGTTAAAAATATAAAAAAAATCGAGAATTTTCACACAATAATAGAATTCGGTAGCCATTTTCACCGTGAAGACAAAATAAAGTCCGAAATTATTTTTACATAATAAAGTACATTACATTAGCTTTAATTTAAGATATATATAAAAGTGTTAGACTTTCCGGAACACTTTCAAAATTTAAGTTGAAAAAGTAAATTTTTTGTGAAAAAGTTGTCATTTTGAATCCCCCCCTGTAGGCAGGTAAAAAGACAGATTTATAAAAAAATATATACCAAATGATAGGTAAAGACATCATGCATCTATAAAAAAAAGAGTTATATTGATCCATACATCTTTCAAAAAGTTATAGCATTATAAAGTTAAAAATATAAAAAAGAATTTTTTTACAAAAATCGTATTTTTCTTATTAACTTTGATGTCTGTTTTCACCATGAAGACAAAATAAAGTCAGAAATTTTTTTTTACCATAATAAAGTATATTACATTAGCTTTAATTTAAAATATATATAGAAGTGTCAGACTTTTCTGAACACTTTCAAAAGTTAAGTTGAAAAAGTTCTACTTTCTACATGCATTTTTTATATTTGAACCCCTCTCGTTTATAGGGAAATGATCCGATTTAAAAAAAACAGTATGTCGAATGAAAGATGTATATAAATAATACTTCTCATGAAAAAATTGTATTGATCCATTCATTTTTCAAAAAGTTATAGCATAATAAAGTTAAAAATTTTAAATACAATATCGAAAATTTTCACACAAAAATAGCATTCGGTAGCCATTTTCACCGTGAAGATAAAATAAAGTCGGAAATGTTTTTAAATAAAAGAGTACATTACATTAGCTTTAATTTAAGATATAGATAAAAGTGTCAGACTTTCCGGAACATTTAAAAAATTTAAGTGGAAAAAGTTAATTTTTTTTGAAAAAGTAATTTTAAATACTCCCTGTGGGCAGGTTAAGAGTCAGATTTATAAAAAAAATATACTAAATGATAGCTAAAGACATAATGCATCCATAAAATAGAAAACTATATTGATCCATACATCTTTCAAAAAGTTACAGCACAATAAAGTTAAAAATGTAAAAAAGAATTTTTTTACAAAAATCGTATTTTTTTTATTAACTTTGATGTCTGTTTTCACCGTGAAGACAAAATAAAGTCCGAAATTTTTGTTTGCATAATAAAGTACCTTACATTAGCTTTAATTTAAGATATATATCAATGTATCAGACTTTCCGGAACATTTTCAAAAGTTAAGTTGAAAAAGTTAATTTTTTGTAAAAAGTTGTCATTTTGAATCCCGCCTGTAGGCAGGCAAAGGGTCAGATTTATAAAAAAAATATACCAAATGGTAGGTAAAGACATCATACATCTATATAAAAAAATTATATTGATTGAAGTTAAAAAAATTATGGTATTACTTTGGTAACATCTAAGATTAATAATTTAAGAAATTTATTAGATAACCCTAAAGATAAGGTAGATGAAGGGGGGAAATCAGGCATTTATAAAATACAATGTGAAAGTTGTAATAAATGTTACGTAGGACAAACAAAAAGAAATATAGGGGTCAGGTTTAAAGAGCACTTAAGAAATATTAAAAATCAAGAAATTGAGAAATCTCCAGTGGCTGAACATTTATTGACACATAATCATTCCATTAAAACTATAAAACTAATTAAAAACGTAAATAATTACAAAGAACTTAATATCAGAGAAGCAATAGAAATGTTTAAAAATAAAAACAATTTAATTAATTGGGATCATGGCCAGCTGAAACATTCATTATTAAACTTGTGTAAACTGGCAAAATGTGATAATATTACTTAGTGATGACGTCACTGGGTGATACGGTCACTAGGGGTATATAAGGGAGTTTTTTCTAGTCGGGGTGTCAGTATATGTTTAGCGTTGATAATGGTAACATTGTTTCCGAAATACGTATCCGCGACTTTTCATTAATTTTTTGTGGCTTTGAGTTTAATATTTTTTAGTTTTTTAAATTATTAATTTTTTTAATATAGTTTTAATTTTACTTAATTAATTAGCCACAAGTGATCAATTTTTATTATATTATTATATTGGAAAGTAATGTCTTACTAGATGCGATTTGTGATCTTTTGATGTTATGTTCATCAAAATCGGTCCAACGAGAGCTGAGATTGAGCGTTCACAGATACAAAAAATATAGTCATAGAACACTATATATTTTTTTAATTAAAAATTACAGAATCTACAAATTAGTAAAAATACCCCCTTAATTACCAACTTCCCCTAACTCTCTCTTAAATATACCCCCTTAATTACCAAACTCTCTTCTAAGTATACCTCCTTAATTACCAACTCCCCTAACTCTCTTTTAAGTATACTCCTTAATTACCAACTCCCCTAACTACTCTTTTAGTATTCCCCCTTAATTACAAATTCCCCTAACTTTTAGTATAACCCCTAATTCCTCTTTATTATTCAACCTTAATTATTCATTACCCTTAGATACTATTTTACTCTCCCTTAATTACTATATTTCACATCCTGAATTACTAATTATTACACTTAAACTACTGCATCTCACAACCTTAATTACTAATTACCATTATTCTGCAAAGAAATTATAATAAACAAAAATATACTTTTCTTTTCCAACTTTTCGGGCTCTTTTTTTAAATCTCTAATTAGACTTTCATTCTATCACTTTTCTATAACTAAGTTTTGATAGAATTACTTATTATTAAAAAATAAATATTGACATAAAAAAAAATTGTTTTAAATTAATACTGATTTTTGTGAAAGTTTATAATAAAAAAACCAATAGATGATTTTTTCAGACAGTCATTGAGTATGACTGATGATAATGGACAGATAAATATAAAAAAACCCCAGAACAGTGAGGTTGTGGCAGGTCAAGCCAACGTTTTTTTCCATAATAGGAATTTACGATAAATAACGATTCATATAATTCTCGTAAATAAATCTCCAGATCGACGGATGAACGTTCAATTAAATCGTTAATAATTGCCTATTTTTCATACTCTGAATTATTAACATAATATTCGATCACTACATCGGTACAAATGTTGATGTATCGTCCGGTATGGTAGTCATATCTTAATAATGCCCTATGTTGATAAAATTTATTGATTTCACAATTACAATATTTAAAATGGTAATCTTCTATTTTTACATATAAATTATATGTTAACGGTATAAGAAGAATACTATTATCAATTTATTTTACTCAATTGTGACATTGAAATTCATAACACATTTTTGTACAAATTTTCAATCGTACTTATTTTCTTTTTTTGTTTATTATTGAATACGCAGGTTAATTAAATAAGTAATAGTTTGTATGCGTACTTGTTCAGTATAGAGCGTTACAAGTAAAAAAAAAATTCGTATCGAAGCTAAAAAATTGACTATTTAAGCTAACTCAAATTTAAAAATAACCCAGCACAGTGGGGGTCGCGACATAGTAGAGACGTTGCATTATTGGGTGCAGTATAGATTTAATCTGACAGTGATTAAAATCACTATCATAAGAAACGCTTCGATGCAAATCTGTAGATAGTGTTTAATACTAAAAAATTGGTGGATAATTACAAAAGCAACAAAAACTTNCTAAAAAATTGGTGGATAATTACAAAAGCAACAAAAACTTCTACTGCCTTATGTCCGAAATTTTTTTTTCCATAATAAAGTACATTACATTAGCTTTAATTTAATATATATATACAGGGTGTTCAATAAGTTCGGAAACACCCATTTTTTAGAGCCGCTATTGATTTTTTTAATAATTTTTTTT
>NW_026099572.1:54162984-54326148 GCF_025091365.1 Daktulosphaira vitifoliae
ACCCTTTTGCATTAGGGTTGAATTTTAATTTTAATCGTAAAAGATGCATTTAATTATTCAATTAGCTTCTAAAAAAAAAAAATTATTAAAAAACTCAATAGCGGCTCTAAAAAATGGGTGTTTCCGAACTTATTGAACACCCTGTATATAAAAGTGTCAGACTTTCCGGAACACTTTTAAAAGTCNTGAACACCCTGTATATAAAAGTGTCAGACTTTCCGGAACACTTTTAAAAGTCAAGTTGAAAAAATTAATTTTTTGTGAAAAAGTTGTCATTTTAAATCCCCCCCTGTGGGCAGATAAAGGGTCAAATTTACAAAAAAAATATTCCAACTGATTGGTAAAGACATCAAGCATCTATATAAAAAAAAATTATATTGATATATTAATTTTTAAAAAAGTTATGGCAGTTTTTATTAAAAAAAATTGAAAAAATTTCGAAAATAAGCGATTTTTAAATTTGTAGTTTTTTTGAAGGTTTCCTTCATTTATGGGGAACGAGGGAATTTTTTTCAATTTTTGAGGGTAATGTCTTCGACTAGATACGATTTGTGATCTTCTAACGTATCATTGAAATATATCGGTTTGGTGAGAGCTGAGAAAAAGTGGTAACACACAAAAAAAAACACATCATAGTAAAACCAATACCTTCTCAACTTGTCATCGAAGCTAATAAAATAATGATGTGAACATAAGCTGATTTAATTTTTCAACTATTAAGTTATTAAGAAAAAATAATTTATACCTAAATACTAATAACAAATAAGTTATAAATAATTTTGAAAATAAATATAAATTATAAACAATGTAAAATTTAATTTATTTAAAATTAAAAACAATTCCTGCCTTTTTTTAGTCATATTTTCATTAATATTATTTAGAGCACACAAATAACAAATTAACAAAAACAAATAAGTTACCTATTATAACTACTAAATTATAAAAAAAAAAAACAGATTAAAGATAAGATTTATCTAAAAAATTTTCATAGAGTATTACGCTATCGAATTTTGTAATCAACTAGATTCTAATCAATGCATATTTCAATAAGTATCAATGATACTTGGTAGTTTGTTATAATTTGTTGGACCAGAGTTAAAAAAAATTTATCTACAACCACGTTTGGAGTAACTGCTATTCCATTTATTATTACGTCCAGAACGTTATCTTTTTCAAATAACGCTTTCTATGAATATAAAAATGAAAATACAGCCTTAATAATAACTGTACTACTCAATAGTAATCACAAATTAATAATAATTTCAATGTATATAAAGCCTAGTATGTTATTGATAATTCGTAAAATAATTGAATTTTAAATTTGGGGGGGCGGCCCTGGGCCACATTAAATCTAAGGGGGGTCAGGCCCACCCATGTCTACGTGCCTGCCAGTATGAAAGGTTTGGCATGATCATAATTTTGGTGCCAATAATTTACAAGGACATTGAAAGTATAGTTCACATAATAAAGGAGTCGTCTTGAAGGAGTAGACAGATATACATAAGAAAAAGTCTCAATACTCCTTGAAAACGAAAAAAAATCTGAGTTTTAATAACGTAATTATTTTTTTCATGGTGGTAAATAACATTTTCAAGAAAATGGTCTTAAATTTTCATTATATATATATAAATGTAAAACAAACAATAAAATTTGTAACAAAAATTATTACTAACACTATTTTAATGCATACACAATAAAAAAATATCCATAAAAACATGAACATTATATCGATTAAAAATATATATTTTTTACTTTAATTAAACTTTAACTAGGATAATCCATGAATTTTTGAAAAAAAAAATATTTTCCAATAGAATAAATATTTTATAAAATTGTTTTTTCAAATTTATCAAAATAGAAATTTTGATTTATCTCTTTTTCAAAATTTAGACCACCGTGTAAAAAAGCTCATAAAAAATGTTTCCACCTACAATAAAAAAAAATGGCTACTGCGTGATATTTCAAATGTGAAAACTGCTTTTTAAATAAATTTTTGATGCTAATTTTGCTTTAATAATATATTATTTTAAAATGTTATAAAAAAAAACTTTTACCAATATTTTGCAAAATATATAAATTAATTTTTCTCTATTGAACATGTTTAAATCAGTAAAATAAAAATACATGGTTATATGGTTATTTTGTATTATGATGATTGAGTTACTATGTGCTTATTAAATAAAATTATATAATATAATTTTCTCTCGGGATATGAGTACGAAGGTTTTATGAGATGAAAAGCAAAGTGATGTTTGACAATTTATCAATATAGTAATAAATTCAAATAAAAATTATTGTGATTAATTATCACAAATAAATTATTAATTACGCCACTCGCACCAGTAGTTATCTAAACTTGTGCTAACTGTCGTGTCAATAAATACCTCGAGTAGCATATAAAACTCAAGTGGAATCTCTATCTTCGCAAGAGTGACTTTATTTGTGTTGACCACAAAGGTACCTCACTGAAATATTGGACAAGGCTAGTTAACTTTGTACAAACGTTATCGATTTCATTCATTCGAACAAAATTTTTTTCTAAATTCACTTAATTTATTTGATTTCCTACTTAATTTTTGTACTCATTATTCTTAACTTTAAACCTAATAATCTTCTCTGAAATGTAAGTTTACCTTCGTGGTTTAGAAACAAAGTCTAAATAAATATACATTTTTTTTTTTTGTGATTTTATAATATATGCCAGGCCACTTCTTGCACTTGCTGAATGATCATAAAGGGAAGGAGTGAGCAGAAACAACAGCTTTTGTGCCATTTTATATTAAATTTAACCCATCTATATATGCAAGAAGTGTTATGACCTTTTACTATTATCTGTTTATTGCACGATTGTGTTGGTTTGCACATATTATTTTACTTTAAAGCTGTTTTATCACAACTAAAGAATTCTTTATAGTTATTACATTAGGGTTTTATTTATGCATTTTTTATATATTTTTCTCAGAATAGATAAAAATATATAATTTAATTTGATGATTAATAGACTATGATTTATAGAGAACTGAATAATGAGTGCTGTATAAATTATAACAGGTATAAAACTTATCTAAATTTTAAATAATATTTACAAAATATCTATAAATTAAATTTATTTTAAAACTCTATTATGGGTTTCTATTTATGAATGTTTGATTATTGATTATTAGATTTTTTAAAAATAAATTTGCTTTATAGAAAGAATATTTAAAACGCTGAACAATAAAGAATTTATTTTATTTGTTAAACTAAATATATACAATTAGTTTATCTCTGCTTAAATATTCGATCGATTATTCAGGTAACTATGCTATAAAAATGTATTATTTACAGAATACAATAGATCTAACTGACAACTGTTCAAACTATTAGTTTCAATTAAAATTTCATTGCTACATGCCCACTTAATGTATTAAAATGAAAACTTAGTAGATTACTAAATTAACAGATTAAATGTTAGAAAATTACCAAACTAAGAAATTGTTGCTGTATAATCACTTCTGCACTAGTATTTTGGAAGTTATTATTTTTTTATATGGACTGGAGGAATTGGGGTTATGCCATTCTTATCATATCTTCCTACCGAATTATAAAAATGTTTATAACTACTAAAATACTGGTCTCAAAGATGTTATCGGCCAGTCGTTTACTTAGTTGCATCAAATTAAATATTTAAGAATAATAAAGTTAGTATACTTATGAGGTATAAGGAAAAGACCTAACAAATGTTTAATCACTAGTAATCAAGAAATAGGTATTATTTATTAAACCAAACAATATCTCAAAATTTTTATTACTTAAAAAAAAATCTATTGGTAATGATAAACTATCTAATCTATTTGACTCTTTATATAGTTTGTATTATTATTGTTTGTATTATTTAATCATATATAATACAGCCTATTTGAAGTTTTGAATAACAAGCCAGCCAATTAAAATGTACAATATTTTGTCTTAACATTTTTTAATCACTAGTTTTTCAATTACATTTATACGATAAATTATTAAAAATAAAAAAATTAACATATCATGTTTCTAGATTCTAGAATTCTATTACTTTGAAAAAAATATGTATTTGCTATTTCAAGTATTTTTGACTACTGTAAGTAAAAAAGAATAAGTATAAATGATCATAAAACGTTATATACACGTTTTATAAATTTAAATTATTTGTTTAAAAACAGTCATGTCATTCTAAGAATGAATGTAATTTATAAATAAAATTATTACTTATGCGATAGAAGTAATTAAACTTTATACACTATTTATTAATATATAATATAACATAATTAACTGACATTTTTAACATTCTGAGTAAAAGTAAATAGATTATTATAAACAAAATTTCATACAAACAGTATTATTAAAGTAATTTGAAATAAAAATTTTCAGAAGAAATGTCAACACAAAATTACAAAAATCAATTTCGGATATTTACAATAAAAAGTCTATTTAAAGTAATTTTAGATATTACAGCTCCAACAAAGCATAACCGCTAAAAATAACAATTTTTAAATATTTTTCATAATTTCAAATGACTATTACTTTCTGTAGAATATAAGGATAAATTTCAAATTATAATTTAAAATACTATAGGTAATTAAACTCTTTATCGATATACCTTTTATTTAGAAATCTAATGAATAATTCAATTACCAATAAAGTTTTTAAGCATCTTAGCTTATATTCCAGAAAAAAATATTCTTAAAAAAATCATATACTAAATGTGTTTCTCCGAACATATTGTCATCGAAACCTATTCGATTCGAACTAGCAGTATTTTATCAATATGGTATTGTCTATTCATAATACAAACCGTGCGGATTTTTTTTTTTTAATAGGGACTTATATATTCAACATCAGCCGAAGCCGAATTTCATGATATAATAAAATATTTGTCATCGAAAAATTTACAAGAAGCACAAAATAAATTCTACAATTGCGTTGTTAAATTAGACATTAATAAATACATAGAAAGTGGTAAGACAGTTTAATAATTTTGAAATATTTTGTTGTATATATTTAATTTATTGTTATTTTTTTTTTAATTTACGTGGTTTTTATAATTGAATTGAATTTTCCAATTTTCTTCAAATTTGTGTGTACAAGTAGATTAGTACAAATATTTTTTAATGAATTTTTAGATATATAATTAATTCATCAATAGTGATTTATAATTATTTTACAGACACATTTAATGTATATTTAAGTACGTTAAAGGATCACATCGTTTCCCGTGAAATACACCCAAATGATATGAGTACAAAAATAATAGAATTTTTAGAATTAGATGAATCATATATTTCAGAAGAGTTTAAAAGTTGTTGTAATATATTCCACTCAAATTTGTTTGATGTAGAAAAGCCCAAGGTACAAACTTACAAAATTTTCAAAATAATAAAATCTCTTTGGTTTTAGTTACATTTTAGAAATTCAACTGTTTTTCAAGTGATAAGAATGTAAATACATATTTCCATCATTAAATTCAATTATGCAATTTTCATTGGTTTTTTCAAAAAATTATATTACTTAATAATATAAAATGTACTCTTTAAATTGTAATTCAATGAAATTTATTATTATTCCAAAATGACTCATTTTCATTGTAATTTTTAGCTGTAGAAACCTTATTACGCTAAATTACAACACATAAAGTTGATAATAACGATAAAATTTACTTAATTTTGCCTCGCTAAAATAGTGCAGTAATGATTAAAATTTTATGATTTAAAATTAAGTTTATTTTATGATAACTATGTAGCGAGTATATAATTTTAATCAGTAATTTGTCCAGTTTTAATATTAACAGTCTTTCAATCATATCACATGTTTATTAAACTATATTATGAATATTTACATTACTCTACTGATTTAATATCTCTTTTTAATTATAAAAAAATATATTTAGTTCGAAGAATCAGTCAATTTGAATATTTTGTTGTATTTACGATTTGAGAAAGCATTCGATGTAATGTATGATTGCCTAGAAAACTATAACAGTATAAAGGATGTTGATGAAAATTACAGTAATTAAATTTTATATAGTATCTATTATATGTAAATAATAAATTAACTAACATTTTTAAATTGCTTAGGAATTCGGTATGGCATTACAGAACCATTTACATGTAGAAGTAAATAAACTTATATAAACTTAATTTAATTAAAAAATTATTATTAATTTAATTTAAAATTAACATTTTCAGGAAACATGTCAACATATGAATCAAAAAAAAGATATTATAAATCTACAATGGAAAATCTATATGATGTCATTATTGAAGCTAAAACTCCAAATGAAATTGTTAATGATTTAAAGAATAGTATACATAGTCGTTATTATGAAGAACCTTTCGCAAAATATTGTGCTGCTGTTTATTATACATATATGGTTACCTACAATTCTACTTTAAATGAGATATTAAATCTAGTTGGAGATTTTATGAAAAATACTAATAATATTACATTAGAAGACTAAAATAGAATTAAATTTATAAAAATTGTTTGTTTTTATTTCAATAAATACAAAACATTAATTCACTTGAGTGATTTATTAGTAGGGTCATTCCATGTGGAATCACCTAATGTGTGTGCTGTTATAGTTCAGAAATTTATGAAATTTATATCATAGACTTCTTAAAGATCATTGACAACAAAAATAATACAGATTTTATTTTTTTTTTTTTTATTGTTTTTTTACCAGATAGCGCTTTTTTATAATTAAAAACATGAAAAAACACCTTATGTTCTAGAGCCTATAACTTCACATACATATAAGCTATCACTGTGGAACTAGCACTGTTTTACTAATATTAAATAGTACTTCAATATCATTCATAAGTTTATGAATTTTGAATTTTTTTTTTACATCGAAATTTTGATTTAAATTTTGCAGTATTTTAATAGCAAAATTTGAAGGTCAAAAAATGTTTTAATTAAAATTTTTTTTTCTTTTCAGAAACTTTTAGTTATGTTCTTTTAACCCATATCATATTTGATATACGTGTACTGATAAAGTATAATTTAACCAAAATCACACGAGAACACAAAACGAAGGCGAAAACGGAGTTATCAATTATGGCGCACGTCGAAAACGGAACAAAACGCGTTATCAGTTATACATATTCGTCGGCGGCGGCCTTGTCATGGAGTAAAGGGCGGGGAGACATAGATAACAACCGATTAATAGGTCATATTAATAGGTGGACAGCTGATATCGAGAGGCAAGATTATCGTTTCTGCCAAAATTGACCGTATCGTTTCCGCCAAACCTGAATAAGGTCGGTTTTTCGTTTCCGCCGAACTAATATTCTGTCTATTTACTAAAAAATTTGAGATCCATTTAGTTTTATCCATGGGTCACCATGACGAACCAGTATCGGTTTTATCATACGGGCAGGTTAGGTAGCTGCCAGTACCAAATTGTTTGGCTTTTATTGAATGTTACGTTCAGGCCTGTATATTAATGAGCAAAATAAAGTAATTTTAACCACCCCTAAATATGGTCACGTCGTTTTGAGTAATTACTAATTTTATCACATAGGCATAACTTTATAAAGAAAATATGACGTTTTACCTAAGGTAAATAAAATATAATAGATAACTATCTTAAGTATATTTGTAATAAATAATAAAAATACAGTTTATAAAAAAATAAAAAGTCATCAAAACATTGAATCAAAGTTTAAATATTAATAATAAGCTTAAAACATATCTAATACGTGTAATAATATAATAAAAATAGATCTAAGATCTATACATTTTTTGATAGTCGTTGAAAACTAATTTCACAAATTTAAATCGGTTAATTTCATTGTTATTAAATTTATCAATTGTCTCTTTTGTTTTTCCGAAACGGAACCAAGTTTATTCTGTACGCTTTTTGAGACTGAAATAAGGTAAGAATAATTTTAATACACTGACGACAATAATGAAGTAATAACTCAAAATCAAAGTACATATATTTATTTTGTCTATCGGATGATGCTATTATTATTCTTCTTTATTAATACCATCCCCATCAACTTTATTTTTAGTTATTACATTACTATTTACTTTATAATTTTTAACACTTTACCAATAATTTGTTATTAAAAATACATCATCTATAATTTTCCTTACTCTTAAAAAATTTAGAATTGTTCATTCAAATATTCAATTTTATAACTTATGTAGAAGTAGAATGTATAGGAAAAAGTGAAATAAGGTTATCAGCAGCCTGAGAATAATTAATAACAATTAATCAATTTTTTAATTTAACTAATCTTTTAAATTTTTTAACTTTTTAATGCTATAAATTTTTGAAAAGTCTATGGATCAATACAATTTTTTATGAGAAATAGCATTTATATCCCTCTTTCATTTGACATACTATTTTTTAAATTAAACCATTTCCCTTTATATATTTCTATATTATAAATATATATTAGGGTGGTCCTTATTTTTCATTATATAAAACTTGAACGGGCTACCCCCGGACTTTGTTCAAAACTATAAAAAAATAATTTGTGTTAAATATCATTAATTTTGGTCAACCCTAAGCCGTGCCTCAAGAGAGTGGAAAATTCAATCATGAGGGTAGTTTTTCAATAATTGTAGTTTATCTCAAAAGTCGTTTGAGCCCGATAAAAGAATTATAAATCTAGTACATGTTCACCTCTAGTTGTAATTACTGGTTATGGTGCAATACCCATTTGTACTATTGTTATCAGCTGCTGTTGCTGTTGTCAGTACATTTTAACGTTTCTGTGTTTTCAAATTCAGTGAGTGTTCTATCTAACTTGTAAGCTCATGTATTGTTTTTAACGTGCACTACGTACTGCTACACGCCGTAGATAGTTAATATCTATGCTCATACAATATGAATACTCTATTATTCATAATTTTACTCTCAAATAAAATCTATATTATTGCTGTGAAGAATGTAGATAATATTCTACAGTTTTAAAGTACCGCTATCTCATGCAGAGGATTCAATGGAATAAAGAATGTTCATCGGCTCGGACAACCAAGTCAATGTACAGCTCACGTGATTCACGAAGGAGGCAGATCGGCTATAACATCATTTAGTACCCAAACACCAGAGACAGTATTTTGTATCCCTCAGCTCATAAGGCCACAATCTCATTAAAATATATTTATTAATCATTTAAAGGTTTTATACTTTATTTTAGGTTAAGTACAACTTTGCCCTTATAATTTTTTTTTTCAATCAACCGTTCGTCTGTTACAGCTTGTTTAAGTTAAATGATTATGGACTTAATTTCTATTATTTTACTGTTATGAATACAGAAGTCACTATTTTTAATATAAACTAATTTTTATTAACCAAGATATGACATGTAAGGTAGTAATAATAATTTACGATACACTTATTGAGAGATAATAATAATAAATTCAAATCGGGCCTTAACTATATTATTAATAGTGCAGTCTATTGGTTTGTAAGACTGAAGAATAAATTCCTTTGAATAACCCAACTCTATGCGTAGTATAGTGACTCTTAAAATAATCGAATACTACGATAATGTTATCGTTTCATAAAGTAATTTTTATTTTTGTTGACGGATACGTATTAAAAGTAGTAACGTATCCTCATAAACTAATTTAAATTAGTTTATGTTACAAAATAGAAAATGAGTCACTCCTGTATTCAAAACAGTAAAATAATAATAGAAATTTAGTAAAATCATTTAACTTTAACAAGATGTAACAGACGAACGGTTGATCGAAAAAAAAAATTATAAAAGCAAAGTTGTTTGTAATTTTATTTTAAATCATAATAAAAAATTCAAAATAGGCGTTTCCATTTAAGAAAATTCAAGTTAATGTTTTTTAACCTTGAAGGGATGAAAAAAATGATGTTCTTACTACATATAAATTGTAGGGCTTTTTGAATCAAACAATATCTTCCTTACCAAAAATTGAAAATTTTCAGTAGTTAGCAAGAAAATGACCGTCTTATCCTTAATGTTTCACTCTGTATATATATATTCATATATTACACATATAAATCATAAAATTTGCAATCAGGATATAAGAAAATAGGGGATCATGTAGCTTTTGGAAAAATCCATCAATTTTTTAGAATTAAACACTATCTACAGATTTGTATCGAAGCGTTTTTTATGATAGTGATTTTAATCACTGTCAGATATCATTATACTGGACCCAACTTTGCCACGTCCCCACTGAGCTGAATTTTTTTTTAAATAATATCCAATAAAGAATTTTTTTAATAAAAATTTTTATTAATTTTTTTATAAATATATATTAATGACGTAATAATATAATTTAAAAAAATTGTCAAAAAAAATTATTTTAAAACTTTATTATTGGTTTATATTGTATAAATTTAGATATTTAAATAAATAAATGTCCTTTGAAAAACAATATATAAAACGTTAAAAATGAACGAATTTATTTTACTTGTTAAACGAAGTACATATTATTATATTTTACAATTTAAATATTCGGTTATTCAGGTAACTATGCTATAAAAACTTATTTTATACAGGCGAAATAAATCAAACTGCCAAATCTTATACATTTTGATACAATTAAAAATGCACTGTAATTATTTTTAAATAATTTATGCAATCTCAGACTACGTTAAAATAATGTTTTTTATTATATATTTTAAATATTAAAAATATTAATTGCATTCTTAAATTTTTTAAAAATTTAAAAATAGCCAATTTAAGAAATCTTTTTATAAAAACTTGTAATTGAACGATAACAATTTTAGGACAAATACTAGTTGAGTTACAAATACTTTAATACATTGAATGGGTATGTAGTGTAGGCAGAGTAACTCAGCTGTGTACATATAATACAAGGCCAGTCAAGCATATGAAAGTGTCATTTATCTATACATAAAATTGATTAATAACAAATATATGCTTATAACGTTATCTAAATCTGAGAAAATTGTTGAGAAAAATTACAACGTAATGATAATTGTAACAAAACTTATAAGAATTATAATTATCATTTATATTTGAGACACTAAGTATACATTGCGTATTGTGTGCACATGACACATTTAACATATTATAATATGCTAAATTTCTGATTTTACACACTATAAAGTGTTTTTTTAATAAAATTTAAGAGCTCCATATTATAATAATTCAGATTTAATTTTAATTTTAATGGTTGTATTAAATCATGAACTAATTATCTCACAGTGTAATACTGTATAATAATTTGGAGCTCCGAATAGCAATCCAGCTAATTAAAACGAATAATAATCTGTCGTAGTATTTTAATTATTTTTTTATATTCACTAGTTCTTATGAATCATTAGTATGACGAATTATTAAAAATAGAATACCATATATATTTTTTCTAGATTTGTCACTTTGGAAAAAATATGTATTTGCTATTTCAAATAATTTTGTCTACTGTAAGTAAAAAAAACAGCTATCTGAGGTCACGCCAGAGTTGCGACAAGTATAGATGATATCTGATTTTGATTAACATCACTATCACAAAAAACACTTCCATACAATCCTGTAAAATTGTATAATTATTTGCATATTTGTAATTTTACAATTGCCAAATAGTAAAAATTGCTAATTTGACGACCAATGTCTTATAGTAGAACAATAGTTGGATGTTCTTTTTTTAAATATTTTTGTATACTTCAAAATATTTAAATTTGAAATCTATAAAAATAACTCATTATGATAATTGTAAATAAAATTTTAGCTTCGTATCGAAGCTAAAAGGCGTAAAAGGAAGAGTGACAGTATTCATATGCTAGGCAACCGCGCATTTTTGTGGTGCCTCACTCTTGGTGAAATAAAGAAGAGCTCAACCTCTTCGACTAACAAATTAACTGGCCAAAAATATTAATTTAATAAGCATGTATGGGCATCATAAAAAAAAATGTTATAAATAAAATATTTATTAGTAGTTTTATGTAATATTTATGTCATTAATCTATAAAAAACAATACTCATAATCTTAAAATTCATAACACAATAAAAAAATAAATAAATTTTTTTATCTTTTAATTAAAAAAAATTCAATTTTGCAAAATATTATAATACACAATGATTATGATAGTTGAGTAAATAAAACGTGAAGGGGGATATTGCCCACTACAGAGGTCCATGTTATCACATAATAAGTTATTATACATCTATTTTATCTTATTAATATACAATTTTAAAATAAATACAATATACAATTATAAAATATAATTTTTCTACTTTTATTTGGTTTAGTTTGCCAATAATTGCAAAATTTTCGAAAACATTTTTTTTTACTATTTATCACTAAAAGTATTTAGGAGGCTCGTCTTAAATTTCAGGAAAAAACACTTAAAAAAAAATATATATTTACCAAAACATTCTTCTAGTATATCTGCGTTGAAGTGTTTTATTATACATCATAAATTTCACAATGGTGTTGTTAATCATTGACAGATTTTAATCCGTATATGATTCCCGTATATGCATAATACAAACTGTACTACTATTTTTTTTATAGGGACTAATATGTTCAACATCAGCAGTGTATAAACAAGTTAAATATATTGATAAGTGGTCAGTAAAAAATTTAGAAAAAGCTCAACGAGCATTTTATAATTGCACTGCTAATTTAAATATAAATGAATACATATATAAAAAAAAAGGTAAGGCAGTTAAATAACTTTGAAATTCTTATAAATTTAGATTAATTCAAATCACGTTGATTGCTAAATTTATAAAAAAAACGTTCATTTATTTATATTAACTATAAAATTGATAAAATATTCACAATTGTATACGAAAAAAATTTTTAAATAATACTAATATACAAACAAAGCCGTTATAAAAATAATACATCAGTAATATATTAATTAGTGTTTATGATTACGACTTATAATAGATTTATTTATTTTTCATAGCACTCAATACATAGTACTATTATAGCTAAACAATCATCTTTTATTACTATTATTTTTAAAGATCAGTTTGTAAAAATAATGCAACAACTTTTGATGCTTTATGAGAATCGATCCCTAGATAATTGGGTACAAGGACTAACGTCATCAATGAATGAAATTATTTTGTAATGATAAAGATAATATGGTCGTTACTTCAGAATTTTCGGAAGGATAAATAAATAAGTTTTAAACGAAAAAATGTAAATAAGTGTTGCACTACCGACGACAACTTGAGGTCGCGGTTAGTTGAGAGAATAATTTTGACGAGGGAATTTTAAATTTTATGTTGAATCCATAATATTAAAATAGGCTCTATCTTTCTCTCTCTCTAAAAATCGTCGCCTTTTTATATTATTTTTAATTACCTTCATCTAACGATGTTGTCGTCAGTACTTTTAGTGAGTTTCAGTTTGTTGTATTAAATTTGAACATGACGTAATTATTATTTTAAGATAAGATGCATAGTATACAATGCTCAATTTAACAAATAAATACATAATAACTAGTGTCCAATAGTGTAAATGTATGTCAGATAAATTATTTCTTTGCATACAATCGTTATTAAATATAAATTATTAATTTTTCATTGATAAGCGTAAGATGCGAAATACAATGCATTTGTGCATATTACAACATTTAATTATAATAATCATAAAATAGAGTGATTTTTGAAATTAGGTTAGATGAATTTTGAATTTTGAAAGATGGTTTTATCATCAAATTTAATTTACCATTTTTTTTTTTTGTTTTGTATACAATAATAATATTATAACGTAGAATGCAATACATATCTTCAAAGTCTATTAATTTTAAGTGAATAAATTCATGTAAATGAAATTAAAAGTATTCATGTATATAATACTTTTGTTAAACAGTTTCATTTTCTCATTCTCTATATCATCTAATTGTTATTTATTTTTTGGTCCACTAAATTTTCTTGTCAAAAGAAAAATTAACGAGAAAATAGTGAATTTATTTGGATTATTTTTAATGTTATACATTTATTTTAAGTTACGACTATCTATTTTAAATAGTATTAATTTTAAATGAATTAATCAGATGAATAATTAATTTATTATTATTTTACAGACACATTTGATGGATTTTTAGATAAGTTGAGGGGCGATATGATTATCGGTAGAATGAAAAATCCCATTGAAATGAGTACCAAAATATTAGAATACTTAAGTTTTGACACGGCACCGCCTTTTGCTCTAGGCTGGCGCTCACCCGTGTCTCTCTCGATATCAGCCGTCCAGCTATTAATATGACAATCGGTTGTCATCGGTCGTCACCCCGCCCTTGACACTGAGATAAGGCCGCCGCCGAATATGGATTACCGAGATTGCGTTCTGTTCCGTTTCCGACGTACACCTTAACTGGTTGCTCGATTCTGTTTTTTTTGTTGTCTTTTTCAGCCTTTTGGTTAGTTTTTTTTCGTTTACGCTTTCGCTGTCTGTATCGCGACTGTTATTTTCTCCTACGCGATAGACAGATACTATCAGCATACAATTGTGCGGTGTGTCATAAGTGTACGCATTAATAAAAATTGTTTGAGCGAACTAACTATAGATATATAAATACGCCACTATTCATTTATTTGATACATTACATACACGCCAAACCGTATATTGGATTACGCATTAACTATTACATACACGCCAAACCGTATACTGGATTACGCTATAACTGGCTCCCCGTTGAAAGGAATCTCAACCGGACGAGGAAAATTAAGGTAAGAGGCTTTGAGCCGATTCAGTTTTATTTCTAATTATATTAGATTTTAGTTTTAACGTGAAACGGTGAAGTCTCCCTTATAAATTTATTAGTTCATATAGTTATTTGAACGGATTTCACTGGTGACAGCAGTGAATTTTTACCTGGGTTATTCACAGTTACGTGTTAGCGGTATTAGATTTAGCCTGGGCTCTGGGAAAATTTTCTTTAAATAAAAATAAAGTTAGAGCAGTTTATCTAATAGAATCCGCCGTAGGTATTGTCGTTTTAAAACTGTTGGTTACAGTTATTATAAAGACCTTATTGATAGCGACAAAAGTGAATTTCCGGCCGATAGTTACAGTCTTTTGGTAGATAAAAATCGTATATTTTCGTCTGACCTTGTCAAAGCGGCCGATTCTCAGGTAAACGTTATTATTATTGTTCACTCGCTGCCATATCATATACGGCGGCCCCGGGCCATTTTATCGCGGTCATTGTCACAACAATAGCAATAATAATAACACTTGTTTTCTACAGCAATAGTAAATTTTGACCGTACACGGAGATATTGTTTATCTCCGCTATTATAGTAACATACATTTGATTATTAGTATTGTAAATAAACAAAATATTCACGGTCAATATGTCGGGGAAAACTTTAGCACAAATGAATTGCGCTGAATTACGTCGCGAATGCGCTTTTAGACAGCTACCATGCTACGCGACAAAACCCAATATGCTAGTTATGCTGGAGGAAAACATACGTAGCGAAGGGAGGGACCCAGCTACCGAAATTTTACCACCCCGTACGCCGCTCGATAGCGAAAATTCGGTCCGCGAACCCGAAGTGGTGGTTGTAGACAACTCCACGGACCGCACCCGCGAATTCGACGCGAACTATCAGCGGCCCGGCGTAGCACCGTTACCGGAGGAACATCCGGTGAACCTCGCGCTACACACATCAGACGACGAGTCTGATGTCGACCAACCGGGGGATATTACGCGCGCAAGCGGTCAACTAGGCGTGCCATACGTTGAAGACGTATACGTTGCCCGCTCGATAGCGCACGCGGCAGAACAAGTCGGGGCGATCCGACAGAATATTCGCGATATTTCGAATAACGCGCGGATCGAGGCACGGATGACTGAACTAGAACGCTCGCTATCGCGTATGTCATTGGAACAGCGACAGATTTCAAATATGCTGGAGCGACTCAGTCAAAATATGCTGCCGTCCCCACACGTTGATGCACAACCGACTATTCGTCAAGTTAACGTCGAACGAAACGATAGTCGACGATCGGACGCGCATCGCGTTACATTCGGTCCATCGGGAGCGACGGACCCGACACGCCACGACGCAACTTTACACGAGCGCCTCGCGGACATCGAAGCGCAGGAAGCCCGCAACATGAGACGTTCGTACGGACAAGCGTCGCGCGCGTCGCTACCACGAATGTGTAGCACGGGTTGGCAAGACGAACATATTCCGCGCTCTCATACATATGAGAACGAGCCGACAGATTTTTCGTTTACGCGCCAGCCACGGGAGGGGCAATCCAACACAACCGACGGTCGTCGGTCCTTCAATGATTTGTCGCCTACCCGCAGCTCGCGGTCTGTGCTGGTACCTTACCACGACCTACGCACCGTACGCGCCTGTTTACCTGAATATTACGGGAGAAACGAAGAGGACCCACGGGAGTTTCTAGACAGAGCGGAGGATCTACTCTGTCAGGGCGGTATACACCCAACTGCGTGGGTGAACATCGTCGTCCCGTTTTTGAACGACAGGGCAGGTGATTGGTGGCGAGCTATAAAATTAAACAATATGCCATGGGCGGAATTTAGGTCCGAATTACTCGAGGAGTTCGACAATATCGACATCCGGACGGCGCTCGAGACGGACTTAAAAACGACGCGACAGGGCCCCCGACAAACGTTAACTGAATTTATCATTCATAAACAACGATTGGCCGCGCGAGTACGTTGTGGTTTACCAGAACAACAACTTGTGCGACAGTTAACGGGGCTTTTACGGGACGATTACCGCGCTATGATACGGTTAATGCACCCAGCGTCTTTCGCCGATCTACGTGAAATAGCGCACGACGTAGATAAAACCGCGGCTCCTCGGTACGCTCCGCCAGCGTCCCGACAGCCAGCCGATCTGCATCCGCGGCATACCGCGCAACCAGCGGCCCGACAGCGAGCGGGTTATGCACATGCGGACGCACCGCCTACCCCGTGCCGATATTGCGGCGAGCGACACTGGCACCGCCAGTGCCCAAACCGGCCGTCGGTATCGGGAAACGGCAATCGGCTAGGAGGGAATTAGTCCGCCCCTCCAGCCTACAACAGTTTCAAACAGGGCGCAGCGTTTTAGACGACGTCTCGTTCAAAACGCGCCCTGCCGCTTCGCAATTTTTATTCGGTAACATACCACACAGCACGACCGTCGCGCAGAACACCGAATCTAACGGCCCTTACGAGTTACATACCGCCAACGATCTTGGCACTTTTTCGGCACCGCACCCCTCTTATCGGAATGGAGGGGACGCCGCGGTAAATTCGGATGTAATCAGGGTATCGGAGTTCGAACACGCTGCCGACACGAACGAACAAAGCGCGAGTCAAGTGTTCGAAATTTTTTTATTCCATCATGAAATTTTTCAGCATTATTCTTTGCCAATTAACAACATTTTTTTTTTGTAAAAAATTATACCATTCAAGAATATAAAATGTATGGGTCCACTTCAGTATAATTTCAATTTGATATTATTGTCAAAGACTCATTTTCATTGTGATTCTCAAGACTAACAAATTTGTTTTTCGAAATTACGATAAAAAAACGGAAAATTTTAATGAACTCTACTTTATTTTGTCAGTCTAATAAACCTTCTTAGAAATAAATAACTGTTGTATAATTTTATAAAAAAAAAAAAATATTATGAAGATTAAAATTGTATTATTCAAAGTTAAATTATATTTTTGATCATACAATAATTACAAACTATAGTATAAATATTTACATTATACTGCTTTTTATTTTTTCTTTTTAATTATAAAAAATATTTTCAGTTTGAGAAAAATAGTGATATGAAAATATTGATATATTTGCGACTTGTAAAAGGAAATCAAATAATGAATGATTGCTTACAACATTATGGCTTTTTAAAACCTTGTGTTTGGGATGAAGATAAAACAAAAGGATATTATTCAAGTAATTAAACTTTGATCACTATCTTTTCAATATAATTAAATTATCTAATATTTTTAACTTGCACAGATCGTGAATACTCACCACCATCACATTCAGATATAAGTAAATCATCAAAAATAAACTAATTTTATCTAAGCAATATTATTAAATTAATTTAAAGTTATAATTTTCAGAAAGACGAAAAATTGAATCTGACCAATATTTTCGGAAATACACTGTCGAGTTACTAAATGATGTCATTTCTGGTACTCATACGCCAAATTTTATGGTCAAAAAATTGATGTACAAAGTACCAGAATCATATCACGATCAACCTTTTGCAAAGTACTGTGTTGCTGCTTATTACACGTATTTGGTTACTGATGATCCTATTTTAGATCAGATATTGCAACTAGTTGAAAAATTTATTACCGAAACCAATAATGTGAAGTCCGAATTTTTGCCTTAATTCAATAAAAATATAATTCCGATTTGATTAAAAATTACTTTTACTTGTTACCTAAAAAATTATAACAACATATTATTCTAATTATCTTTATCGTAATATTAATTAGTGGCGCCACTATTGGGAGTGTTTTAGCATCATCAGACTTGAATTTAGCACCTCCAGGTTCTAGTACCTACCCTGAATTTTAATGACTATAGTTTCAACTAAGTATTTTTATTTATACGAATATAATATTCGTTTTTATCTATATCAGTTATTTTTTCTTATCTTGCATTATATTTATATTATTCTGCTAGCAGATAAAAATGTTATTGTGAGTATATTGGAACATTTCAATACTTAGTCACCAATTAACCACAATCGTTAGTTCGGTTACACAGCCATCTATATTAAAGTGGTGGATTTGTGGATATGGGGGATGGAGTTCGTCAGCTTTGTAAACCTTTTAAGCACTCTTGAATTTTTGCTCTAGTTGTACCTGTTGTTTATAATTAAAACATTTAAATTATTTGTTAACTGAAAATTATTCTTGACAGTACATAACTGTATAAAATATTAGTATTTGGGATATTTGTTTTACGCATTTGTGTAAAAGTTATCAAAAATGTTTAAACTAAACAAAAAACCCAGCAAAGTGGGGACGTGGCATAGTTTGGTCAAATATAGTATCTGACATTGATTAAAATCACTATAATAAAAAACGCTTCGATACAAATCCGTAAATAGTGTTTAATTTTAAAAACTTGGTGGATTTTTCCAAAAGCTACATGATCCCCTATTTTCTTATATCCTGATTGCAAATTTTATGATTTATATGTGTAGTACATGAATATATATATATATACAGAGTGATACATTAAGGTTTTCTTGCTAACTATTGAAAATTTTCAATTTTTGGCAAGGAAGATATTGTTTGATTCAAAAAACTCTACAAATTATATGTAGAAAGAACATGATTTTTTTCATCCCTTCAAGGTTAAAAAATATGAACTTGAATTTTCTTAAATGGGAACGCCTATTTTGAATTTTTTATTAGGATTAAAAATAAAAATACAAACAACTTTGCTCTTATGATTTTTTTTTTCCGATCGACCGTTCGTCTGTTACAGCTTGTTAAAGTTGACACGGCCCGCGTCGCTTCGTTATACACGATACCCCGCGACTCGTGCCACCTTTATAAGCCCTACTATGAGTACTTGACTGACCAACACCGCGTTTTATACGCTACGATGCAAAGTCCAGCAAAATGCCGCACGGCCGACGACGACCCGCCGCAAATGATACGTTGAGTCTCCTTGCCGTTGTAAAAAGTGACAACGTCACCAACCGAACCGCACCCGCGCACCGTCGCCTACAACGCTGCTAACCTTTTGTCGCCCGAAGAACACGCCGGACATTGCGTCGTCGACGCCAGCGAAAGTGCCGCGATATTATGCGAAGATCATTATTACTGTGTTTATCTTTTCGGTTTTTTTTATTTTTGTTAAAATAATCTGTTGAAGCTCATTTAATAAACGGCCCACGGGTCTCTACCCTCAAAACCAGTGTCGACCACATTTTTGCGACGTAAGTCGTGTCAAAGTTAAATGATTTTGGACTAAAAATTTAGTCCAAAATCTTTTATGTGTAACATAAATTAATTTAAATCAGTTTATGAGGATACGCTACAACTTTTAATACGTATCCGTCATCAAGAATAAAAATTACTTTGTGTAAACAATGATTACGATAACATCATCGTAGTATTATTATTCCAAAAGCTACATGATCTAATATATAAATATATAAAGGGATATGGTGTTATTTTAAAAATAGTGTGTCCAATGAAAGAGGAATATAAATATTATTTTTCATAAAAAAATTTGTATTGATCCATTCATTTTTCAATAATTTATAGCATTATAAAGTTAAAAATATTAAGTATAAAATTGAGAATTTTCACACAAAAATAGCATTCGGTAACTATTTTCATCGTAAAGACAAAATAAAGACCAAATTTTTTTTTTTCATAATTAAGTATATTATATAAGCTTCAGTTTAAAGTGTCATTATTTCCGGAACACTTTCAAAAGTTAAGTTGAAAAAGTTAATTTTTTTTTAAAAAGTTGACATTTGGAATCCCTTTCTGTGGGCAGGTAAATGGTTAGATTTATAAAAAAATATATTAGATGATAGGTAAAGTCATCATGTAGTTATATAAGAAAAAATTATATTAATTTGGTTATTTTTGAAAAAGTTATGACATTTTTAAGTAAAATAATTGAAAAAATGTTTAAATAAGCGAATTTCAACGTGTGTGTTGCTATAGTTCAGAAATTTTTTATGTTTTTATCATAAACTTCTTAAAGGTCATTGACAATAAAAATAATTTTTTTTTTTTACCAAAAAAGTACCAGAAGAAAAAAAAATATTATTTTTCTTTCAGAAACTTTTACTTATGTTCTTTCAACCCATGTCATATTTGAATCGATTTATAATTTTTTTTGTATCGTTTTACGGTCTTGAACACGCGTGGTTTGCTGAAAATAGTCAACTTTATCATCTCATTACACAAAAGTGACTGAACGAATTTTTTTCAAATTTACATAGTATTTACATAGAATTCTACATGCCACTGTAAGCAACTGTTTTTAAAATTATTGTTTTTGTTTATTAAGTACCACTTGCTCCAGCTAAAATACACTATTTAGGTCTCAATTCAGCAAATTTAGATAAACAATTTTGTTATTTGGATTATCCGTTTTGTAATTTATATACAATTCTTTTTAGTTAAACAGAATCAATCTTTTCTGTTTAATAATATTTTTACCATCAGCATCTCTTACATTCATGACGTTTTTCATACCGGGATATATTCTTCTATAATCGTCATTATAAAAGATAAAAGTCACCAACATTTTTATTACTACTTTCAAATGAATTTCTCGAACAGTTTTTGAACGACAATGTCAGATAAAACACCATGAACGTCGACTAATTTTTTCACAAAGTATTCTGACACCAAACTCTTCACGAATTATTGAAACTGACTATTTAGGCAACAGACTTAAAATTCTTATGTGTCGAATCATAAAATCGAAAATATTTAATAATATTTGATCATTAACATCGTAAAAAGATTTGTGATACACTTCGCTCACTGCTAAACCAACTGAGCACCATAATAATAAATTTAAACTAATTATAATCAAAAACAATAGTTGAAATCGATTTTATTAATATACAATTTACTAGTCACAACAATAAAAGTTACACATTTATAGATTACCAGTTTTAAATACTTTTTAACATTGTATATTCACGAAGAAATTGATACAAAAGTCACTATGAGTAATATGATAAAATGAAAACCATAAGTATAATAAAGAAAACTGTTTCATAGACAGTTTTATACTTTCATTAGTATTGAACAATAACAATAATTTAAAAAATAGTTGCTTACAATGGCATGTAGTATTCTATTTTCGTGTAGAATAAATGCAAAAACTAAAAATTAAGTGTTGAAAATTACGTAGTTTGTGGATTTTCCATAATACGCAAATTATAAATTTTGTAACTTCTATAAGTGGCGTTAAAATTATTTCTGTATTATCAAATTTTCACCAGACGTTTTAATTGCCTAAAGGAAAGTACAATGTAAAATTGAAAAAAATTCGTTCAGTCACTTTTGTGTAATGAGTTGATAAAATTGACTATTTTCAGAAAACCACGCGTGTTCTAGACCGTAAAACGATACAAAAAAAATTATAAATCGATTCAAATATGATATGGGTTGAAAGAACATAACTAAAAGTTTCTGAAAAGAAAAAAAAATTTTAATTAAAAATTTTTTGACCTCCAAATTTTGCTATTAAAATACAGCAAAATTTAAAAAATTTCAATCAAAATTTCGATGTTAAAAAAAATTCAAAATTCATAAACTTAAGAATGAAATTGAAGTATTACTTAATACAAGTAAAATAGTGCTAGTTCCACAGTGATAGCTTATATGTATGTGAAGTTATAGGCTCTAGAACATAATGTGTTTTTTCATGTTTTTAATTATAAAAAATGCGCTATCGGGTAAAAAAACAATAAAAAAAAAATTATTTTTGTTGTCAATGACATTTAAGAAGTATATGATAAAAATTTCTAAAATTATAACTCAACACTACGCGTTAGTCGACTATTTCTCTGAAATGTTTCTTTAAATTATTTTTTTTTGAAAACGATAATGTGTTTCTAAGAATATAATGTATAAATATCCTATGTTATGGAAGTGACGAGTATTATTGATATTGATATTATCGATAATACTATTTCTGTATAATTTTATTTTTTGTTTTCGTACCCGTACATGCGAGTGTATCATCAATATATATATAAACAAATTTTTATTCTTTATAATGAAATAGAAACATTTTAAGGTTCAAAATTTTTTTNTTATAATATTAACACTGACCCAGATTTCGAAGGTTAGGGTACAATAAAAAATTTTATTCATGGAAATCGTGTAGCTAAGTATACAGGGTGTTCAGTAAGTCAGGAAACGGGTTTCTATTGTTCTTATTGTTACAAACAATGAGAACAATAGAAACCCGTTTCCTGACTTACTGAACACTCTGTACATGTGTTATACATAAGGGATTACAAATACGGGTAGCTAATTAATTTTTATGACAATATTCACATGTATATAGCCTTTATTATCAATAGTAGTAAGACACAGTTGTAAGTTTATAAATACAATAACTGCCAATACAGAAATTATACCTATTGATAGTCATAATTGACAATAAACACTATGTGACTGTGACAGCGAGCGACGTCATAAAAATCTAAAAAGTGAAAAATAAATATAATTTTAATAACTAAAAAAACATGCTTCTAAGGTGCATAGAATTAATAAGCGCCCTACGTTTTTTTTTACAATAATACTAGTAATTTACGTTCATTATTATTTTAAGCTTATTTTAAAAATTATTTTTTAATTTTTAATTTAATTAATTTAAATTAATTTAAAAAAAAAATTTAATTTTTTAGTTTGATGTGCTTTAAAAGCATGTTTTTTTAGTTTACTAAACTATATTTATTTTATAAAAAATAATCAGCGTTTGTTACCGTAGAATAAATGCAGAAATATTCAAATTTTTATAAAATTTAAAATGTTACAGAAAATTAACTACTAAACATTAATGAGAATTTCTTTCACCAAATGATTTTTTAAAATCTATTCTAAAAAATTGCTATTTTGAATTGTAAATAATACATAATCAAGTAGTTAAATAGTGCAACCAGCGAGGGTTGGATAGGACAAAATTGGAACAGGTGCGAATAATAGAGTTAAAAATTAATAAAAGGAAAGAGGGGTGGAATCCCCAAGATGTCCTAGTAATACGACGGAGGAAATTAGGCCAGCGCAATGCAAAGGAAAAAAAAACTAGAAATAAGGAACCCTAGCTAATGTAATATACNGGTCTGACACTTTTATATATATCTTAAATTAAAGCTAATGTAATATACTTTAATTTGAAAAAAAAAAATTTGACCTCTGGACTTTTCTTCACGGCGAAAATGGCTACCGAATGCTATTTTCGTGTAAAAATGCTCGATTTTATTATTTATATTATATTTAACTTTATAATGCTANGTAAATTCTCGATTTTATTATTTATATTATATTTAACTTTATAATGCTATAACTTATTGAAAAGTTTATGGATCCACACAATTTTTTTATGAGAAATAATATTTTTTAATAAACAACCCTTTTTCATTCGACATACTTTATCTTAATTGAGATATTAAGGAACCAGCAGATCAAGTAGCTTTTGGAATAAAACACCAATTTTTTTAAAATTAAACACTATCTAAAGATTTGCATCGAAGCGTTTATTTTTGATAGTGATTTTAATCACTGTCAGATATCATTATACTTGATCCAACTATACCACGTCACAACTGTGCCGCGACCCCCCTGTGCTGGGTTTTTCTATTGAATTTGTACGCCATTGACCTTTGCAATGTTCACATATAATAGAACATTTAAGCCCTGTTTTTCGGCAGCTCCTATTTTTACCAGCTCCAGCACCTGACTAAAGGGTAATACGCTTTATGGCAATTACCTTTATCATTACCAGAAATTCCGGTGGCAATTGACATAATATAATTGTTCTTTGGGAATGTTCAATTTAGTGTTTAGTTGGGTTTAAACAATATAGCGTCAAATCAATTACCTACTCTATCGGTTGTATTTTAATATACACTACACTTTAATGATACTATAAATAAATAAATTCACAGATATGCATTTATAACATTGTGTCTATTGTAATTATAACATGATAAAAAGTAACCGAAAATGGAAAATAAATTTTAGTACTCATATTAAATGTAATGGAACTCGAAAAATATTTGTTTAAATGAAAAAATTAAAAGAACTTTTGTACCTAACTTTTTTTTGTAAATTAAATATTTTTTAAAAAAGTTATAAAAGGTCATATTTATTAAACTTTTGTAAGGCTGTAAAAAAAAGCACAATTCCAATCAATGAGGACTATTAGTATATCATTATACATATCTTAATTGAACTTAAAAAAAAAAAATTTGGTTGGGAATTTTTTTCGTCATTTTTCCTTTGTTGACTGATCTAAATAGGGGAAGGAGGAAAAATTTTTTTGGATGTGTTGAGAATAGGTATAGAGGCATTCGTGGCTTTCAATAGAATAGTAATAAAAGAATTATAATATGATAAGGGAGAAGAAGAAAGACAAAAGTTGGGCAAATAAGCAGCGATGTAGGCAGAATATAAGCACCAATCAACTTTGATGAAGTTGAATTTAAGTGCAGAAATAACGCGAGAAGGATCAACTGTGTGATTAGATAGGGTTGTGTATAGGAGATAATAATAAAAAAGTGGTTGCTACTTTAAGTACAGTCATGGATGACCCAAGATAAAGATAAGAATAGAGAAGGAGACATGATCGATATATCAATGGCTATGTCTTCATAAGGAGGACGGTTCGCAAGAGTTGGAGAGCCATTGTTAATAATATTTAGACCAAAGAGATTGAAGAGAAAATTATATTACCCCGATAATTACTATCAACGCAGCCTCATGCGGGATGCTGCCACTGATGTCATCCCTTAAACGGAGTTAGGAGAAATTAGACGGAAAAAAGAATTGATAATAGTCAGACTAGTGTTGGAGGAGGGGGAATATATAAGAACCAGAAAGTAATAGGCGAGTTTGAAAAGGCGGTAATAATTTTTTATATCTTTTTCAAGACGTGGATAAATTGTTTTCTTTTAATGTTACTATATTTTTACATTTAATGTTAAGAAGGTTCGAAATATTATTCACTACTCTAAGCAGCTTTTATCATAGGCAATTAATTACTTTAATAACGATTGAAAAAATAACCAAAGATCCTCTTCAACATTTTAAAGAGAATAAGAATATCCTTTTAATAGGCTAGACTCTACACTTTACTTTCATTATTTCAGATCAATAAAATATATCTGGCTAAAGAGTTATAGGACGCTTATGGTGTTGAGGTAAAAGCGACCACATTGAACTGGGATTCTAAAGCAGGGTTGGATTAAAAATATTTTTAATTATTTTATAATAATTTAAACTCTATACTATTTTTATGTTTACTTTTTTTAATATTAAAACGTTATTCAATTTTTTTTTGTTTCATGTTTTAATGATGCAACATTTTTATATTTAACTTAATGTTGAAATTATAAAATTATTTTTCAATTTTCACAGCATTACAAAAAAATCCTCTACTTGATGGTTATTTAGAAAAATAAAATTTTGATGTCTTCTTCCAAATTAAAAGAAAAATTTTGGTTATTTAAAATGGTCTATTTTTAAGGTAAAATGCAAATTACTTTTTGATTGCTCTTTATATGTGATCAAAGTTTTAGAAATTAACATAAATAAATAAAGATATATAAATTTGTTAAAAAATGTATTTTGTTGACAGTCAGTAAAATCATTAAGTGTTTATTACACAAATAATAATTATGGTAAGTTTGATTATCATAATATATTATTTGTAGTAGTATTAGGATAAGGTATAATAAACCTATTTTATCAAATTATTAACATTATTTTCAACTACTATAAAAAATTAAGTATACATAATAATAAAAAAAATGAAAATAAATAAGATAATTTTACAAATAAGTAACAAATTAACACAACATTCATTCTCCTATTATCCTACACAAATTAATAAAAATTTTAAGTAACTATAATAAACAATATCAAAAAATTAAATAAATATAAATTAATTACAATAACTATTACAAATTTAACAAAAATTGACACTAAAACAAAATTTGTGATGTTTGCCTTAAAAAAAAAAAACATTTTTAATAATATATAACATGTTATAAGTTCATTATTAAGTAATTATGAATTACAATTTGTTTACTTACAAATATATGTATATAAACAGACAATTTTATTTATAAATTATAGGATTTATTATCCATTATTAGTGTTAATGTAACATTAGTTATTAAAACATTGATGTTTGTAGATTATAAGAAACGGATTTATACTCTTAGTATTATACATAAAGTACATAAGTATAAAAGCAAGAATAGTGTACATTACTATTTCAAGCATATTTTTTGATATAGTTTGATATAAATGAATATATAATTTATCATGGTAAAATGTATTGTTTTAACTTTTAGATTAATAGTAATTAGAAAGAATTTAATTTTTAAATCAACATTAGTCTTAAAATTACAAACCCCAAAATACTTAAAATATCCTTTTAGTAAATTTGATTGATGGGGAATGAGTTGAATATAAGAAAAAAAAAATACATTATTGCTTCCATTGGCGTTGACCTTAATATTTAATAAAAATAAAAGAAAATAGGTACATAAATATATTTTTCCTTTTGTTACAGATCTTTTACTTAAAATGGAAGAATTTGAAATGTTGTTAAACTGCTGTTTTAAAATATTTAGGCATAAGAGATTCAATGAAAAAAATTTTTATATTACTAGTATTACTACACTTTTGACTAGAATTTAGAAACCAGAAGTTAATTTGATAGCTTAGGTCTTTTATATTTTGTGAAAGTTAATGTTTTAAAATACTGGATAGATAATTTGGCACTTTTCGACACAATTAAATGCAAACAAATACCATTACAAATAAAATTAAAGGAAATAAGGATATTCTAAACTTAAAATTAAAAAATAATAATTTAATGTTTATACACTACGAATTTTACACAATATATTTAATATTACAATCAAGTGTATCAATTAGAATGGCAGTGAACTTTTGTGTTTCTTAATATTAAATAAAAGTAGAAACCTAGTCAAAAAAGGAAGAATGAAGATTTCATTAGATATTATTTATGTTAATAAGTTAATATATATAATTGAAAAACTATACTAGATTGAATAATGATCAACACAATTTTTTTTAGATTATAACAATAAAACTGATATTACAACTGGTACTAAAAAATAAATACATATGAAATTATTCATTATGTGACAAAGTAATATTGATAGGGTAATTAACCCTGAATACTTAGTATATGCAAATACCCTGAATGTTATAGGGTAACAGGTATGACACTCAAGAATAGCATATGAGTAACCTGTAAAGCTTAAAAATTAAGGATATAAAAAAGGCAATGATGGTTGTCAAAAAATGCATGATATGTACCATATAGACAGATAGAGATGGTGAAAATAATTTTTTACAAATAATAGATTTGTATATTAATATTGAAAAACACAACTTTACGATTTGCGAAGTATGAGTATGTACAAAGTTAAAAAAGAATACTATATATTTATTTATATTGAGATTTGGTCAATGATGAAGAAATTTAGCTTAATTCATAGTATTTGACTTAATACCAATTATACATTACTTATTAATTATTAGGAAAAATATTGACGGGAAGACCATATATTATTTATGATTCATTATTAGTCAGCTTGAATAAACTTATATAGTATTGCAAAGTTTTACAAATATCATTATTATACATAATAAGTTTCTATGTGCAAATTTTTAAATCGTCCAATATTTATAATGTCAGTCTACACACAATGCATAAATTATGTGATTGTTTCTTCAATGAGGGCCTGTAAAAATTTTGATTTTTTAAGTAATATTTACACATTTTCAACAGTAAGTGGTTAATTAAATGTTAAAAAAAAAAAAATTACCTGAGAAAGATGTAGCCAAAATTTCAACTGGTAATGACCCACGTCGATGTGCTAAAAATGAGTCCATAGAATGGCCAGTTGAAAGTAAAACATCAAGACCTCCAGAGCTACGTCGTTTTATTGACTTCCTTCGTCTCCTTCTACTACCAGGGCGGCTACCATCTGACCCCCTTCTCTCTAAAACACATTTCATTTTACTGTAATTATTTTTATTACTACACTATACTGTAAATAATAATAGTGACAACTTAATGAAGTAGAATATTATTAGTATTATAAGTAATACTACTATACTTATAAAAAATTTATAAGTGTATAACTACAATGAGGCTTGAACACATTATGTTCAATAGTTTTAAAGAGAGATGCCACAATTAACAAGTGGAATTAAGAAAATTTGTTTAAAATAAGGTAGTTGATTGAAACTAAATTTACAAATAATATTACTAATAGAAAAATTAATGAAAAAAATTAAATAAAATGATCAGTTTTACATCTTTCTATTTTCCAAACTTAACATATTACAGAGAAGGTGTTCCTCTTTCACATGTTGGCCAGATTGTATCAGAAGCCAGACACTATCAATGAGAAAATCATATGAAAAATTTTGTTGGCACCCTGGGGATTGAAACTAGAACCCCGTACGATGAAACATACATTTCTACCTATTAGGCCAGGACGACCCCCTTACTAATAGAAAAATTAATATGAAAGAATACTATTAATTAATAATCAATTAAAATTTATAATACAATAACTGTAATAATATAATGTCCAACATTCAAAAATAATCATTTTCATGCACTATCTTAATAAATATCATTTCTAATAAATTATCTTTAAAAATTTTTTTTTCAATAAAATTATCAGCTTAGTACAAATATTAAAATAAAATTCAAGTTAATTAGAGTATATTTTTATAGACTTTTTATCTAAAAATATGAAAAATATAGGGGAAAAATGGTAATTGTTTATTTCTGTACATTTTTCAGGAAAGCAAAAAAAAAAAAAAAATAGCGAACATCATATTAAAATACCTAAAAAGTTGTAAAAATTATAATTTTGTTTTCATTCATTCAATGTTTGTGTATTATCATTAAAAGAATAATAATTTAATTTATATCCTTTTAATGATAAAACAAAAAGAAACATTTAAATATTAGAAAAATAAAAATGTTTTTTATTAAATGGATTTGATTACTCGATACTACTGCTAATGAATTACAATATAAAAAAATGAACTTTTACAATTTTTTCCCTGAACACTTAAGTTATTATTATTTCCAAATTATTGATTCAATTTTGAGAAATAAAGCATTAAACCTAAAAATGTTCTATTTTAGACTTTTAATCACAATAATATAACATAAAATACAAACTACACATTTATTAATTTGTTTTTTTTTGTAATATTAAAATATGTACCTAAAATATTCACTAATATTAAATATTAAAAGTTCCATTTGTGTGCAAAAATGTTTTTATTTAATTTTTATAATAATAAAATAACAGCTAAATTAAAATGTAAACATATAAAATTTATTTATATAATGTATTATTTTTCGATACTGGAAACTAATGTCATCATATTACAATAACAAGTTCTTTTAAATATTATTAGCATTAAAAAAATAAAATGAACCCATCACTATTAAAAGAATTTAAAACAGATGCTAAAGTATTAATGGGTTGAAAATGTTTTGATCTATAACTTTATCCTAATTTCCCTTAATCTTGTTAAGGAGTGATTTATCTCACCTGGATAAGAAGTATAAATAAGAGGTGAGCTGGATAACCCAATATTAGAATCATATGGTAGCGATGAACGCCTCACATCTTGTTTGCGACCATTCGTGCTAAGCGGACCTGTGGCCACCACCTTTAAAAAGGCACCTGTGATAGAAAGCCATGCATTAACCTCAAGTGCATATGTACATTGATAATAAAGCGTTGTGATCACAATCATTCACAAAAAGTTAGTAAAAAAATTAGTTAAATCAAACATATAAACCAAAAAAAGAATAAATATTTGCCTAAATTAGTGATATATATATATTACTTTGTTTAGAAAAATCTGAAGGCACAGATCCACGTCTAGGAATTGCTTCAATACCTTTTGTAGTTAAGCCCGAGGAATCACCTATTATTGTTTCAACAGGAGCAGAACCCCGTCTCCTTGTCAAAATCTTTAAATGTATTAAGTTAAAAAATAATTAATTAGTAAATAGTTCATTAAAAAGCCAGAAAATTTAAGTTACTTGACTCATATGATTGTTATTACGCCTTATTTCTGAAGTGGTTCGTGTTACTGGGTCAACATTTTCTTTTTCTGAAAATCTAGCAAGTTTAAACACCCTGTCTGTGTCAAGAATTGAATCTCGTTTTATTCCATTACTACCATAACTCTCACTACTTGTTGAGCCAGTTCTGCTTGATGTTGTTGATGTTGAGGTACCACTAGAAGATGAAGATGGAACTATTTCACCACCAGTAGAGAGATATCTGGCTCTAACATAAGGTTGAATTGGAGGGAAAGTCTGTTGACGAGTAAGGCCACGATTCATTTGAAGAACTGGGGAAGTAACTCCATGTATCACATTACATAAACGGCTTGCTTCTGTTGGATTTGTTATCGTAGCTATACTAGGTTCAGGTATGAGATTTTCAGCACTAACTGGGCGATCATCTTTATAACTACCACCATCTGATGATCTTTGAAGGCCACTACTTCTAGATGATCCCAGTGATAAACTCAAACCCTCTTCTTCTTCTTCTAAATAAGGAATTTGGCCTAATGTAAATCTTCGTCTGTTTTCTGCTTGAACCATAAGTGTAGATGGTGAAGTAACACTCTCCCTTCTAAATATAGTACATGGTACTTGGGTTGCCCGTGCTAAATTCAATGGCACAGAATGACGACGACCCATTTTGTCAACAGTTTCTAACATTACTGCGGGTAATGAACCACGACGGCTAAGAGATTCGGGTTCTAGATCGAACGTTTCTCCTAGAGCTAATGAAGGCTGTGCAACTGTATCTGCTTCTGAAGTATCAGTCATTTGTTCTTCAGCATTTTCTTGTTGACGAAGGGCTTCCCAACGACGCTGATTTTCTTTTAAATTTGTCATCATAGAGTGAGATAGTTTAGTATCAAGGAATTTGTGCCATAAGTTAAACAAAGGCAATACCATAAACTTAAAAAACACTGAAATTAACAACAATTAAATAAGTTATATTTTTTAAATACTCTTGTATTAATGAATTTGTATTTTAAACAAAATAATTTATGAAGTTTGAAGGAGAATTAAAAAAAATAGCGATTAATAAAATATTAATTAATATTGAAATGAATACGATTCATTATATTTTTATTCAAAATTGTATATAAGTTTAAATTTTAAACCAAAAAACAATTAACTATAAATTAAATAAAGAAAACTAACCAGTCTGTATTTTTGGCACAGTATTGTTATATCGATCACAGATATCAGTGACTGGTAAGCCTAATTGCCTTTCATAGTCACCTTGTCTGAAAAATTCATCACACACTTTAAGACTCCACTTACGGCTAACATCCCATGGACGACAGGGGTTCGATATATCTGCACATTTCAGTGCTATTTGTAAAATGAAATGACGAAGTTTAGGATCATTCATATCTAGTTCGTTTTTTTCCATATGATCCTATAAAAAGTATTTATATAATATCATTAGAATATTTATAAAAAAAAAATTATTAAAATCATTTACATTAAATTTTTGAAGAAATTCGGGTTGCCTCGTGATGTCCGTAGCTAAAATCAATGAACTTATCTGAGATTCCAACTCGCGGCGAATAGGACTAAGTTTTTCTGCAACATGACTCTCCAGAAGACATCCGATTGCAGATCTCCAGTGATGGTTCTCCAAAACTGAAGTATTCTAAATCAGAAAAAAAAAATCAGTTATTCTAGATATTAAGTTATGGTTAACAATAATGTTTTACCTCATATAGTGTAGCAAGATGATTACTGGTAGCGATCAAAAATGGTTGATTGACGCCAGGGTGATCGAGATCATGAGCGACAGCCGCAATGAGAGATGCCATAATTTCCAATGGAGTCAGGAAGTTTTTGATCTGAATATAATAATACAATGATTCAAATATCTTTATTTCTGTGTCACTTTTAAAAACTTTTAGTAGAAGACATTGTAATATTATTAATACGAATAATTTTTTTTTACACATCCTGAACGCGTGGTATTATGCAATGCGTTTTATTATTTATATTGATATTATCACATAAGTGTAACGGTACCATTCATTGGCAGTTTCCCAGTCTTTGGCAAATTTTATATTTAAAATGTATTGGAGTTTTTGTAAAGTAGGCTTTTGTTTCCTTATTAAATCTCATTGTTGATTAAAAAATCAAAATATTATATAATACTTTAATAAATTATTAAACTATACTGCTAAAAACTGATTAGCGTGCCAATGAGTGGTGCCATATAATAAATTACAAATATTTACTCTAGTACTTCTAGATAAAAAATGATGACAGGAATATTTGTCGTAAAAAAATTTAACAAATATAAAAACACTTTACTGTGCCAATAATTAAACAATTAATTCTATATTTCGCTTTCGATAAAAATTTATTAGTGTAATTTTGTGTTTGATAGATTTTGGTTGATAGTAATTGAGGGTAATTCAAATAATAGATGAGAAGTGATCAAATTTGTTAACCCCAACAGAACACTATTAATATTATTTATGTATATTTGTTTTATATTTAAGTTTTTGAATAAACGATCTTTGCATAACTATATAGGTAATTTGCTTATTATAAGCCACTCCATATTATAATCACAACAATTTTTTTTTTTGTATTTTTAGTCATTTATTTCATGATTAATCAGCTATTAATTAATTTTAGCATTATTATTTATAACAAATAGAGATATCAAACTTATTTTTTTAAATGGGTCGACAACAACTTTTGGATTAGTACTTTAAAAGCTATTATGATTTTAAAAAGTAGACTGGGAGTGACGCGCGGGTACGACTATTTATATCATTAGACATTTCTCGGTCACACTACTCCTTTCGTCCACGTAAAAAAATGTAATAATAACCTCCGCAGTAATAGTCAAAAAGTTGTTATCTACCAGTTATTTTCTTAATTAAATAATTTTCTGTTTTATAAGCTAGTTAAATATACATGGTGCCAAAAATGAAATTAAATTGACATCCCTATATTTAACAAAGGACGAAGCTAAAAAGTACTTAATAGCTTAATAGTACATAATTTTTTTCAACATTTATTTATTTTGCTTGTAATTGAGTGATTTATTATAAACGGATCTCCCTTTAGTCGCTAAAAATATCAATTAATGAAAGTAGATTGGTATTCTATACCTATGATAAACATAAATTAATCGAATTTCGACTGATCGCTTTTTACCCATAACCTAAAGAATTGCTGTAACAGTAGACTAATAACTAGTATAATAGTTTAGATTTTAATTAATTTTTTTTTTTTAAAGATCCAAAATACAAAAAAAAAAAATATAAAATGCAAGTTTACAAAAAACACTGGACCTGTTTTTAAATTTTATTTCTCCTTAAATAATTTTAGTTTTTTTTTCAATAGTTATTGACATATTTACTTTGAGACGCCTACAAGAAAATTTTAAAATACGTGGTTGTCACACGCGCAATAGTATTTTTCGTTGTCATTAATAGAATACATAAATGTAAGAGCATAAATTAGATTCGTTTAAATTGCACGAGGTAATTTTCCTGTTATAAAGAACTATATTTAGACGGCACTGTATAAAGTGTGTTGAAAATTCACTAAATTATTATCTCACTAGTAAAATGATTCAACACAGAAACAAGCACAAGGTTATAAATGCAAAATTCTAAACATTGATCATTTTGATGAGTGACGACTGATTAAATAAGAAAACCCATACAAGTGTTTAGAATACTGACCTTGTCCTCTTGTAGGAAACAGTGCATCGCCTGTGTCACATCCGTCGCGTGAATAGCGTTATGGTAAGGATTTGTGCTGTGGTACCCTTCTTCTATTAGACCTATAAATCAAACAAATCCCACGTGTGAAAACATAAAGATCGATGGGTTTATCTTAATAGCAATAATATTGTTATTAAACAGTTCAATTCACTTTTGTTAATATTGAACGTGTTAAATAAAACGTATAAATCTGCTCGACTGTAAAAACGTGAATGCAAATAATAATATTCGAGTTGTTACCGCAATAAACCACACTGGTAACGTTTAGACATTAAGTCAGCGAGTGTTTCGAGCAATATTGCACAGATTTACTTACAATATGCACGTTTTTATTGCGAAAGATAATGCGTTAACGAGATTAACATTAAAATACAAAAACGGCTACTAAAATCTAAACTGTACTAGAAAAAATAATCTTTTAAAGTGATTTTACTTTTAGCAAAAATGTGTTTAATAAAGCGTTAATTAGATCAATGTTATGACAAAATTAATTAAAATCTAATGAGATTATCATGATGTAATGTTGTCAGTCGGAAATGTGTCAAGGAAGATACATTATTAACGAAAGAAAGTTATACAAAATAAGAAATATTGTATAAGAATGTAATGCATTTAATTATAATGAAATTTTAATAGTTTTGTACTTGCACTTCTCATAATCACATTAACAACATTTTTATAAGTTCTAGTATCATTCTAGTTGATTGGATCATTAATTTTTTTAGTTATATATGTATGCAAGAACAAGTAAGTTGTTAATTTTTATAGATGAATGATAGTGAAATGACCTTGTTTACTAAAATACTTATTCAAAACACCAATTTTTTTCCATTATTCTGTTTGTATTTCTGTTATCGTTTCATAGTCTACCGAAGGCGACTTCAGTAGTAATTTTAATGCGTGAGTATTGTTTGTTTTACAATATTAGATTTCGACATACAAATGAATATGTAAAACGCGCCTTTTAAAGGTTAATAACGAGGAGGTAAGCAAACTTAGCCGTCGGCATTTGCATATGACTATGTCGTTAATTAAATGAATCGAAGCACGTTAATGAAGACTTACTTTGTCTGGTGAAGCTTATTAAAGAGTGAATTGGTAATACAATGTTTTTAATAAGGAAAACCACATATTATTGCAATTAACAACATTATCATAAGTTTATGCTTGCAGAATATCACCCAAACAGACAGCCGTTTAAGATTATTAGCGAAAAAACAGTTTAGTTGATTCTTGTTAAGCGTTAAAAATCATTAAATTTTGAACAAACGTTCAAATTTATAACACTATCATATTTTATCATGCTCATTTGGCGCGGACTCAGTGTTTTAAACAGCGTGCAGTTCGGCGTCACCTACTAAAATTGAAATCCGACACTAACTACCATCTGAAAAGATTTCGGCGTTCTTTGAACACACGGTATTTAGTCAACTACAATGATAGACCTGTCGCCCACTAAAATTGTAAAACAATGATGCAGCGATACTCTGATGAAAATTGTTAGTACCATGAAGTATTTTGTACTTTTAGAAATTACTTTAAATACAAATTCAGACAAGTTCATTATTTACCGTGACCAAATACTAACAGACAATATTCTTTCAACAAATTCTTAAGAATGGTATAAAAAAAATTATTTTTTAACTACTTACACTGAGCAAAAAATATTTTATTTCTTTCTTATTTTATACATTTTATTACCGTTTAATTTTTTTTATTCATTTTAACAAAAAGTAAGTAATATTAATTTGAGTTTAATGTAGTTTATTATTATTTTTATAGAAATTTATTTTAATAAAAATTCTATAAAACAGCTAAATTACTTTGAATAAAATAAAAAAGAAACTTATTAAATATATAAAATTTTTATGCTTACTTTTAAATTTAATGAATAAATGACGAATTAATAAATAAACCCAACCCCTAATTTGACAGAAATATTCATCTCTTAAATAAAATGATGAGCATAAAAAAAGAAAATGAAAGAAAAACAGTTTTTTTTTACTATGCACCTCGTTATGAAATTCTGATTATACCGCTAACATATATTGTTTGTTAAAAATCATATAATTTGATGTTTATTAATCAAAAGAAATCAATGAAAAATTTAGATTAATTTATTTAGGCGAATGACCTAGCTCAGTCGGTAACGCGTTGTGTCTCGGTGTCCAAGTTCGATTCCGTTGCGGTTAGCTGTACAGGGTTTTCTTCTTTTCTTGTACAAGTAATAAGTTTTTGAGGAAACGTTAGACATGATTATTAATAATAACATAAAAAAAAAAATGTAATGGTTGGCTTGACTATAAATTGAAATGGTAATGTATACATGAAGAATAAAAAGTTTAAAATATAGTTTGTATGAAATTTTTATCCATCATATTTTACTTCCATCAATTGACTTCAAAGGAAGTTTTCATTAATACAGACCCATAATGAGTTCTTCTGAATTCAATTGAAATCAGCATGACGAATATAAGTATAGATTTATGTCACATTCTACAAAATTGAATACAATAAAACGAGTTTCGAGAATATTTTCTACAATTAATCGATATAGCTTTTAATATTCCACTGAAAACTTTATTTACCTCTAACGAGTGTAACATATACTAGCAAACAAATGTTGTAATAAACATACAGTGATGTTATTTAAAAAATATTTCATACTTAAATGTTACAGTATAACATTTAAATAGGATATGGATCTTATATTAAAAGATTACTAATCTATGTCTTGAAATAATGATTCGGCAGCAAGGTCATTATTGTTATAATGTTTCATTATATTGGGACATCAATTTAAAAGATCATTTTTTAATGTCTATACATTATTATTATTAATAATTTTATTATTTTATATAATAAAAAGAACAAACAATTAACGTTATCACATTTATTTATTAATAACTATGTGGTATATTCAGTAAAAACATAGAAGCTTAAAACGAGACCATTCATTGCTTTATAATCCTACATCAGAATAATTCAAATGAAAACGCAAATATAGGCTTGTTAGTGGATGGGCAATAATATTTAATTATACAACCCATGACTAAAATGAGTTTTGTTTATATTGATTTTAAAAGGGTAAAAGCTCTGTACGAATTAAAGTTTGTTTGATATAGAACTTCTACCGGTAGCTAACATATATAACATCATGGTAGCTAACAACAAACTTTTGTAAAGTTTTCATGTTGTTTTCGATGGAATTTTCAATTAAACTAGGTAATTAAAATTCATCAACATATTTAGTATTTTTAAATGATAAAAATACTCTATACTATTGAATATTATTTTGATAATTTTAAATGTCGATAAACTAATTGAGCGAAACTTTAATATTCAATTCATAAAAATATATCAATATAATTTTATTACTTACTAAAAAGTTTCCACACTTGAACTACGTCTAGTTTGAAATATTCCATTAGACCATACCAATGAAAAAGATGAACGCAAAGTACTGGTAGTGATCTTCCTGTAAAAAAAAAAAGGAAAATATTTCAATTATATTTATCTGGTTTAAATATTTGCTGTATTTTTGTCAGTAACCTATAGGAAAGGTTTTTAACTGCATTAATTTGATTTAGAAATTTAACTACTTTTGATAGACTATCGACTAAGATTTTCAAGATTTTTATAATACTTTTAAAATTTTCATGAAGATTAGAGAATATGTTCATAATATAAAATGAGACATTTTCAATATAATATCTCTGTTTTAAAAATAAATTTTATCTGAAAGAATGGTGAATTATTCGTCATTCGTGTAGAGGATGTTTATTAAATGCTTTAAAAACCTTCAGTTTCGTGATATAAAATATTTTTTAATTCAAACTTGCTATAGTTTCTAAACCTTTTATTATACACAAGTTATTTTATAATATAAAGGTATTAGAGATAAAATTTGTTCTATTCTTGTTTTTTATTTTGTAGAGTTTATGATTTCTAGGGCTCTTACCATAAACATGTTAGCATAATTGTTTCTTTAACAATGTTTCATACCATAACTGCGGATATAAATAAAATAAAATGAAATTATGAAATTAAATAATAATTAGTGGTTAATTTAAAATGGTCGACGTTTCAGTAGAATTTCTGAATTTATATTTACCATACTTATTATGACGATTGAATAGTATCTAAATTATAAAATTTTAATTAAAACTGAAAAATTCAATAGGACTCAGTCCAATTTACAGTGTTCAAATATGTCTTGAGATCTTATCGTAAAGAATTATAAAACTATTTTCCAAGTATTGATGATATAGTTATATATATAACTATAAATATAACAATAAATAATAATTATTTATTAAAATACAAAAATATATTCTAAAAATAATTAAATTAAATACATAACCTTGATATGATCTATATATAAAATAACTTTCGTAACGTGATATTGGTATAGCTAAGGGAAGAGGCTAAAGTGTTACAGTTTACCTTATGGGTAAAACAATACTGTTAAAATTACATGACTTTGGTCCTAGCAAGAGTACGCGATAAACAAAAAAAAAGTCATTATCTCCCTTTAGAAATCCTGTCTACGTCATAGAAATAATAATAATTAAAACCACATTTTCTACTTACCCCCTGTAGCTGTATCTAACGCAAAAGCGTTGAATGGCCATTTCCATACATGTTTCAATACACACTGTAAAAAAAAATGCAATATTAGATTACTATTAGAAAAATTTAAAGCTTTTGAAGCAATAAAACACGTTATTTGTGTACGATAAAAATAATAATTTGAAAAAAATGTCAGTATGAGTTCATAAATTTAATTATTATTAGTGGCATTTTCCATCAAAATATAAATGTTGGTTATATTTTTGTTTAGTATTAAAAATTGTATATATCATAAAATTTTAAAACTCAACAAAGTAAAATAAATAAATTTAATAAAATTAAGGTACAGTTAATTATTATCTTGTAGTTCACTTCAATCCACGAAAAAATATATTTATAATGAATTCATTTACATTTAACTGTGTTAGTTCAGCGCTGTATAAAAATTCATTCACTCTAGAAGAAAACTTAACATGAAATCATGTTGTCATTTTGATTATCATAATAATACGGACTGAAGTGATCTAATACGCACTGTTAGGAGAAATTATTCCATAAATTTGATTTATATAGTTTGATTATATAAAACTGTGTAACTTAGTAAAAATTGAAATAGTGTGTCGAGGGGCTTATATGAGTTATCTGTCTACAACTTATAGAAAAAATTCAATTTTTGTTACAGTACTAATCAAAATTGCTGGAAACGATTGATAGTTCTATCACAAAAACATGACAAAATATTAAAAGTAAATCTAAATTTGATTCAGGTGCTTTTCTATTAAGTAGAAAAATATACTACTTTATTACTTTGTTGAAGGACCACTATAAGACTGAAAAACTTTAATGTAACCTAACTATTGTTAGTTTTGTTAAATCATCAATAAAAGTTATTTCTGTTCGCATTATAGAGTAGTTGCATTTGATTTTATGATACCTCACCCTAAGTAGACTTTTATGATCTTTATTTATTTTTCATCTTAAATAATTTGACAATAAATTTCGCTAAAAAATATTCTGGAAACGTTTGGAGATATTCTTGAAATCTTAATTTACTATAATATAGAAGAATTCCAGAAATAGTTCCATTTAATTAGACCAGTTAAGTAAATTATCTGAAAGGCGATAGAGGCAATACTACAAATACCACCCAAGTTTCAACATCATATATCCGTGGTTAAAATAACCCACAAGAATTTGTACTTAAACGATGTATACAGTTCATCTAAGTTTATCTTCTAACCCACTTAATTAGGTATACACATTTTCAACAACTCGTGTCACGCTTTAGTTTATGACTTTTAATTTTGAAGTATATAGAGTGGGCTTTTGCCTATTATAACAACCGCATTCTCCAGAAACCTGTGTGCAATTTAACTGAACTTTGTACCATTGTAGCGTTAAACTTATGGAAACTTTGGCTAAAAGTAAACTTACTTTAGAAAATGATTGATTAGCAAAGAACACTAATAAGTCGTGGGAAAAGTAATTGTAAAAGGTTTTAAATAATATAACTTTATTGTTGTCAAAACAATTTAATATTTGATCGCAATAAAACGTTTTAAAATATATTAATATTTCTCTATCATACTATTTTGATGTAATAATTATTAATTTAAACTAATACTAAAATTTATTAAATTAAATTTGACGGTTTCACCTTGACAATCTGATTTTATTCGTGTGGGTAATTATAGATGACAAACAAATAGCTAAGAAGCCGTGTACAAATCAACTGTGGGTACATTTTCAGAAGCATACAGATATTAAAACGGATTGTTTCAAAGTATACAAGCGTACAGTAAAACTATGCGAGTAATGTATTGTATTCATTAACCATAGAAAATATAATTTTACCATAAGTAATAAGCAAGACTAAAGATACTAATTTAAACTGAAATAACACTGCATAGCATATTTTGTCCTTTAATATATTGCGCTACTTTTTAAGTACAGCATAAATGAATCCAACACACACCTTGAGCGAATTTAAACATATTACGTTGATAGATGTCTATCTTAAGCGACACGGAGATTTAAAAGCTAATAAATACTGTAATGCACTTGAATAATATTAACAAATCAGTATTTCAATTGAAAATAGTATTCCGATGAAATTAAAAGTTCATAAATAATATTTTAGGATTGCGAATCAACTACAAATAGTGAATGTTATCGGTTATTTAGTAATTTCTTGTAATAAGATTAAATATAAAAGGATTATACCGCAGAATACATCAAAGAGTAAACGTATACCTCTGATTGGTATAGTATTGACAGGATATCACGAAAATGTTTACAACGCTCCAGTTGCTTGCCTCGAGTTATAATTAATTCCAACATAAAGAGAATTAATCAGTGATGGGAGGGGCTATAATACTTAACAACCCTTATTCGTAGACGATTTAGTTTTTAGAACAGAGCAATATAAATAGCAGTGTGTATTTACATTTCCTCTGCACGCCATGTTCGATACTGACAACTTGTATTTAATATGATAAAATAGGCCGAGATTCTATTTTACACAAAACTCGTTACTCCGATTATCTTTCACGTTTGATAATATATAGCTTATTTAAATCGGAGCACCTCGCTATAATTAGTTGTACACAACTATGCAAATAATGTAGAAACACTTTTATTATAAATGAACATAAGTTAATTTAACCGCCTAAACAAATGTTATTCAGTTAGGTTAGGTTAATTCATATTCTAAAGTATACCTTTATTTCAAGTAATAATTTATTTAGTTTGTGTAAAACAAACACTTAAAAAGTGTTAATGTGAAATTTATTGAATCACTTTAATGAGTCCAATGGTTTTTAAATAAAAAATTTGTTCAAAAATTACTTATTAAAATAAAATAAAAAAAAAAACACTTTTAATAAAGAAATTAATGACGATTAAAAATGAATTTGCATTTATAACATTTAATAAACTAATATGATATTTGAATCGTGCTGTGTATAGTATATTTAAAAAACATTCTAAAATTTATTGAAGTACCACAATCAAAGAAATAAGTTTAAATTCTATAAGAATTATTTTAAGAAAATATAATTAAATTGAGATTAATTAAATTAAGGTTAAAACGGAAAAATTTATTTCGTATTTATAATTCTTCAAACTAATTTAAAAATAATCCTGAAAATATAAAAATACTCTAAATTTTGAATAATTTAATTAAAATTCAATTATTATGGAAGCATAAAAAAGGAACAACGGAAAAATTACTCATATCTGACCTAATTAATGCTACTCGACTGTTTTAAGTGTAAAATAATTACAAATACATCTTACAATATAATTAATAATTTTCAAAAATCCCTTAAGAAATTATTGAAAGTATGATGATTTATTTAGTAGAAATTCAAAGAGAATATACATAAAATTTAATTAATAATGAATAATTACCAAAGCTAAAGAAAAATGTTTACACTGTTTATCGAACAGTATTTTTCTGTTAAAACTTCTAATTAAATTAATACCTTTTACAATTAACGTTACAAGGGACCAACTTTTTGTTGTTATACTTTGTGCACGTTGTTTGAAAATTGTCAAAAAATAATGAAACATCGCTTTAATTAAAAAAATTAAACAAAAAAGATAATTACATAAAAACTAATTTGCGTTTTCAACACAGATCTATTTTTATAGATATAAATAAGCTTTTAAAATATAGTTAACAATTTTTATGTCTAATAACAGGGTAAAACATGTTCTTTTATAAGTCAAAAAAAAGTTGGCAAGCCATTCCTAAGAGAATTGAGTCAGACTTGAATGGTGAGAATTCCATAGTTTGAAAACCTTAATCCCTGGGATTAAGGGACCGAACGAATATAACAGATTGGATTGGGAACGAAAAAAAGTAATTTTTTCGGCATATCAATAAACACGGATGCTTTCTATTACCTACTTCAAATACTTATACAAGAAGCTCGTCTTGCATACCGAGTAAGTTAAGCTTTTGAGTTTATTTATTTGAATAAATGATTCAATTTTGAATAGAATGCAAAGCGAACAGGTTAAAAAATCTCCGCAATCTATTTAGTCTACTTTTAGAAATTTAAATACATATAAGAGATAAGTGCAATAAAGATTTTACTATAGGCACAATCCATGAAAGTCATAGAATTTCAAGAATTCCATTTCATTAGTAGCGTAGTTTTTTTTAACGTAAAACAAAAATAATTTAAACACTAGCAAAATATCTTTTTAAACGAAATTACTTAATCACGCTTACCCGAACTTGGCCGTGGTGTATATCGTCCAACAATGCTGGTGCGGTATCATTGGACAGAGATCTGGTGGTAAGTTTTTTCCGCCTACGTTTATGCATTGTAAGAAATCGACCGTTTGGAAGTCGCTTTCCACAAAGGGCAACCGATTCCAAAAGCACCACTTCACCCTCGGATAATAGCCGCGATCTACGTTTGCACCGATCATCTGTGGGAGAGTCATCTAAAACAATGTTATAAATTAAAATTAGTGAATATATTGTTTTAATAGTGTAGATTTTATAAAATTAAAATTGTATACAAACTTAATAGATTTGTGTCAACGTATTAAATCGAGTCTAGCACAATACTGATTTTTAAGTTACAAAAGTAACCTAAAAGATTTGTAGTGTAAATATGTACAATAGATATAAAATAATGAATTTCATATAAAATACCATCAGATAATCAATTAACTTTTATCATAACGTAAAACCAATATGATTATTAAATATTTTATATAATCTTCAAATAAAATAGGTAAAAATACTCTACTTTATATAAATATTTACTTAAGAAATTTAAATAATAATTATTTAAATTTATATTATTTTTTTAGTTGCCAATTTACAACTACTAAGTAAATAAAACATTAATTAAGTTGAAGTAATATTTATCAGTGAAGTTTGGTTTGTTATTTACTTTAAAATATACTACTTCCTTTATATAAGCCATTAAATTTTTACTTTAAAGCAGTTAAAGATTTTTTTTCGTGATATATTTGCTTTTAAACCAATTAAAAATAATTTTTGGTTTAAAAAGTATAAATTTGGCATATTTTAAGCCTAAAATGACTGGTAAAATATATTTTAGTTATTTATATTATTTATGAGGTTATAAGAGAAATTTAACTATGATAGTTCTTAGTGTTTTCTTCAAAACTTCTGTGAGAATAATGTCATATTTTATTAAAAAGAAATCAGTTTTAGCTATCATGATTAAAACAGTAAAATCTCATTTCACGTGAGGATTTCATTTTAGGGTGAATTTCGTATGTTACAAGGATTTCAATGCGAGTGTCCAGTAGGGAGTTCAGTAAAAGATAGTGCTACTGTGATATGCCATACAAATAATACAAAGACCCAGACATATAGTACATTAGATAACGGTAAGTTTTCTTATATAGAAAACGTTAATCTAATTCTTATTTAACAATGTAAAAACGTTTATAATCTAAAGTAACTAATCAAAAAGCTAAATAACACCTTGGAATAGTAAGTAATTTTTAAAAATTATATATTGTATAATTATTATTGTGATAAGATATTGTACCTAAATGGAATATTTAGCTTCGATGCGAAGCTGAGAAGGTATTGGTTTTACTAAGATGTGTTTTTTTTTTTTTTTTGTGTCTGTTACCACTTTTTCTCAGCTCTCACCGAACCGATTTCTTTCAATGATACGTCAAAAGATCACAAATCGTATCTAGTCGAAGACATTACCCTTAAAAATTGAAAAAAATTCCCTCGTTCCCCGTAAAAGGGGGAAACCTCCAAAAAAATTACAAATTTAAAAATCGCTAATTTTCGAAATTTTTTCAATTTTTTTTACTTAAAAGTGCCATAACTTTTTCAAAAATAAACATATCAATATAATTCTTTTTTATATAGATGCATAATATCATTACCTTTCATTTGGTATATTTTTTTCATAAATTTAATCCTTAACCTGCCCACAAGGGGGGATTTAAAATGACAACTTTTTCACAAAAAATGAACTTTTTCAACTTAACTTTTAAAAATATTCCGGAAGGTCTGACACTTTTATATATATCTTAAATTAAAGCTAATGTAATATACTTTATCGTCAAAAAAAAAAATTTCGGACTTTATTTTATCTTCATGGTGAAAATGGCTACCGAATGCTATTTTTGTGTGAAAATTTTCGATTTTGTATTTTACATTTTTAACTTTATTATGCTATAACTTTTTGAAAGATTTTCACTTTTTTCATGAGATATTATATATTATCTATATTATATATATAATCAATATTTATATACATCTTTCATTTGACATACTGTTTTTTTAAATTGGACCATTTCCCTATATAAGAGGGGGTTCAAATCTAAAAAATTCATGTAGAAAGTAGAACTTTTTCAACTTAAATTTTGAAAGTGTTCCGGAAAGTCTGACACTTTTATATATATCTTAAATTAAAGCTAATGTAATTTACTTTATTATGCGAAAAAAAAATTTCGGACTTTATTTTATCTTCACGGTGAAAATGGCTACCAAATGCTATTATTGTGTAAAAATTCTCGATTTTATTTTTTACATTTTTAACTTTATAATGCTATGACATATTGAAAAGTGTATGGATCAACATTATTTTTTTATGAGAAATAATATTTTTTAATAATCCTTTTTTCATTCGACATACTTTATCTTAATTAGGATATTAATAATGAATTAGCAGATCATGTAGCTTTTGGAATAATCCACCAATTTTATAAAATTAAACACTATCTAAAGATTTGCATCGAAGCGTTTTTTTTTTGATAGTGATTTTAATCACTGTCAGATATCATTATACTTGATCCATCTATACCATGTCACCACTGTTTTAAGTATAAATTTGTTTTATTTTTAGAGCTATTACAATTTTTAGGTTAATTTAAAATTATTTATACATAGAGGTAATCTATTATTTAAAATATTTATAGATATAACAATGTCATCAGTTTTATGCTGACGTTTCTAACTCCTTGCAGAGTTCATCTTCAACAGTATAGTTACAAAGTCAGGCCTGTAACTATGGCTCCGAAAATGAATTTAAAACGTCAGCATTAAACTGTATCACATGGATATATCTGTAATATTCTAAATGATATAACAATCTGTGAAAGCTTTAACACATTCATAAACATAACTAGACAAATGTAAAAATCAGTAACACTTAATACTTGTATATTCGAGAGTGAAGGCATAAAAGCCGAGGTGTATACATTTCAATATAATTTAAATTTGAATTGAATTGATTTTTATTTGTTGAGTGTTTTACAATGAACAGGATAAGATTTGTCAGAAATGCGTTCAAAATAATTGAACTGTCGAGAAATATTAAATAACGACGTACCTACAAAGATAAAGACGGAAAAGCTTAAACGGGATTGAGCTGTTGAAGATATTTACTAAAAGGAATTTTTCAATTCAAAGCATCATCTACGTAAAAATGTATGAACAGTTCATGACACGTATTGGAAAAATATGAATAAAAAGTGAATCATTTTTACCAATAAATAATTAATTTAAAAACGCAAACCCAAATATATTATTTTGACCATTATCAATTTTGAATTATTTTATTTTAACAACAATTTCTGGAGAACTTTGATTAAATAAGATTTTGAACAATAGTAATTCCTTACACAAAGCAAATTAAACTAAGTGTGTAATTTAATTAATGCTATAAAAAATTGTCCTTACAAATATGACGATAGTCTGTCTAGAGAAATGTTGAATGGAATCAAGATAAATTTGTAAGATACGACAACTAGATAAAAAATACTTGTATATTATTTAGATAATTAAGGACACGAGTATTTAATTTTTTGTTAGATGAATCTATCTAGATAAATAAAATATTTCACATTTTAATTTTTATCATATAAGCAATTTAAATTATATTAGTTGACCTTTGTTCCATATACAATCAAACAATATAGAGATGTTTCTATGCTATTTTCGAGAGTAGAAATTTTAATTTACGGTCTTTGCGGCAATCGATCGCTTGCTGGGTTTAATATGTCAGAATATTTTTTGAATATTATAGGCTATTTTTGACAGCAAGAACTAAAAGTCAAAACAAATGATAAGGTTGAGGTTTCATGATGGAGTCTCGTGGAGTTTATGAGGATAATTGCACCGAGGCCTCAACATATTTAGGTTTTTAGGGATCTAACATTTTTAAAAGATTTGAAAAATTACGTATGTCTAAAATCTGTAACTAATTTTTTTTTTTTTAAATAGCGTAATTTTAGTTTTAATACAAAGCAAAGTATTAATTTTACTTTGATTTTTTCTTACGCTTAACGCTTTGTTTGCTAATAAGTTTCAGTTTCATAAATTGATTATTGAATAAAAACTTTATAAAAACCCAACACAGTGTGGTCGCGGCACGGTAGGTACGTGGCTTAGTTAGTCCAGTATAGATAACAGACAGTGATTAAAATCACTATCATGAAAAACGCTGCGATGCAAATCTGTAGATAGTGTTTAATTTTTAAAAAAATGGTGGATTATTCCAAAAGCTACATGATCTCCTATTTCCTTATTTATATTCTGATTACAAGTTTTATGATTTATAAATGTAATATATAAATATATATATACAAGATGATTTTTTTATCATAACCCACTCAAATACTTACAGAATAATAATAATTAAAAATTTTTTTTTTATTATTATCTTTAGTTATACATTATTCTTGAATTATTAACTATGTAATACTTTTTAAGTTCATCCCTTATGCCTGGTAAGGGTGTCAACTTTGTTTTTTTAAATGGTAACACATATTTTTAATTTAATAAAATGTTTGAGTTTTTAATTCAATAGTAAATGGCATTTGAATTTTTAATGAAACTTAATTTGTTTATTAGATATAAACATTTAAAGTTTCAAATTTTTGAGTTAATATATAGGTATAATACACAAGGGATTACAAATACAGGTAGCTAATTGATTTTTTATGACATCGATATTAGCAGGTACACAGCATTGTTATTATCAATGATAGTAAGGTACATTGTTGTGAGTTTATAAATACACTAACTGACAATACAAAAAGTATATCTATTGATAGTCATAATTGATAATAAACAATCCGTGACTGTGATAGCAATATCATAAAAAATCAATTAGCTACCTGTATTTGTAATCCCTTGTGTATTATACCTATATATTAACTCAAAAATTTGAAACTTTAAATGTTTATATCTAATAAACAAATTAAGTTTCATTAAAAATTCAAATGCCATTTACTATTGAATTAAAAACTCAAACATTTTATTAAATTAAAAATATGTGTTACCATTTAAAAAAACAAAGTTGACACCCTTACCAGGCATAGGGGATGAACTTAAAAAGTATTACATAGTTAATAATTCAAGAATAATGTATAACTAAAGATAATAATAAAAAAAAAATTTTTAATTATTATTATTCTGTAAGTATTTGAGTGGGTTATGATAAAAAAATCACCCTGTATACATTTTTAATATATAAATATAAAAAGGAAAATAGTCCGATCAAAAAAAAAAAAAAAAAGTATGTTGCATAAAAGAAGAATATAAATAGTACTTGTCTTAAAAAAATTTTAATGATCCGTAAATTTTTTAACAAGTATAGAATTATAAAGTTAAAAGAAAAAAAAATTTTTTTTACAAAAATTGTATTTTTTTTATTACATTGATGTTTAATTTCACCATGAAAACAAAATAAAGTCCGAATTTTTTTTTTCCATAAAAGTACATTACATAAGCTTTAATTTAAGATATATATAAAAGTGTCAATATTTCCGAAACACTTTCAAAAATTAAGTTAAAAAAATTCTTTTTTTTATATGCATTTTTAAGTTTTAAACCCCCTTGTATTAAGTTTCCCTTAATAAAACTTAAAAAGACTTTTAAAAAAAAGTATGTCGAATGAAAGAAATATGTAAATATTATTTCTCATAAAAAAGTTGTATTGATCTATATATTTTTCAAAAAGTTATAGAGAAATAAAGTTTAAAATGTAAAATATAAAATCGAGAATTTTAGCACAAAAATAGCATACAAGATCCATGAAGATAAAAAAGTCCGAAATTTTTCTTTCCATAATGAAATATATTACAACAGCTTTAATTTAAGGTATATATAAAAGTGTCAGTATTCCCGGAAAATTTTCAAAAGTTAAATTGAAATAGTTAATTTTTTGTGAAAAAGTTGACATTTTGAATCCCCCCCTGTGTGCAAGAAAATAGTCAAATTTATATAAAAAATATAGAAAATGATAGGTAAATACCTCATGTATCTATATATAAAAAAACTATATTTATTTGATCATTTTTAAAAAAGTTATGACAGTTTCAAGTAAAAAAATTGAAAAAATGTTGAAAATTAGCGATTTTTAAATATGTAATTTTTTGGAGGTTTCCCCCATTTACGGGGAACGAGGGAAATTTTTTCAATTTTTGAGTGTTATGTCTTCGACTAGATACAATTTGTTATTTTTTGACGTATTGTTGAAAGAAATCGGTTCGGAGAGAACTGTGAAAAAGTGGTAACAGACACAAAAAAAAAAAAAAACGCAACATACTAAACTGAATACCTTCTCAGCTTCCTATCGAAGCTAAAATGATTATAAAATTAAAAGTAATGTAAACTACTAGAAAAGTTAGTGTAAACAGCTTTTTACAAACAATAAAAATATAATACTTATTAAATATAAACACCATTATATTAAATTAATAGTTGCATAATAATTGGTTATAAAATTAAATTAAATTTAAGTAAAAATATAGTAATTTATATCAATATTTAGAGCCACACTAAAAAATGAAATCCCACAAAATAACAGTTAAAATTTAAAACTAAGAAATATATTAGTTTTGTATGATATTTTTTTGCAAAATAAGTATTGTAATTTCCCGTATAGTGAGTCAGCTGCTCCATATGATTATGTTTTACCTAATGACATCATACCTATAATAATAATAATATGTTTAGGAGATAATACAATGCAATTTTGTTTTCCTTCAACGTAATAGTGAGATAGAAAGGTCGTTTTTGTAAGAGTTTACATGTAGACAATAAAAATTGTATTTGAATTAGAAGGTCCTGAAGTTTCTAAGACCAAAAAACTTTTTCTTACTCAGCTCCAAATAACGTCACAAACTTTATTTTTATCTATTTATAAATAAACAAGAATAATACACTAAATTAATTTTGTTCTTATGACTGTATTATTTCAACTATAAATGTTAGTTATGAGCTACTTATAGAGTAGCAATTAAAAAAATAATAATTTTGAGATGAAGTATTTGAATTTAGATTTTCCTTTCATTAAAATATTGGAAACTTGATTAGGGTTGGTTTTAAACTACTCAGAAAATGCATAAAAATATAGTGTAATCACAGAGTAAATTTAAGTTTTGATCTGAAACGTGAAAAGAGTGAGTTACTGACATATTTGTTCCGCATATCTAATTGTTGAAACCAAAACATATTACTATGATTAATGTAAATTATATATTCTACATCGAAGACAATGTATCCACTCAAAGTCAAAGACGGACTGGTCTACTGTGCAAATGATTAAAGAACTGTAGGTCGATAATCATTGTATCTACGGCCGACCGAACAAGTACTGAGAAGGTATATATAAATAATATAAAAAAAACAGAATATTATATAAATATATATATAGAGAGAGATTCGTTAAGGATAAGACACCCATAACATTTTTATAATGAAAACCTCTATTTTTATTTTGACAATATGGTGAAAAAAAAAATGTACACACAACTTTGTTATTATATTTTTTTATCTGATCACCGTTCGTCTATTTCAGCGTGATAAACTTAAGTGTTCTGTTTACTTTGTGAGTAATAATATGGTTCATGATAACTGATATATATATGCAATACAACTAGACGAGTACGAACGCTCCGCTTACTCTTCCAATTTATTCTATTACTAAGTAACTTACAACTGGTTTAAATTGAATTTTTACATTTTTGATACTTACGTATACTTTGTTATCATAACTGGATATTTTTCTGTCAATAGTAAAAGAATATTTTATATTCGCCTACTGATGAGTAAAAGAATGGCGAAATCTGCTTGGGGGTGCTATTGACTTCCCAGAAAGTGCAAAGTTTATTGCCTTATAATAAAGGATATTTAATCAACTTTAATTTTATTAATCTCTGAATTATGCTGTTATTTAAAATATTATCATTCTAATTTATAACTTTTAGTTTATTAATAATATTTTAAATTAGTTTAATTTATTTATGCTTTTATATGGAATATAAAGCTGAATATGAAGTTTATACAAAAGCAATTATGTATCAAACATTTTTTTTGATTATAAAATTAATCAGTTTTTATTATTTTTAGCCATTTAAATATGAATCAATAAATATAATAATATAAAGGTACTTAGATAATCAAAATACCCTTTTATGATCTTCAACAATTAAAATAAATTTTTTTAAATTACATTTTAAATTATTTTTTATTATAAATCTATCAAATTAACTAGATAAAAATCATGTTTTATCCAGATGAAAATTAAAAAAAGGTATTTTTATCTAAACCTAAATAATATTTTACGTAATTATTTTTATCTTAGCTAGATTTTATTTTCGTTATCTACATTCAACATTGATCAGGTGTTACTGACACTTAAAGTATTGGTAAAATACATCATTCTGGGCACACATCTGTCAGTCACTGCTGATTTCTTATTTGTGTAATATATTCACCACGAGTATTTATCTAAATTGTATTTCAACAAAAGTAAGTTATATACAACAAGATTTATTTAAGAAATATTTACAACAGAATAGACTCTTAACAAAAACTGTGGTAGTTGATTAAACCCACCCAAATATTGATTATCTTGCACCTCATAATAATTAATAAGTCCGCGATGACTGGTAAGCATTATTATCATAATCTCCTCTAATTACACTTTTACAAATGAGCTGATAGTATTTCGATCGTTAGTTTGATGTGACCTGAATTCTTATAGGCCCAATGAGTGTATACCACAAAAATCAACACATACATAACGATCCGTAATGTAGTGCAAAGGGGTGTAGGCGACGTCAACCACAATCGATAACGTCCAGTGTTTTGCATGTTTCCACCGTCATTAAAATAATACATGAAACAAACCCATGATTTCAGAGGTCTTCGAAAGACCTAACCTAAAATATTATAAATTTATTTGTTTTTTACTTATGTTTAATAAATATTTTTTAGGCACGTGTAGGCACCACAAACTAAATTTTGAATATTTAACAGACAGAATAGATCGGATTTCATCAGGTGAAATAATTTAAAATAAAAGTAGACCGAATAATAGGGAATACGTAAGTTCTTACTCGAGATAATCAAGTACAAAAGTTAGTTTTTACACATTGTATAAAAAGAAACATGTTAGTTTCTATACAATTATTAAAATTAGATATGTTAATACCTACACGGCGTTTAAAAGGTGTGTAGTTAAGAAATTAAATGATTAAAATAAGAAAAAAGAAACCTGATTATTGTTTAATAATTACAATATTGAGTAGTGTATGACATATTTTAGGATGTTTTTAAGGAGTTTCATTAAAATACATTTTAACAATAGCATGACCTATCGAGATTTAAAGAAGTGTTATCACGTATTCGTATTATGAACATATAAGTCAGGGTAACTGAAAACTATAAGAGTATATTTTAAAAAAGTTGAATATTTAGATTTAGTAAAATGTTTAGGTTTTAGAAACAAACCATGTAAATATCATATATTATTATTAAATATTTAATTGTAAAATTCTATTATATGTAATTAATTTTACTCAATAAAAAATATCATATGTCATAATGATTACTGATGCATTAAATAAAAATAATTATGTGCAATATTTTTAGTATATATTTTAAATTTCTACATCACGTAGGAATAACACATATATTTATTTTGCTACGGCACGCGAACTAATTCTTTTAAAAAATCGTATGAAGTAGATTCGCCTAAATAATCAACATTTTCTTGCACAAACTAATCTTTTCTTTTTTGAGTACAAAAATACCGATCACTATAAGGATTTTTTTTTCAAAAACAGACATTTTGCATGAAAGTAATATAATATAATAACCCGGTTGAACTGACAAGATTTACTCAAAGACCTAAGCAATGGCAGCCGACATTAAAGGAAACGCTTGATGTAATATATAATATAAGGTTTAAAAATTAAAAAATTTAATTAAACAATTTATTTATGTTTAAAATAAAAAATAAAGATAGTCTATAATTTAAAATAGGATGTAAAAGTAATATAATTAAATTGGAAGTAAGGAATGAGTAAATGATAAACGATAAAAGAAAATATTTTACGAGCTGTAAAAAACATATCCTCTAGGTATATTTAACACTGTCAAGTAGAAAAGTCTTATGTATATAAACGAGTAAACAAGATGGCTAATATTAAAGCCATGCTTTTAACTAACAAGAAAGTTGAAGCTTTTATATATATATATAAGAAACTAGTAATACATTTTTCAGTATTTATATTTACTTCAAAGATAAATACATGGCATACCTTAAGAATATCAAAATCGAAAATCAAACTTTTTAGAGTTTATATTCAGGTATATTATCTGTTCAATTAAATTTGTGGTTGTTATATGAAACCTTTGTCCTACTTAAAAACACTCATCACAACCGAGAACAACATTTTGATGTGCAATTAACAAACATAATTAATGATTATACAATTTTATAAACAAATCAGTGATACAAAAGGGAAACATTGACATGGATAGGTGTCATGTATAATTGTTAAACCCACGCGTTACCAGCGGGTATGCTAATTGTAACATAGAATTGGAATCCATAATTACGGTTTGCATAAGAAAGCAAAGAGATATAACGTAAATAAAATAAAAAACGTGGGTATAGAATATTGTATGCATGTCCCGTCAAACGATGATAAAAATAATTAAAGCCAACGAAGATACTACGAATAATTAATTAATCAAGCATTTTTTTGTATGATTTTTCAAACACAGAAAATACGTATAATGTATCTATAACAGTCTGTTTTTATTCATTTTTATTATTAGTTTACTTTATATCCTACCTCATTTCATCATTTACACAGTAAAACCGAAATGATGGGACTATAAAGAATTAATTGAAAAAATTAAATACAATAATAATAATAATAGTTTATCATGAAAGTGTGAATTAATTTTACTGTAAAAGAGGATTATATTTAATTGCTAAATTGAACTGCTTTGATCGAAATAATAAGAAGGTAAATAGTAACATCGTTCAACAGATATAATCACGTGCTTGAAAATATGTAAATTTTTAACGCTTAACACATTAATCTGTTATCTTGTGAGAAGTCACCGTCTTATTTAAAAAAAAAATTCTAAATCCAATTTTATTAAAAAAAAACTTTTGTTTATTTCAAGATTTTTAAAACATAAAACAAAATATATAAAATGTATTAAAATAAGTGAGGTAAGTAAAAAATGAATTGTGCATTTTTTACATTTAATATTGTCTTAATAAATAAGATGTGGTGCGAATTAGGGGATCATTCAGCCTCCGTTTTAGCCCTGATGTTCTGTTGTACTGTTTTCTGTTGGTTTTCAGATGGGTGACCATGTAAGAACTTTAACAGTGACACACATTTCGCTACCATACTGGTTTAAAGTTACGTCAGGTGACAACCGGTATAAAATTCCGTCTAAGGCACAGCCGATACCAAATAGTTGATGATGATAAATATTATGTTAATAAATAAAAAAAAAAATATGAAATTACAAAAATATATATATATATATATATATATATATAAAATATAAAAAAAAATGTAATCAAATTTTATATAGAATTTTTTTAAATTTGTGTTTTTAGATTCAATAAGAACATATAAAAAATTATAATATCTTAAGTAAAAATATGAAAACACAAAAAGAACATAATAACAAAATATCAATAGAATGAAATACGACTTTGCAGTACTTAACAGAATAGTGGATGAAGAGAATTGACTTTAAAGAAAATTGTAAGACAAGCAATTTCTTAGATAATTTATGAGTTTTTTTAATGAACGTTAAAAGTAACACTTACTAAGTGTTACTTTTAAAATGTAAGTAAAACAATTTTTCATTTTGTTGTATATTATTTTTCTACAATTTATTAACTTAGCTCATACAATTTAAATATAGTTTCTTAAAATATAATGTGTGTATTAATATTATATATTATTCATTTACATATGACAAGTGTAATAAATCTTGTCATTTTACATCATTTTGAATAAGGTCTACAAATTTAGAAACATCTAAAAATGTCATATAGATGAGAACAAGAGAAAATAAATTCAATTTTGAAGCTTTTGACAAATCTTTCGAATTTCATTTTGTTAAAAGTTTGTATGCAGCTTTTTGACATATTTACTTTTGAGTAATGATTTAGTTTTCTTTTTTAGAGTAACATACTTGAAATATGTTCGTTTATTTTAAATAGTTTAACAAAACCAAAAAATATACGATGAAATTTCCATAAATATTTGTAAACATAAGAAAAAACCCAGTCTGAGTATTTTTGATAGTACCAATAGAACTTTTATTGGAATTTTCAAGTCTAATTAAAAAATATATTATGATCTTTAAACTTTTTATATAAATGTATTATTCAAGGATTTTCATTTAATGTTAGCCACTTGATTTCTTCTAATTTAATATCAATATTGTAACATTTTTTTAGTTCTATAAAACTTCTTACTATCCATTTCAATTTATCAATCATTAAATATTTTTTGGTCTATCCCTTATTCCTTATACCGATTCAAACCTTATATTTTTATAATGCAACATTCATAATTAAGTAGTTTATATATATAAAAAAAAAAGACTGATCGTTAATGACTTATGGTACAGTTGTAAGGAAGATATTAACATTTTTATACTTAGGTGGGAAAATAATTGCAGAGATAAAATATCTAATGATTAAAATAACCATGCGTATGTCTCACCTCCAACCTATATTTTTAAATCATAATAACTTCCGAAATAATGAATAAAAAGTTGTTATAAACAAGTTATTTTATTATTTAGATCATTTTATTTTATGTAAGTTATTTATAAATGTTTGTTGCTATTTAAAAAATAAAGTTGGCAATCATATAAGGAATACTGGATGAACCTAAAAAAGTCAGAAAATGTTCCTAAACATTCGTATTATTTTATAAGAAATTAAGTAACTAACAACATTAATAGTGTTATTTTGTATAATGATGCGATTTTTGTCAATTATGAAAAATTTAAGTTGAAGTATTAAGACAAAAACTGAAATATAATATTCGACAAGAAAGATTTAGATCTATTACATTTAATGGCTTTAATCTTTACATAATAGAGTAACTGGGATAACTAAGGTCTAAACTAGGGTAAAAGTCCAATATTGAAATAAATAATTCAATTTTATAGTTATAAATCAATAGTTGATGAATATCAAATCATAAACATTTTTATGATTTTTAGTCGTTACAAAATCATTGAGCTAAAGATTATAAAAAATGTTCATACTTTTATATTATATCTCTTAGGGAATACTATTTTAAGTTTATAATACGGTTTTAAAAGACTTGAAATATTTTGGTAGAATATATTTATATTTATTGTACTATCTTATTGATTGAACAATATATTTATTTTTTTAACTTTTGTTATGAAAAAAATATGGTTAAATTATTATTTATTTGCTCGTTAAAACTTACTCAATACTAACTGGACCATTATTTCATCAATGGGATAAGAGTACACTATTATTTTGTATTTTATTTCAGTTAATAACTCACTAAAGAAAGTTGAAATCTTAATATTAATATTTAATTTTTATTTATCTACAGTTTGTTTAGTTTAAGATACAGAGATCGTTTTGTGACTACCATACAATATGTATGTGATATAAAAAAAGTGTGCATTTTCAACCCGAGTTACCTTAAATATGAAATGCAAAATCTAGTTATACGTGTATTATTAATAAACAAATATCATTATTTGTTTTTAAATTATACTTACATGATTAGAAAAATACCAACAGTAATTATGTAGTATGATTTATCAGCAGTGTGTATGTCTAATATAATAGCTGATAATGTTTACTCTAGTACACGGTACATAGACTACGTATAGTGTAGTATTATACTATTATCATTAATATTATTTGTGTATGCCGGTATAACCTACAAAAGCCTTGACACATATCAAACGACTGTAGGTTGCTACAGTTTATAGTAAATATGCAGAACGTATACATACAAATTATGATCATCATTGTAGCTGTCGTCAACGCTGTACTAATTAAGTACCAAAACAGTGAGCGAACACAATGCACAAAATTAACTATGAGTGTTAAGTATTAGGTATAGTTTATCCTAAGTAAAACCAAGTATGGAAAATTTTATTTTCTCTCACAAGTAAAATTTACTCGGATAGTTTTCATGTTGCAAAATCTACAATTACAATTAGTCGTTTAAATGTTAACTAGAGAGCATCACGGCTCACAAAGGAGTAATTCAAAAAGACTATAATATTTCAATTAGGTTTTGAATTCAATTGAGCGTTAAGGACCCATAAAATCCAAGAAAACAGTCTTGAGTTGTCATATCTTTAAAACACGACTGAATGGGAAAACTGCCAAATGATACTACCCGATTTCATTTTACCAGTAACCAATACTTACGTCACTGATGTTTTATCGAAATAACGTTATCAAAAAATATAAAAATCTCCAAGTTCATTTTAGATATTTAAACTTGTAGATTAATAAAAAAATGTGGTGTCTTTTAGTTTTATCATTTATTATTTTAATTGATTTACTTATTTTAAATTTAAGATATTCATAGATATTGTTCACATAGTTTTCGCGTTGGTGTTTTATCTTATAGTATTAAAGTTGTTTATAATAAGACATAACCTTCAAAAATAAACTATGTGAATAAGTGACATAGGAGCAAACTGTATTGTACAATATTACAGCAGCATGGTATTGTCTTGAACCGATTTATGCATAATGAATATAATTATCCGTCTAAACAAACTGTTTATACTATTATACTATTTTAATATTATATTAACAACCATAATTATAACACATCACATTTACATTACCTCTAAGTCGAATGTAGATAACATCTGGAGAATGAGGAGAAGTATTTGTTGGATCGACGGCAGTCACCTGTAAACAAATATATATATATATATATTAATGACATATTCTAAGTTTTAGTCTAAATGAATAATGCATTTTACGAAGCGAAAATTTTCATAGTAGTAGAGAAGAAGAATATATAGTATATAGTAACGAGCAGCATTAATTTTCGCTGGATATATTTGGTGAAAATATTAAGTTATAAATTCATAAGACCTTGTCGTACATAAAGAATTATAGCTTATTTTTATTTTAGAATAATTAAAAATAATTACAAAACACTATGAATCGTTGTTATAATTACAGGATGAATTATTCATCCGATAAACAGTTTTGTTGAGTTTCGCGAGTAGGATGTCTAGCTATCAGTAATTATATGAATATGATGATAGAGAAGGAAGTAAAGCCAGTTAGTTTGTGATAAAATTTTTATTATTTTCCGTGACGATTTCTTAGCACGCGTAGCTAGTACAACTAAATAAAAAATATTCAAGTACTGTATAATAATGTAATATTATTACAAAAAAAAAAAAAGTTTTTCCTTTAATTTCCCTATTAACGCTTGCATTTATTTTTAAGGATCAACATGTAAAATTATTTTATAAACTAGGGCAGCAATTAAATTAGTCCCTCGAATTTTAGTTTGGCAGAATAATATAAAAGCTTAAATATTGAAGTACACCTTTACCGCAGTTAGCCTTTTTTAAGCGACTTATTAAAATCATTGTGTTCCTTTAATATAGTACCTATTAGACGTCCTGTACAATTTAAATGTGGGGTATTATCAAAGACCATTTAAGGTAATGTATCCAAAGTGACCCGTGTTTAAAAGCAATAGTATCCCAATTCAGTTTATGCTTTCGAATAAAGTGCAATGGAATAAATTAAAATGTACTATTATTACGCACAAGGGCTAATCGGAAAGTACAAGGTATATATTTTTCTGCATTAAGTAAGTATGAAATGTAATTCACACATTTGAATACCAAAGATCACATGTTGAATTCCGTCAATTATAGAAAAAAATATTTTCAACTCAGTAAAATTAATGGAGATGATTCTGGTCGTCATGATCCACTATATCAGTATGAGTCGGAAAAAGCTATTGTCTAATGAGCAATGCGTGACTCTGTATAATTCGATTTTCGAGGACAACGATAACTACGCTGAACACATATCTACGAAAATTTAAGTCTATAATAACGTGTCAAAACGTAGAAAAAATATTTTTCGTACACCATAAATCTCGTCGTATAAAATCATTACCGAAATGATATCATATAATCAATTAGTACTTAACACAAGATTTATCGTGGTAATAAAGCAGAATAATTGTGAACAAACAAGTAAGAGTTACCGAGAGGATTTTTTTTTAATTTTGGTAACACTTTGAAATATGATACTAAAATATGAGTGTAGATGGAAATTCAACTAATTGTTATTTCAATGTTCATGTCAAATAATTATAAACATTTCCAATGACATCTGTACATTTATCCAGTACTAATTTTACTGTGATTAATTATTGTATCATTCAGCCACTATACTCACCACGAAATCTGTTAAATCTAACATGATAATTCCACTTATAAAATGTACACTTGAACATAAATAAACACTTATATATATGTGATGATATTTAAAAAATTAATATTTTCACTGCCGTTTAACAAAACAACTATACGTGCCTCACATTACGAGTAATGACTAGTAACTAAACAACGATCGAAAACATTGTTAAAAATATTCAATATGTTATTTGTCCAATGGATAAAGAAATTTAGATGAGATTGTACGGACACATATTTTATTACATGGCCGTTAAAATGTAAATAATTGTGACGTAATTGTTTAGTTTGTAAAAATGTTTTTTACGAACATCGTCCAGGCCATGAACCTTATCTGAATGTCATAAGTTAATATTAATAATCCATGTGCCTCAAACGGTGCAATGAAGATTTTTTTGTCATCATTGACAAGTATTTTATTATGACAGTCGATGAAAGTGTTTTCCGGTGGATATCGAGGTAGTGAATAATGAGTCTAGAAATGATATAGATGCAAAAATAGTGAATACTTTTTAACGTGGGTGTGCAAATTTAATGTCGGAGATATCATTAAAAATCCGAAGGCGACAGAGGCAAGGCGAAAAAATATTCATAAACGAATATTTAATCCATAACCAGTGTAGTGGGAAGGATCATAATAAATAATAATTATTTAGACTTAGTCGTGGGAACAAGAGGAGAGCGACTGTTTCTTCAACGAAAGTTTTTTGGATTTCATTACTTTTATAATCTGCGGTCACTGTTGTAAGCTTAAACGGTCAACGAGAGTGTAAAAATAATCGTCCAAATTTAAACTGTGTCACGCTAATATGCCGTGCAAGAGAAGCTAACATTCTGTTATATTTATAAAGTGTATAAATAAAAATTACATTTGATACGTGATAATAAGGTGGTCAAACAATAATCACCAAGTGTTTCATATATTATACACGTAAGACCAAAATGGCTTAAGCATTGTAACTAATCACTTATGACAGTTGGCAAATTTTGTAAACATAATTAGTCATTTGCCATTCTTTTATCTTAAAATAAACCGTTAAAAATAAATAGTGTACTATTTATTTTTAAATAATAATGCAATAATATATACATTATTATTGTCTGATTTGATTGAAGATGCGCTGATGTTGAAAGGGATTTGGTAGTAAGCTTTGGATTTTGAGCTTTTTTCACCCTTATAGTTACAAAGAAAAAAAACAATCACAAAATTCGTAGTTACACTAAAGCATAATTTCGCAAGTATTAAGTAGTCGTGGTTTTACAATCTAAAAAATCATTTATAAGAAAAGAGATCGTTTCAGTTTTTGTTAGGCTTTTTATACAATGACCTAATTGTTTTTGGTTTTGCTATCAAAAGTGTGTACAATGAATGTGTTCATAGTCCGGCGGACTATATACACAGGATATAGTGATTAAAAAAAACATTAAGACGAATAATATAATACGACGAATATTTGAATGCAACTGACAACAAATAAACTCTTATAAATACTCCAATATAAATATTTGAAAAAAAAAAAAGCTTTTACTTTATTCATATTTTTTGGCATTACTGCAAACCCATTAATATTTGTCGTCAATCAACATAAAAATTACTAGTACGTCGAGTCTAAATAAATGAATATAATCTAAATGATCAGATAAATAAAAATCTGAGTGGATTTATTATATTTTTCGAGCGACGTCCAATCACAATTAATAATCGAGTTTAAATGACAATTTGTTTAGGGAAAATCGAATGAATAAAAATCAGTTCCCTCGTCATTAGACCCAACGGCAATAAAAGTCCGACCGGTGATAAATGAGAACTCCCATTGATTTATTAACACAAACCATGCGGTTCATTAACGCTGCGGACAGCAATTGAAACATCAATTCAAACGGTAATAACAGTCTCGGCAACTATGTCACACCACCACAAGCAGCCCAGGAAATCGATTCCCACATAAGTAGTTTGTTAAATTTTAAAGTATTTAGGCATTCAAAAGCCACTCAATATTCGCCTTCGTCGACATATTTATCCAAATATATTTTATACGATCAGAAATCTTCTGATATAAACTTGGAAATTATATAATCGAGTAAACGTTTTTGCAGAAACTGTTGTCATGAAGATCCAATGGGCGATGGTATTCGATAATATCAGACTGAAAACTTCGGTATAACTCAAAAACATCACGGGACTAAATTTTAATGGATTTCCGGAGACGGTTATTAAAATAAAGTGTGCAAAATGTTTCAACAACAACTGAAATAACTGTCTTAATCCTCTCAAGAATATATTTTAATACAATTCCTGTAATTCGCTACCGACAAAAAAAGTGGGAGATTCTTAAACATCTATTCGTTTCGTGCTTTTCGGTTGCAATTTATATAAACATTTCGAATTTCTTTAAAGCTTATACGGTTGAGCGAACAATGTCCTGTGAGCATTCCCTTTGATCGTCAGAATTAATACTCTAGTATCACATAGACGACGCTATTTTTTTTTTTTTTTTTAAATTATTGAAATTCTTTGTAGCAAAATGGTTTGTCGAATTTGGAGGAAAATATTCAATTTTCAAGAATCTCTTTGGTGATAAATCTAAAATAGAGATTTGGAAAAAACGTTTTATAACCGTTTCTTTTTTTGTGCGTATCGAGAGTAAACCCGACGACGTATCTCGACTGTTATTACACACAAAGTTTGAAAGAAAAAGTGGTACTCGTATAATAAATGTGAGATATAACTTTTACAAATAATACAAAGTTCAGATGTAAAAAAAAAAAAATAAATAAAAATAAAAGAATTAAAACTACGCAGTTTATACCACATTTAGGTGTAAACTTACAAAGTTAAAAGAGATATTGTGATGAAAAATCTTAAACGAAAACAATTTAAACTATAATACGGCAAAAAATTGATTCAGTAGCTATATTTTATAGCAGTAAGCTGCTATAAAATTATTACAACATAATACGTAAAAAGTAATAATACATAAACACTTTAGATCAGTTTTGTAAACGCTTTTTAATTTATTTTTGTCGTTCCTTCAAAAGAAATTGTTAAAATTTTCGACTTCGAATAGATCTTCCGTGATGTAATGAAAATTAATGATAGGTCGGTAGTTGCAAAAAACCACTAACTGTCGACTCTTTAATGTATGTTGGTTGCACACATTAGACGATTAAAATGCGATAACACCTCTTTGATTTATTGAAACTTACAGTTAATTAGTTACGCGATTGCTATCGAATTTCGTTAAATAATTCCTGACAAGAGATAGTTACAGTTATAAATCATAATACGTAATATAAAATCCCATTGAAAAATTAAGTAAAATCAATAAATATTTTTATAGTCAGCAATATTTTTCATCTTAAACATAAATGGAAATCATTAAGGAATATTCATTTAATATGCCACTTCTTGTTTTTTGTATAAACATAATTTTACTAGTTTGTTGAGCGGTCGTCGTACGTGATACGCGACACATAGCAATTTACTCTAATAATTGGCACAAGGAAATCATTCCAGATTAAAATAAGACATATAATTTGATAGATGGTTTAAAAAATGGCGTATATATAAAAAAAGAGACATCCTACATTCTTGAATATCTCGAATTGTTGTCCGTTATAATAACAAAGTCAAACTACCAAAATGTTTCCCTTGACGCGTACTGCGATGTCTTTTTTGTTTTTCCTTTCAATTAATAAAAATGTTGTTTTTGCTCGGAGTGTTGGAAATGTCCCAAATGGCTTTGGTAAATTCCTTGGAGCGGTAGTCGAAGTGAGTGTTGCGTCGTTTTATGATACAACAGTGTTCGTGGAGGGGGTTGTTGGCGATGGAACGAGACATCTACTCTACTAATTTGATGATCATTACGACTTCTACGTTTAACAAAGTTTAACAACAATGTGGCCCAGTGAGTCGACCTTATTTAGGCGACCGCTTCTTGTGCGCTAAATACTGGAGCCAAGATCAATAAAATCCGTGTCGACAAACGGTATAAATACACTGTACACTGTCTTTCTTTAGCCCAAGCAGCCAAACGAATTCAATAGCTAAAATCCGATAGATTGCAGAATTGTCACCACAGTATACGGTCAATTAGTGAACGCCAGCGCTTTGAATCGTCTTCTTATCCAAAAATAGCTCTCGGATCCCTCGTGTTTCGTTTAGTGTTCCAAAATTATCACTATAATCTTTCGATAAAAATAGACGATGGCGAAAACTAGCATGGAGCTTTTATAATACGTATTATTGTCTTGAATGATAGCTAAAGGACTCGCACTACTCTAGGAAATATATTTATACATGTATATATAATACTTAGTGTCCACTGATATAAACACTAAAACCATTGAATTGAAATTTATGGGATATAAAAACGAATATAAAAAGATTCTCTGATATGGCAACAAAATAGACATATTACAAAATAAATAGATGTTAAAATAGTGGCGGAGGGGGAGAATTTTAGGATTAATTACTCAAATTAAAGAGATCATCATACGAAAAAAACCGACATTTGGATCACTACTTTGAAGAATAAAAAAGAAAATTAATCATTTTTGTCTTAGACAAATAACAAACAATAAAAATTATCAATCATTTTTATACGGATTTGCTAGTGATACATATATATATATTGTCAACGCTAATAGCAGTGAGTACTTATCTTGAAGATTCCAGCCGAACACATTAAATGGAAGCAATGCGTTCGCATACTATACTTAATGATAAAATATTAATTATTCGTTATCCTCTTAGTTATGACTTGTTTTATTTCTCAAGAGACCAATAAAAAGTACGGCTTAAAAAACAGACCAATTTACTCTGAAGATATAGTAACGAAGTCTATCGATTATGGAACTGAGAAGGAAATAGTATAGGGCCACAACAAACGATTTGCTCCATTTATGTTTGCTTATTTAAACCTACACTTCTATTCGATAAACATGCTCGTCCGTTTCTTATTTAAACAATACAAAAACAAATTTATCCACATGAAAGAGACCGGAGAAGAAAGGAAAATGGAAATAATTTATTTATATATAAATAAGCGTTAAAAAAAATAATGTCATTGTTTCATATATTTATTTGTAGAAAAAAAAAATTAATAATCACTGCCATCATAAAACGCATATGCTATATTTTTCTTGAGATGATAATTTTTTTGTTATTTTATTTTATTTTTTGTTTTAACGAATAATTACAATTTATAATGTTCTTTTTTTCTGAATGATTTATTGCTCAAAAATATTGACACAATTAATAAATTTATCCCGTAAAAATGTGAAAATTAAATTAACGTTGATGGTCTCGGCTTTACCAGAGACCGCGGTTAGCAGGTTAATGAGAAGTGAACAACTGCTTTGTCATCGCTGCTGTCATTTTGCTTTTTTTTTTTGCGGTTAGTTTACAAACACAGTGAACTGAAAATCATTTGGCCAGCTGTCCTCGGACTATTCAAAATCCATAGTATATTTACCTTACTTAATTTATTTTAAATTACACGTCCTGTAATTAACAAAACGAATAAATGAAAAGACTGTCGCCGCATGAGAAAATTGTAATTATAAACCGTAGAACGTTTTGTGTGCGATGGCCTACCAGTTTAAGCCCTACACATACTGACCACAACCGTTTGAACTCTGCATCCGTTCCTTTCTGTCGTGGACCGTTCAACTGCTTCGTGTAATGAATACAGCCACAGCTGCTATGACTTTAGCTATTTCGATTAACCTTACATACATCTACTATACAACATAAACCCCTTTAAAGTTATAGTATTACACGTATCGTTGTTGAGCTGCTGTCGGTATATCATTACCGTAAAATACTTTTCACTAAAGTGCATTAAATTAAAAAACGTGGTTAACGACGCGGAAAGAAGTTTTAAGCAAAAGTGCGTGCTGGATAGAAAATTCGTACAATAAAATAAACATCACGTCGAATACCAGTTTTAAACAGCGGCACAATTTTGTTGAAGTATCCACTTTTGCGTTGACTAGCCTGTGCTAGTGTTTGTGTACTAGATTTATAAGTATATAAACACCAAATGCAAATTAGTTGTCACGCGGTATTTTAATGATTATTCTTTACATTGACATACAAAAGATACTTTCATTTGTTATGACCCATACACAGCGTGACTTCAATAAATCACCGACTGTCACGCATTGTGCTAAGTTTTTACTTTTGGATTCTCAATAGTTTATTATGGAATAAGGGAGACGACAGTAAAGTACAACCAACTGCAGAAAAAGTCAACATCGCAATACTTCTTTCTGCAGCCTTTTATCGACGGCATACTCATCGGTCGGTCAACGTTTCTTCAACATTTTTCAACCGGTGAAAAGTTTGATGAGAATATTTGCCTAATGCGTTAATAGCATACATATAACCATGTACACTGTTTAGAAGTTAGAAGAAATGTAAACATTTGTTTTTTATTTTAAACAGATGAAAATATTTTTTTATACTACTTATAAACTTTTGTTTTGTTTCACGTTGACGAAAAACTTTTGCGCCCTTTGACAACACATGGACACTTTTAGACTACTGTTACTCTATAACCACTTAATAGCTATCGTTATAAGAATAATCGAGTTCCGGAAAATCATGAATACGTGTAAATGTCAGCACTGAGTGTAGAACACTTGACAAACGACTAAAACAAGAATACTTAAAAGAGAAATAATCGTTGCACGTTCACTCAGCGAACGTTGAAGGTAAAAAATGAGGACCAAAAGTAACATGTGTTTTTAGTTACCCGGATGGGCATAAACAAGACGGGGAAATATGGTAAACGCACTGTTAGCTACCTCATCGCGTGTCGAACGAAGACTAAAACGGATTTCAAATATATACGTGAGCGTTAACTCAATTTTCACATGGCATTGGTACTATGATTCTTGTTAAACGGCTAGTGTTCAGATATCAAAGTCCGCCTTTAAAACGTCAATCAAACCGACTATGATCATTATCTATTGCTTTGGAATCGCGAAAATATTTTATGATAAAATAAAAGATAGAGAATAGATAATAATCGTCGTAAAGCCAAATCAAACGCATAAAAGTCATAATGATGTTACTTAACAGAGTAACAAATAAATTAAGATGAGATCAACAGGGAAATTAGCATACAACGAGTGTCGCGTGTAACTTTGGGTTGTATTTTGCATTTGAATTGATTAGATACTTACGACAATTTCAGTTACAGGCGAACAAGCGAAAACGAATATGTTAGATTGGTCGCCAAAATCGCAACAAGAAAATAGTTATGCATTTGAGTACACGTTCGGAGAATTTAAAGGAGCTTTATTATTATACCAACTGAATAGGTTTACGAGAAGACCGAGTAGTTGGCGATCGAAATCGAAGTCTATTTTGTTTTATGTCTTCGTTCAGTCGGGCTACAGTTAGAAGTTCTCGAGTTAAATTGATTGCCGTAAAGTTTCTGATGGTTTATGGAAAAGCTGTAAACCGAAGTCACGTAATGTGGAAAAATAATACCATATAAGAGCATTACTACTGTGCTGTCGGTCGCCAGATGATTGAGCAGTAAATAATGTCGTCTTTAATGCGAAAGGATGAGGTCGGTTTTTGACATTGACCAATACTGACACCAAAACGAAAATGTACCCCACGCGTAAACCAATTTTTTTAACACATTTAACAAAATTGGTGTATCGATGAGTATTTGTAACGATGAGGTTCGTCCGGAAGTACGTAATAGTTTATGTCTGACATAATAATTTTAATCGGATTTTCATTCGGATTTTCAACCGTTACGGTCACGAAAAGTGATTCCATTTTTTTTACCTTTTGATATCGTTTATATTTTATTTTGCGTCGGTTTTGCTCGACAAAAACTAATTTATAAGTGACAAAAAACACCTAACCCTCCAACTCTCCATACAATTAACTTGGCTTAAACACGGCGAAAAAGAATACATCCGTATATCTTGAGATAAGTAGCGTGCTTAACCAACAACAAGACCATAGAAATGATTAAACGCAGACGATTTATATACCTCGTATAGGGTTTGCACAACTGTGCTTTGGGCCACGCACATCGCACAAATATGTTGGATAGTATATATGGACATACATAAGGATAATGCCATAATAATATATCATGCGGTGGTAGACAATTTTCATTGGAGGCCGTTGTAGTGTAAAATAAAAAAATAGGTCATGTCGACGTTGTAAAGAACGAGTCCCATTTCAAATTTCATAAAAATATCATTCTTCAGACAGACATATTTATAAATATACCGTTATAACATCACCGGGGAATACAAGACGAGGTTTCCGACGGGAGGAAGTGAATATAATAATTATAAATTGTGTTTCGATAATAGTCTGACATTAATTAATTAAAAATGTATGAACGACGTTCTTTCATTGAAAAACAACCATTTCCCTTTTTATATCTACAGTAATCAGTTCTATTTTAAGAAAATGTATAAGAAAAAAACTAACTTATTCTTTTAGTTGAAGAATAAAGGTTTTGGACTATTTGAATCAAACAATGCAATTAGTTAATTGATACAAGGCTACCGGATGATTACGCTGAAACTGATCAAATAAAAAAAAAAGAACGGATATCTTCATTGAAAACTATATGAACTTGGTGTGCCAGTAAAAATACCTTTATATTCGTGAATATTAGACTGAAAACTTAACAAAGTATTCTTCAAATATATTATGAATACTCTGTTTTTAATAATCTGATGAACGTAAACGCCTCTAATATTGATTGCCCTTATATTGGCATTGTCATTCGTTCAATTGTAAGCGACTTGGCAGTAACTCCATAACATTATTTTTCCGCAGACTATCTCTTTTCAATAATACGAACATACAAATACTTAAATATATATATATACGTTTAATATCGATACTGTAAGCACATTCAATTTCCTGTCGAAAGATGAACGTTTACGATTTATTTTCTGCCAAATCGCTATCAAGTAGTTTGTTGTTTATTGCCATTTATTTCGATGGATTACATTTACTCAATTACTGGGGATGACTATTAGTTTTGTACGTGGGCCTTGTAGAGGAGCAAATAATTTTGCACGTCAATCAGTGACCTACGTACGGAAAAAAAAAAAAAAAAAAAAAACGATGGTAAATCGATAGGGAACTGGTCGTGAGTTATACAGGCACTTTTTGCGAGAGGAAGAGGAGCACTATTATGGTACACAATAAATAATATGCCAGAAACTACAACTGAATTATTCGCACCTGTACGCATAAATATACGTTGAGTTGACAGACCCAGTTTCACTTGATTTGAACAAACACGGCAGGCATAAACAAAATAATAACATGAGCTGCTACAATTTTTTTTAGAGTTCGATAAACTTAAAAAATAATTAACGATTCATAATAACTCATACTATACAATGAAAGGTATAAGCCTGCCAAGCGCATTTCAGTAACTTTTCGAATAAATCTATACAAACACGACTACATGTTATTTGCATATAAAATAAGGACCTTAATTATTAATTGACATTGACAAGCAATGCAGCATACGACGTGCCATTTTGAAACTAATTTTAAGTGTGCTAAAGATACTCAATAAGTTCGGTATCTTCTATACGTATACTCGACACACCACATACGATTACATAATTGATACAACACTAACATAAGTTTCTCTTGAAAATGTATGAAACATTTTGTAAGTGTGTAATGAAAAACTAAAAGACCTACGAGATAATAAAATTCAGATTAATGCGATAAATCTTTTGAAATAATGCACATGTTCCTTGCACACTACAAAGTAAACTTAAGTGTCGGTTGAAAAAAACAAGCAATCCCGGTTGTAACATCAAAATGAATCATTAAAATTTTAATTAAATACAACAACAAAATAATCTTACAAAGCTGATATACTGTTTCAAGATAAATTTAAAGAAAAATACTTTGGTGAAAATTACTAAACGTTTGAAGTAGTTAATGAGCTGACAATGTTTTTTTAGGTCGCGTATCCTAATAAAACGTTCTTAATGAAATATTTTTGGTAGATATTTCACTCATATATCATTTTAATTTAACACGATGAAACTCTAATGAAACGTATATAAGAAAATTGGACTTTCTTTAACAAGATAAAGTATTTTGTGAATTTTTTATTCTTTTCCGGTCGACATTAATCATATCATTCAAATCTAAAACATAAACGATTACACTCAAAAGTCTTAATCAGTATTTTTACATTACCCGAAAGGTAATGAGTACAAGTCAGTCGTTGTTTATCCAAACGACACACTTTACATTGCTTTGGCCATTTATGCTTTAACGATATTAAAACTGACAGATAATAGTCAAGATAAATCAGACAATATTATCGAACGTCAATTGCGATGGCACATGTTTCGATAAATAACAGATGTTGAGTACTTTCAGTTTAGCAACATAAAAGCGAACGGAAAAGACAACATTATAATTAAACGTTTAGCGTTTTTCTTGAAAGATGATCCCCATAAATTACACGAAAAAAACTTTTAAGCCCTTCAGCTGTTCTTCTCTAAACGTTACAGACGCGTGTTAATCTTTTGAGAAACTTTTAGGACGCATTATTACGAACATAATTCTAAGACCTAGCGGGTGGAGGGGTCGAAGACAAAATTTAAATCGTTAAAGTGAGAAAAGCGTTGAATATAAAATTTTAATAACTCATCGGCATGTTATCACATCACAGTGCTCTCGATTTTCACTCGCAGTCGACCATCGGTGTCGACTAAAAAAATGTGTGGGAATTGCATTTAAAAATAAAGCTATAGGCCCAATGAAAAACCCTGAGCAAATAATATATAAAATTTCCATGCGTCCGAAGTGAGGCCACATTTGCGCGTTATTAACTACTGAAAGTGTAATTAAAAAATTGATTTGGCCACAATCACAAATAATTTGACGCAGACCGGGCGCCATTGGAAGACTTGCAATTATAAAGAGACTAAAAGTTAATGAAAGGGTTGAGTGGTGACACAGCGGAAGGCGAGAAGTCGGGCGAGAGGTTGACGGGAGAACGTCGAACGGCAAATTTTCGATTCCTGTTTGAGTGAAAAACCGGGAATTGAGCGCGGGTATGGCCCGTCTACGTGCAGTTGATAACGGGGGGAGTCCCGTCGAGCTGTTTGCCCGGGATAGGGAGACGCCGCCGGGTCCACGCCCACCGCCGCCGTCGCACTCTTTAACGGCAAGAGGCTTTTTTGCCACTGCACTCGGCCCGTCGCCGCCACCTCCGGTGCCCAGTACGGTAAAAAGTTTTCGCCGATATACTTAAAGCCCCAACACCGTTTAGACCCCATACGTTATTTTATACGATCCGGTGGCGAACGGAACAAAAATGGAAAAGGATTTATGTGCACATCTTTTTATTTGCAGATCCGTCACGGTAGCACCGCCGCACATACGATGGTATATTAAATTTATGTTTTTATTATAATGGCGGAATAGTTTATGGTGAATATAAGATGGGCGCGCATTACACATTTATTATACGGCCCATCATTTTACAGTGCCTTAACGTGCACGGCCAGTTAAAAACGAATACGTCTATTCGATGAACATTTAACAGAAAACAAGCTACGCACACGGACGAATAATTCTTTCCGGTGTATTACACTTAACGTTTGAACTTTTTACCGGATTGAAAAGAGAACGGCAATGCTTTCGACTAACACTCGCGAGCTCTGCTCATAGTCGCGCACAAAACGCACTTAAAAACCGATAAACTATCGTGTCAGAACCAAAACAAGCCGAACGGTCTCGGAGGCGATCTAGTTACGAGCGCCGCACATATGAGATGCGTAAATCGCATCCGGTCGGTGATAATCACGAATTCGTAGACACGTCCCGTAAAAACGATAAAAAACGCGTGCCGATAACGTGATGCTGTCAACCGCAGTTGACGTGTCGATAAAACGCGTTGGATACAATCGGACGGGCGCGACCTACATAACACGTCGTTTGGTGGTATCGAGTATTGTTGAAAACGGTTGTCGAGGCGGTGCGTGATCGATCGAGTACTAAAAAACATCAAATGGATATTGCGCGCCGGAAACAACAACACGGTATCTGGAAACGGCGAGACGACAACAAGCAGTTGCTGTGTAACCAGCTTTCAAGTCGACAGTAAATCATCATCAGACTTGTAACACCATCTCTCGAGTTCACTTAAAATTTATGTCCAAAATAAACGGACGATAAGAATAATCGAGGGAAACGTTAAAAGTTCGTGCACTTAACGTCTAAGAAGGAAGTTTAGAGTCCGGTATGGAGTTCCGTTATTGCTCAGTTGATAGTGTTTTGGGGAATATCTAACCCCCCAGACGTATTTTTGAAATACACGATAGAAGCACAAGGTTTAGTGTAATAATACAAATTTAGATTCGCCGGCACCGACGGGCGACATAAGCCTCGTAGAGTAATATAAAAAATAAAACCATCTTCATTCTTAAATGCTATTCGATAAAACGGCACTGTTAAAAACATTAACCATGAAATATATAAATACATTTAACTAGCGCCTGTTATTTGTTTCTCCAAACAAAAAAAAAAGAAACAAAATAATAATTGTTCGTTTTGATTTCAAAACATTTTTAAAAGTGCAATTAGCAGATTGATGCATGTCGTTCCTGTTCTGGCATCATTCAGCTTAATACTTACTGAGCTGCAAGTGGAAATATATATTTTTTGCTGTAAAAATAATCAACATTTCTCAGTGTACTGTCCTATTTTTTTTTCGACGAAAAGTTATCCACGTATTTCTCAACATCCTTAGTTCGCTACTAAAATCATGTTTTGACAATTACTTTTGTGAGCATTTTCTCTTTTCTTTTGGCCGACACACATTCTTGTACAAAAACAAAACGCACAAAGATCTTTTCATTCTCAAAGTCTACACAACGTAACAGATTTTAGAAAATACCTTAACAAAGGTTCGGTTCTTAACATAGCAGTGGAAAACTAATATTTTAATTGAAAATTAAATATACCTCACTGTTCAAATTAATATTTGATTCCAAAGTGCTGAAACAATATGATTTCAAATGATTATTATTAAAAACACCCACATTACACATACGATTTGGACGTACGATGAAAACATTCATATTGTAACTGTTTATTTATCTTACATTTAGGTGTAAATAAATAAATAATTTATCGAAAGAAAATTTGTTCAATTCAATCGTTTCCCCCACAGCTAATTTAAATACAATTTTCTGTTTACGAGTCAACTCAAGGATAAAATTGTTTTTTTACACTAAGAAAAATATCACCAGTGACACAAGATAGTTTATAATGCATTATTTAGACATTTATTATAAATCGTTCTAGATCGCTTGGCTGGCACGCGGACAAATCATTTCTTAACGCCATTAAAATTCGCATTAAACGAAAAAATACATTTTATTCACCACTGTTATTATATACGAATACCATCTCCCGATTATACATAAAAAACAACCTTTTGGTATTTTTTAATAGTTGTATGAAACGAGCGCTTAAAAGTTACGACCTGAACATAACACATTAATCTAAAGTGACACTCCAAGTAAAAATAGCAAAAAAATTTGTAAGAATTCATTATGTCATTTTACCCTAACGAAAACACTATTTTGTTAGTGTACTATTTAATATAATTTTGCTAAACATTGCTTGTTAATTTTATTTTCCTGCAGAAAAAATAAGATGTCATTACTATGCAACTGATTTTTCTATTTATTTCATTAAAAACAACGGCAAAAACGGTTTCCCGTGGTTTACACATTATTATAAAAATTAATTTACAAATAATACAGAAACCAATAAGCAGCGCCTTTTTTTTTTTAGTCCGAAATCTGTTTTGAGCTTTATACTTAAAATTATAGCTACATAAATCATAATGAACATCACAACGGTGTTACTCTACTTAACGCTATTGTTCATTTTTTAGGTGAAATAACAATGAATAATGATGTGAAAAAAGTACCGAAGGATTAATGTCTAAAGCAATATTGTGCGACACAGACTTTTGTGTGATATCAGCGAATCTCAAACGGGGTGTGTTGTACATTATTAAACTATAATGGCGTGCCCAGTGTCTTTAATTACACGTTTTCGTGTATACGATCAATTAATTTTTTTTATATATTCAAAACCTTTTTTTGTGTTATTAATTACGTTTCTATGGGGTTCGGACGGGTAAGATTATTATTTTTTTGATGTACAAAAGGATGTTGACGGTGTTTACAAGACGGTCGACTATTAATTTCGCGACGATAAGACGATAGGGCGGGTAGTGTAGAGGGGACGGGGCGTTTTTCTCGAAATTAATTGGATGATAAGATTAACCCCGGAGATCCGCTCGCATTCGACGCCCGTACACTAACCGGCAAGGACCTGTATAATTAATTGTGGCAAAAATAATGAACAAATTATTTTCCTACGTCGTGAAACTTTTTTTAGGTCATTTTCTATACACGACAAACGAAGCGGTCATTATTAATTGTTCGGGTCTCGCCCTTTATTTATTTACAAGTTGGTATTTTTTCGTTTTTTAACATCAACTCCGGAGGGAATCCGTCGTACCTGTATACGACGAATTCAATTCAATTACAAGAGGACTCGCGGCGCGTTAACAGTTGTCAACCCGCGACAAAACTTAAGAACGAGCATTTTAAAAAACGTTATTATAATATCAATAGCTATAGAATGCGTTGATTATGCAACCTGCCCATATTATGCCGTGTTAGGTTAGGTGTGCTGTTTGTTTTACACAGTACACAACACGCTAGTGACAAAACGAAAACAATGCGATGAAGTAACGCGACTGCCAAGGCATTAGATACTGTATAATAAAACATTTTTTTTAATTTGACTTTATGGGTATTTGCTGTGTTACTAGGAACAATAGTAAAACTGACACTCGAAAACACGTTACGGTAAACATGAAAAATGTCGCACAACGTTTAAAAACTTGAAATAATTATTTACCTGGGTCGTTTCAGGTGTAGGGTTTTTTTTTCCTACGATTGTGTAACGAGACATGTGCGATCTTACCCGGCCGTTTAGTTTTTAAATAATATTACTTTAATCGCAAGCGTTTTCCTGTGTTGTAATTAACCGACAAATGTACAATAAGTCTCACTTTTAACAGGAATCAATTAGAAAAATCAGTAAGAAACAAAAATCACAAACATTAAAACTATACACGAACGAATTAGATTGTGCATAAACTGAACTTGTAACTTATATAAATTAATAGCGATTAACATAGTCATTATCCAATCGCGTCACATAACTACTACTGAAGTAGTAACAATTTATTACCACCACTACAATATCGGGTACGGATTTTTTATGATGCCACTACGAGTGGATTTCAATAAAAACCGTATAGTATGTTTGCATTCACACACAAACATATATATATATATATATATGTATTTCATATCTTGGACAATTTCATGTCATGTTGATGAACGAAACACCGGCGATGACGCGGTCGCAAACCAGACTAAGTTAAACCGGTAAATTGTGAGAGTGGTTACACATGATAAACAGATAAAAAATAACAGATGAATTTTTTTCATACTGGTTGTTGCGATACTGTATTGCAACTGTTCTTCATAGGAAACACTGACACGACGTGAAAGTGAAAACGTTAACGGACCTACAAGACTAACGACCTACGCCATTAAGAAACAGTGCCGGCGACCAACGTGTATATATCAACAGATATCAAGTGCTTACTATAACAAAAGCATTAAAAATAAATATATACGCGGCACGTTTAATTTCATGCACAGTAGCAACGGTGTGAGGGGCTTAAAGAACTTCAGTGGGACAATCCGTCATGTTTTGTACAGTTGAAGAGTGTAATTTTTGAAGAGGTTTCGAGAAATTCATCGTGTCTCTCTTCCTATACAATTCGAGAATCTATCTGCAGTCCAGTGGCATTGTGGAGTCTCCTTCCGTACACAACCGACTATGATATAAAATGTCTGATTTACAGGATAAGCGATTTAAAAACCCCGCCGTAGGCTTAATTGTACACATATAATGTAAACATTATGCGCAAATTAAGTTGCAGCCAAGTATCGTCGAAGTATAGATTTTTTACCCATAAAAGGGTTGAACGACCACTGCATTGTTGTTCGAAGCAAAAGTCGAGTGCAAAGTAGTTTCGAACGAAACAACAACAACAGCGTGCGAGAATAGTGACGGCAATTTACAATAATTATTATGATTAATTATATCATAAGAACGCGATTATTGCGTGGGATGGCTTGGTGCCAAAATCGACGGTGTCGAGTGCTCTCGAACTCTATGGGTTACGACGGCGGCAGCGAAAAGGCCCACTCTCCTCTTTCGGGTACACGCCGCTGCATAAATTAGTATAACGATGCACCTATCTAATTACAGTAGCTACCGTGTAACACACAACGGGCTGTGTGCAGACAAGCGTATTGTAATTTGTTAACGAGCAACATTGTAACAACCCTATTAATTTTGACAGACCCATATAACAATATTATTGAACGCACGCGATACACAAGAGACCTTTAGAGTAATTGATAAATGATCGTGACACGTAACACAGCGCTTGATACCGACCGGCATAATAATTCAAAAAATGCTTTTATCTTAGTACATGCGGATTCTGTAGAAATGTAAAAGCGACCTGAAGTGTTCACCGTCCCTGGAGCGCTTGCAACTGAAAAAAAGGAAGGTGACTTCCTCCGGAGACATCACACGGTAAACACAATAACGTATTATAAAGGCGAGCGGTACAAATCAAATACCAACAAGTGTGCCAGAAATACTCTAGAAAGCTTATATCTATATTAAACGTTCATAAAAGAGTACTTTAATTCATGGTGTTTTTTTTGTATGTTTCGGTGGAGGATATTTAAAGGTGATATAACGTATGAAAAGGTACAACTATGTAACAATGTCACGATATAGGGCTAAGAATAGTTTCCAGTTTAAATAATAATAAGGGTCTACTGCATAAAAAAAAACAAGGAATTTTTCGAATTCATGTTAAATAATTTAGTTTTCAAACTGAAATATCATTTTAATAAGTAAATTCTAAACATAATTTAATGTTTTTTTTTTTGGGTTAACTACAAAACGAAATATATGCGAAAATTCATTGTGGCGTGTAAAACTTGGTCGTATTAAGTTAAAAGGTACTTTGACAAAGTGTACATAGCAATAAAACACATGAATTTTCTGTAGACAATAATCCTCAGACGATGAATATTGTTTTAAGCAGAGAAACAATAACATTTTTGCCAACTGGGAAATGCTGCGTCATTTTTAATGGATGACTCCCTTTATCCAAAAAACAAAAATATCAAACTGCTCCAGGGAGGCACGTTATACTATATTTCTTATCAACATTTTTTTGCAGTTGTAACTATATCCGTCATACCATAAGATAAGAGAACATTTCCCTGTTTATCTTATCAAGAGATGCTCCGAAATAAGATTAGTACACATGCACCAAAACAATAATAATTAGCAAGTGTTACTATTATTATTATGACACACAACATTCAATACAATAGACGGCGGAAGAGGTCATTGTACCGGCCAAACATAATGACAATAGTTAGAATCTATGGCAGTGACAACGCCGCCAGCATAACAACAAAAATTTAACCATGTGAGTGAGTAAATCAACGGACTGATAGTAAAAATGTTCTGTTACTATCCTCATACAGTTACGTTGTTTTTTTCGTTTTGGAGACTCAAATGTATTATGTAGTAACCAAAATTTAGCGACTATGATAATAAAAAAGTTGTTACGCCGCGTGGGCAACGAACTAGGCAAAAAGTTCATCCTCACGTTTTTGTGAATGACGCCAAATCAAATACCCCCAACAACCTTACAAAAAAACCATTGGTGACGATTGAAATATTCAGTTTTTNTAAAAAAGTTGTTACGCCGCGTGGGCAACGAACTAGGCAAAAAGTTCATCCTCACGTTTTTGTGAATGACGCCAAATCAAATAGCCCCAACAACCTTACAAAAAAACCATTGGTGACGATTGAAATATTCAGTTTTTTAATTCAATATTTTCTATATTCCATTTTTATGGAAAAATTGAATTGACGTTGACAATTTTTGACGAGTCAATTGTTTTCATTAACTCTTTACTTTCTCTACCAATTAACCAACCAACCAGAGGGTTTTACTTTTTAATTATGTAAATAGTCGTAGCTAAGAGTGTGTACTTACTAGGGCTGTTTGGGGATCGTCGTTGTCAAGTTCGTGATAATACGACTGATCACTACCCCTCCTGCTGCCACTAAAACACATGATCCTCCTGAACAGGTCGGACACAGCAGCGCAAAATCCGCATTGCTGTTGCATCACTCGGCGGCGCGGCCAAGCGTCTGTGGCGGTGGCCGGCCGACGAAGACACCACTGTGGAATAAGACCGGACGCTATGCAAGGCGAAGAGATTGGGGCGAACGTGTGTGGGCAAATAAGGTTACTGGCTGCCACACCGTTGTCTATCGGTTAGCAATTATCAAATATTTATAATAACCGTATTTTTTTTATCCGTTGGAACAGCACGTGTTAATTCAGCTACAAACAACAACAAAGATAGAAGATAACGAGAGCGATAACACGACTAAATAACCGTAATTGATTAATACGAAATAATAAAGATGATAAGAAACAGAAAAGAAGTACGAGCGACGTGAATCCAACTGGGAAGAAGGGCGGCCGGCGAGCTCGGAGCGACCGCGGCGAGACGACGACGCGACACACGACCGACACCACACCACTGACACGACGGGGCACGCGCGCCAACGCACATATACATATAAACACACACGCTCAAATTCACGGCATACACACACACACACAAGCCCACGGACGGCACGCAGCTGCCTGGCACACACCGCCGCGCGCGCACACACTAACTGCACTCTGTGCTCCTGCCGCTGCTCCCAAAACGCGGCGCTTCGGCGAGGTCTATGGCGGCGGCATCACCGAAACCGGCGTCACGCACGCACACTCCGGTGGGCCGCAGAGTTTAGCGGACGATTCAACTAGCACGACGGCTGTGTTGCGGCGGTTTTTACCCGTTAGAGCCGCCGCTACCGTTATCAAACGTAATAGCAGCAGTTTCTCGTCGTTACGCTGCCGTTAGCCGCGTGTCTACGGCCCGGTCAGCCGAGGCGCCGCCGCAGCGTTTAAAATAATTGCGCGTGCGCCCAACGCCACCCGCAAAGGAATAGCCACTTCAAGTGTCGGCGTTGGCGCACGTGCGCGGTTAATAACGAATAGATGAACTCATAATTACATAAGTTTACTAATGATTTTATTGTAATATGTCACACGTTAAGTTCCTTACAATGTAAAATGTCGCTTGGGAATTCGCTAGAATACCTTTGAGAACATCGTGTGCTTATTGCATCGACAATGCACTTGGTGAAAATCAATTTTAATATATTTATAAATATAAACAGTTGTTTTACTATTAACTGATAAAAATTGAGATTCATAACTGAACTAAACATAAAAAACTGATAAACCGACAAATATATGCCTAAGAAAAACCAAATATTTATTTTTCAATAAATGTACTTATTTTGCTAGTAATTGCCAGGTTAATGATAAACTGATCACTTTGTTTACCTTAGCCGATGTAAACAAAACATATGTTAGCCAAATAAATACTAAGGAAAACGTTTCGCGTTGTTGAAGTTTTCATAAGAATACAATAAATATTATACGGATGGCTGTAACGAACAAACACTAAGTTACAGTTGTTTGTATTCAACTTGGTCATACAAACTACAACAGGTTAAAAAAATTGTGAACCATAAACATTGGAAATACAATTGCACCGGAAGTCATAATGATATATGTTCCAGCTAGCAAAGTAATTACACAGCTCACGAATTTCATAGCATTCATAGATCGAACCGACTCCTTTCCGTTCGTACTTGAAACCTTCGTCGTATTAATTATTATTGTTTTCGCGATAAAGTTGTACTTTTTACTGTTTGACATGCCAGCGAGCTAATTTATCAACGACACAAGCGGATCACTGTATACAAAGTGCGACTGTAAACGGAGGTTCCCATTGAGTACAATATTTTATACGACTCTCCGGGGGGGGGTTTTGGTTGCCGAAATTAAAAATACGAGTACTTAATATAATCTCTTGCTGTTCGAGGCGTTCATATTTTTTACAATGCACCGAAAATCCCTATACTTCCTTCCGGTCGACCAGGACAACCATGCTTTTTTTATGATTAAAAACAAATAAAACAGGTAGGATTCGGTGTCTGAAGAAATCTTGGGTTCGTTAGTTAATTATAGGAGGTCGATTACAGTAATGAATACATTGTCACAGGCGCCAAGCGAAATATTTTTGTGTTTAACTTGGAATGAACACGAAATTAAAACTAAGTTTCGATACGAATAAATAGTTATTATGATCTTCACGGGCTAAAACACGAAATTCGGCAATTTCTCGACAAAATTCGTCTAGCGTTTTACAGGAGCGACAGGGACACAAATCATCTCTTTGCTAATACATTGTGAAAACGTTTAAAAGCCTATTGGTTAACGGGAACGGGGTGGGTAAAGGAAACGCGCTTTTGATGGCATCGTCGACTAAAAGCTTTCACGTAACAACAACAATAACTACAATAATATAGAATGCGATCACATCCACCGCTATCTAAACCATAAACCATCGAAAAACGTTAACGTTATTAATACCAGTGTACTAGCTTTGATCTTTACAAAGTCAAAGTTTCAAGTTATAGGAACTCTTGATTAAATACATTTGAGTCTTTGAAACATTATTTGACACCAAAAATTTAATTATTTATTAGCCACAAATAACACCCGTTAGAATGTTAATGGATTTGCGACATACTGATAATTGAACGAGTTATTGTTGGTCAAGTGGACAGATATCAATTGTTCTCAGAAAAGTTAGAACACGTTTACACGTGACAATAATTAAAAACTTGTGTATATGATATAACTAATGGATACTTTTTTATCATTTGTTTTTTAGTGAAGACGGGTTATTAAAACGTAACTAGAGGCGATCGTCTATCTTGTCGATTATGACTGCACAGTCCCAAGTAAACCTCTGGTACCGGAGAGCTTTGTTATATCATTAGTTCGTTTAACCAATTGACATTTTCCCACTGTGTAGAAACCAATGTGTACGTTACTGTGTATGAATCCCAAATCCAAAAACTTTAGCATTGCAAGAATATTGTTTTTGACTTAAGCGTACGACTAATGCTGTAAATACAATAATAGGATTTACACAGTCTGCCAATGGCCAGAGTATGTTACAAATTAATAAGGATAGCGACAACACGAATCTTAATTGTAGTGGAAGTTCTAAGCGTCTAATTAATATGTTGTGTCAGTTTTCAAATAAATCCGTTTATTAATATACACAGCGTTATTTATTAAGTATATTACTGTCAATATTTTCGATAATGATTTTTTCATAAAAATGTATAGATTAAAATTTTATTTGTTTTTACGAACCAAATAAATATTAGTTAGTTATATAAAAAAGTTATTTCTAATGGATGATTTTAGGGGAAACTTTCGAAAGTTAAATGGGAACCAATTATTATTATTTTTCTTTTATTATTAAATGGGAAAGAATTAAATGAAATGTTTAATAATCGATAATTAATTTTGTATTATTTCTTTTTGATTTATAATAGTTCTGTGAGGGTGTGGGGTTGGGTATGTAACGTTGTGGAATTTTGTTTGTGCGTTAAAAGTAGACCGTCGCTAAGCACTACTCGCGCCTTAAATTTTCTAAATCTTAAAATTATAATATCTCAAAAAGTAATTATACAAAACTGTTATCAACAAGTAAACATTTCATTTTAACCGTTCTCCATTTAGTAGTAAAAAAATAATCATAGGTTCCTATTTAACTATCTTAAGTTACCCCTAAAATCTAATCTTAGGTACAACTTTTTCATTCAATGAATTTGATATTTACTATAAAAATAAAAATTATAAAAGAAACATAATAAAATATTAAAAATAAACAAAATTTTAAACTGTGCAGTTTTATGAAAACTCCATTATTTAACGACAAAATAGAGGGTAGTACACCTAACACTGTATATTTTTTAATGTTACTACTTAAATTTTCTACATGGTCGAGTATAAATTTCAACAAAAACGTTTGCGAGGCATGAAAATAAATAACAAACACACGAAGGCATGTCTAGAAAAAAGATAAGGTCAAAACTTCTCCAACACATGTTAAAATTAAAATTTTGGAAGGGTAAATAAATAATTTTTTAACGTATTACTACTTTTTCTATAACAAAATCATCAAGTCAGAATTAATTTATATCAAATTTTATTTTACTTATTTATTTAACTATAACAATATTTACTATTATCAATATTAAGCTAAAACTTTTGAAAAAAGCAATTCTATGGAGAAAATAATGTTTAAATTACAACTACTTAGTCATTTAGCATGACAACGTTATCTCTAACTAACTATACTACTATTCTATACGTTTGTTTATTATTATCGACAGCCTTATGATATTTAAAATTATTCCATTATTAATTCATGATTTTTATTAACTAAAAATTAAAACTGTCAAACAATAACATCAATGTTGTATGTAAATATCACCTACATGTAATCGAATTAAAATTGATTAAAAAACGAATCACATTGTAATATGAGTTTTTTCATACATATTGAAATAATAAGATGTTAAAACTGAAACAAACAAAAAATATGTAGCAATGACAAAAAGCCCATCTAAAATAAAAAATTGGATAGAATTACCATTCGTCTTGAATGTAAAAAAGGATTAATTTTCGTTTATACATTAAAATTGAAACTAATTGAACATCGAATTGATACGTTTTATTAAATTATTTAACTAAAGTTCTATTAGATAAACTTTAAAATAATAATAACTAGATAAAAATTGTAAATTTAATTATAAACAAGCATTTAAAGGGCCGTCCAACTTACACTTAGATGTAATTAAAGTTAAGTAGCTATTGAATTAAGTATATACTTTGTTCAATATAAGAAATTAGCATTTCTTGAAATCCGAATCAAACGAATTTATTTGTACATAAAAGTAAAATTATAATTTAATTAAAATGTCATTTATCCCAAATGCCATTTATACAATATTTTAATATCCGTTAGGTATTTTAGCGCAAGCATTAATTATATATTTTTAGATTGACTGTTATAATTAAATATTTTTTGTAATGAGTAATTTCTTTCATCTGAAAGGCTGCAAAAACATCAGTAAACAATAGAAACAACTGTGTCTCTCTGATATCACTCGTACTAACAAAAAAATTTCATCACGTATATAGTTATACACAGAACTTTATTTTATTGATCCCCTTTTAATATAAAAAATATACGTCAACACGAATGGCAAATGTTCAATTCTTAACAAAGAACGTTCTTTGCAAACGACTAGAATTTTCACACTAAAAAATTATACGATTTACGTATTACTGGGAAATATAATAAATCCACCAAAACGGTAAATAAAAACACCAGAAGACAATGTCCTCACGATTAAACTCTCAAAATTATTATAAAGAATGCTTTAGGAATAGTAATAATTAATTTATTCACTCTGGTCTATCGAACGCGCCGACTAAATTACACTCTTTCTTGTTATTATTAAGTTTATTGTGTCAATGACTCGCCCTAGTGAATCTATGACGTCATTTTTCGACCGCTATTACTAAAACGAATCGAGCTCGCCGTTATATGATGTTATAATATTTCACTGTCTATTTTCTTTCACTTGTAAATCCCAATAGAATCTAATCAATAACATTGGCTATTGTTTGATTTCGATTGGCGAAAATTAAATTTAACTAGGTCATTTGTACACGAGTCATGAAGCTCATTACACTTTGTTAAGCCTGATTCAAGTAGTTAATAATCGTTACATCCATTTTTATACTATAATAAAATTTAAATAAAATGAACTATAATAGTTTAATTGCTCCAAGTACTAGACGAGTTACACAAGAATGATTATAAAAAAAATGGTATTTTTTTCCCATGTGTAAACTCGCGTACATCAACATAATTTTTATTCATAACAATAAAATCAATTGTTTCGAAATTCTTCAACCGGTAAGTTTACCATCATTTTTCACCAGATCGAAAACTACATCCCACGAGTGATTTCACTCTTAATCGTGTGGTTTTAACGGATCTTTAAGTCCATTGCTCCAAAGCCGCAATAGTATTGACATTGATTTTAATCATGATAATTAGTCTAAGCGTCGGTATAAATGGATTATTGTTAACTAAAATCGTACTTTTTGTTATGAATGTATAATGTACTACAGTTACACTATTGAAATAGAATTAATGTTATTCGTTTTTTTTTTTTTTATAGGAAAACTTATAATTATTTATAATAATATTTTGTACTTATCAAAAAACAAAGTGTCGTATAAACACTATCAACTTTTATTGTAATGTGTACAATTTGCTCTTATGGGCGTTAATAAATTATTATTAAAAGCAAATACGTTGGGGACGAATAATTTAGTATGGACTTTAAGTTAAATATAAAATATAAAACTCCAGTAGAAAATGAAATAATATCGAGCTGTGGACAGATATTTTTTAAATAAGTTTGTACAATCATTGACATTTTGCACAATACAACAATATAAAGTTGAATACAACAGTTATATTCAACTTTAAAGTTATGCACAAAAGCCGTGTAGGAAATTCACTATAATAATAACTCTTACCAAAGCAATTCTCTGGACCATTGGGAACGAAAGTCACATAAACGCGTGCAAGTGAAGTTGGTTTATTTCACACGCTCGGCGGTCGCACGAACCAAACTCGGTCGCAAACAGAAAGTACGGTGATAATTATAATTTATCACGGTGCGGAAAACTTTTTTTAATTTCAAAGCACTCGAGTATCGCGGGAGCTAAGTCTTGGAAGCGTTCCAAGTCGCCGGCGAACAAAAATAAGCCACCGTGATCTCACCGGGAGCTAATTCGCGTTAATAACGAAAAACTATAGAACGAAGAGGCAAAGAGACAATTCCCTTTACGACCGTTTTGGCTTCACAATCGCCCAAACACTATACGGCACGACGATACACGACGAACGGTCGGTCACTGATTACTTCTGCCGTCGCTTCTTCAAAGTAATAAGAATGATTGTGATAACGCACTTCTATACGGACAAGATTATGTCGGTCCCACGACAGACGACCGCAACAAAATCTCTGTTATCGCCGCAGTAAAACGGTGACGTTTAATCAAAACAATCAAGTGCACGGATGGTATATTACTTTTTTTTATACACACACAAAAAAAAAAAGGTAAATACACGCGTTATGTACGCGATAAGCTTAGTATGCGGTAATAATATCGCGTGTCGTACATAGTTATATGAAGAGTTACTTCCTCGTTACAATATCACATTCCTGCACAACATGAACTTGAAATCAAATAAAAACGTTAGTAAATACTGTCGTCGTTCTCTATTTGTTTATGCTTTGGCGAATAAAGTATATTTTTTTATTATTTTATTTTGCAGTGCAACGCCATAACGACGGAAAAACAAGCGAAAATAGGGAAATAGAACGTTCTCAGATTAACTATATTATTTATCGACCGAACTTTGGACGTCATACGGTAAGCAATAGGTTGACACATCGCGCGAATCGATAAAAAATTACTATCAGGTAAAAATTTTTCAAATAAAAGTGAGGTATCTCTTAGCTGGACGATTTATTCTAATACGAATTTATGCATTTATACATTTTGTTATGTTATCCCGAATACATCATCAGCCAATCAAAATTTTTATTAATCGACCTGAAATAATATGCTGTTACCGATGTTACAGCTTGGAGGGGACAAAAGGGGTTTAACCCTCAAAAACAAAAAAATATTTCTACGCTACTATATACTCCAACGACAAACATGCACAAATTTGGGACCTCTCAAAGTGTCTTAAATAAAATTTGTAAATTTATAATACTTCCGGACCTTACTAATAAATATTGGACATTTTTTTAATGAGAAATTAATTATTAAACTGAGATCGAAATGTTGTAAAAAATATATGTGATAGTCAAAAACGTTTTGGAGTAATTTAATAATCGTGCAACAGAAATAGTAACCAATGATCACCGAGAACAATTTCATGTACATCCTGACAAATAACTAAGTAGTGACCCTATTACTATTTTGTGATTTTATCGTACACGGTAGCCAACATGATGTACTCTATGATAACATTTATGTCACCCTGGACCGCCCAACAAAATTTAGTATGTGTTTATAAAAGAAAGCAAGAAAACTTCTACGATAAAACGAAGTTATAATATGAGAACTATTCACGATCACTATAAACTCACATAAAAGTGATCCTCAAACACTTAACAATAATATGATACATTCAAAACCATTGTCGTACATATTTTGGTCGTACTTGAAATCCGTTTATCATTTTTCGGTTTAGTGGACAAATACGGCTGAAGCAACTTTAATCTCAACCTTTAACATAAAATAACACGCCCGGATCACAAATACACTTTATTTGTTTTTCATGAACTTAAGAAAATCCTATCTGAGTACTACATGAGTTATAAATTTCATCGTATAAGCACTAATTCTTTTTTATGCGGTTCCCTTAAGTGCAGAATATTCAGTAATGCAAATTCAGAAAAAAGGAACGAAAATAACGAATTTAACGTTGCAATACTACCCAAAAAAGTTCCAAATCACATCTATCGTATACATATAAATATTTGTTTAATACAATAAAAGTGTACTGCGATCATTGCAAACAGTTAAAAAGTTTGAATCCCGAGGGCAAATCGCATCGTTATATTTTTTTACCCCCTTGAGAAACAACCAATCAGAGTAAAATGCGTTCATACTTTACAACAATAATATTATATAAATGTCATATTTTCGAGATAATATTATCTGGATGGTTTATGCGCGATTGTTAGCAGAAGTTTGTTTTGAACAAGTATATGCAGTGTACACACAATAATAACTACACAACTTTACTATTCATTCCACGACAACATCAGCCATATCCGCATATTAAGGCACAATAGCAATTAAAATGCTCATTAGATGATCTCAGTATTGTTATTGAAAAGTCTGTTTTTGTTCCCTAAACTACAATTCGTCATTCTCATAGCCGTAAACATAAACTAATTACGGTCACTATAAGAGACATGGCAGCGATGAGGTGGAAGTTCAGCTTTACATTTGAAAGCGATTGATTAATGAAAATATAAAACTAATCGAACACGATTATTAAATATTGCGTTCGATTTTCAGATGGCTGTCTACAGAAACGTAAGTAACTTCAGATTGTAATAATGAAAAATGTACACACATTTAAATGTATTTCGATAGTTTCAAGTCGATTAAATTACATCAGTAGACAGTTCGAGCATTGACGACCACTGTGATTATTCATAATCATAAAAAAAAGTGAATGCCGTTTGAAATAAAATTGATTTTTTTGTTATGAATAATTTGTTGTTAACAATAATATCCATACGTTACCACAATATTGTCCAAAAAACGTATCTTATCAAAATAATCCATTTACCGAATATGATAATTTACAGCGCGCTAATTATCACCTTAATAATTATTACTTAATTACACTTATTACGAGTAAATGGTACTATTTAAGAGATAGTAGATGTTATCTCGGAGGGTGTTGGATATGTAATTGGTTTCTACAATTCCGTTACAACTACGGTTGCGTGCAAATGGTAAATAATTAATGATCGGTAAAACTTAATAGAATCTAAACACGAGGAGCACGACCTCGTGTTATCATTTTTAAACGGTAACAATAAGTAGTTATGAATTACTGACCTGTGCCGGGAAGGTTGTGACCCATCGAGGGTCTGAGCGGCTGCCGGCGAAGCACGTGGCGAACGGGAACATGTTGGTGCCTTGCTGGCTGGTTATGTGGTGCTGGTGGTAACGAGCACCGTTTAAAGTACGCTCAGTCTGGATAATGTATAATGTACGTGTATTGGTCTACGTAGGTTTGGTTAGTGTCTTTATGCGAGTGCGGACCTCGACGTGAGCGCGTGTTTGTAAGGTACGTGCACAGCAACGGTTTTCAAACGCACTCGCGTAAAAGGGCCGCGACGTCGGCGCACATCACGTCCCACCGCATGCGCCACAATATAGGTCACCACTTTAACCCGAACACGAGTAGCCAGCCACCGACAACTCCCTTGCAGTCACCCCCTCGTACGATATCGTAATGCGTAATCATAATCCGCTGTTGTCACGGTGAGTGTACACCACTACTCGCCGTACGAACTTCACAATGGCGACAAACGATTTTACATCGAGAATCTATTAATCGCTTGTCAATTTGAGTTGACATTGCTGTTCGCGCACACATGCCAATTCGTCAGAAACTTAAACGGCAGACGATGTTCGTATTGAACACCGAAGAACGCACAGGTATTAAGTCAGAGGTGGTGACCCAGTTTGCGCGGAGTCCACCGCTTCCACGTCCGAGGTTAATGCACTATTCTGCTGCCGTCACATGCAGCCGTTCCGCCAACGCATTATCGATTCCGCCGCCACTACTATCCAAATACCTCGTCGCTACCCCACTGATCGCTCGACTTTACATTTCCAGTTCACCCCGCCAACGCTCTCACCACTTACAACGTTTTACGTTTGTGTACACACAAACAAACACACACACACCGTCAAGCTCATCGCATAACCTAATCTTATTACCGCAACTTGTGACCACTATCATTGATCACGTGTCCCCGGCAAAACACACGTGAGCAGAATCCCCACCTTCTCAATCTATCAAATGCGGAGTTGACATAAAATGTAACTGAAGTTCTGCGGACCGCAATAAAACGGATATTACAGTTTATATTATGTAACGGCACTTCTCTCTCGATATTTCCCGAGAATATATTCATTCGTATTAGGACGAATGCAATGATGTTAGTTTAGTCAAGTCAAAAGTATACAAGTCAACTGACAGCTTTAGCTGTCGTAATTTGTTATAAAAAAAGAAAAAACAAACACAAACAACTCGATTACAATAACAAATAGCCGTCTATTTGGAAATTTCATAGTTATTGAATTAGAAAAGAGAGTAAAAATAAAATATATTTATCATATATTATTTTTTTAAATTTAATTACACACACACACATAGTGTGGATAAATAAATTCATTTATTTAGCATATATTTTTAATTGATTAAATGAACGTAAAAAAAAAAAAATAATAAAATAATTAAAAATCTTCACAAAATTTTTATACGAATTAAGGTGTAATTCTAAATACAGCTACATAAATATGTTTCCTATAAGTTCCACCTAAGTTTACAGGTAAGATTTTCTCTAAGTGGTTTTTTTGTGAAGGGTACTTATTTTCACATCCTATACTCAATAATGGCTGATAAAAGTTACCCCATCTATACATTTGCAAACTAAACATTTCCAAATAATAAAGTGATTAAATTATCCACTCGCCAAAAATTAAAATTAGAATTACGAGAGATTTAAATGCGCAATAAAAAATACATATATTTGCTTTGTCAGGTTATTCATTTGGTAAGTTGTCGCATTATTTTAGAGAAAATAACGAATAAACATAATAAAATATAAATAGATGATTAAAATGATACTTAGGGTCACATAATATTACAGTGTTTTTAAAAATTAAACTTTTTGAACCAGAATTGATTTAGGATCAGCTTAATAAGTCGATTTTAGATTGAAAGTTCTAAAATTAACTTCATGATATTATTCTTAAAAATAACCCAAAATAGTGAATGCTACACTATTAAATAATTCTTAATAATATAATATATTCTTATTATACTGGATGATAAAATTGAAGAAAAAAAATAGTTGGCATAATTTTGTGCGTTTACTATTTCTAAATAAAATTATAGGAATTAAAAATAACTGAATTATTTATCAATTATTGATACAAACAACTATAGTAACACAGTTTTACTTCATATTTCCTTTTATATATTTATAAGCTGTTTATGAAACATTACTTATAATTTTAGGTTACATCTTCTTAGGAAATGGAATTTATTTTAACGCCATTAGTATTATTTTACTTTTGAATAGTAGTTTATACATTGACATATTTCATAGTACGTGACTTCTGCTAGTTAGCTGCAAGGGAAAATCACTTCTAAATAAACCGATCATTTTATCAATACATTATTACATGGAAACATTTTAAAACATTTAAGCTTCTGGTGTTTAAATTTAAATAGTATAGTATTTCAGTGAGAATTTCATTTTTATTTTACGAACCATAACAATTATTTATTTATAAAATAATATCTGAATAAAAAAATAAAAACCACATTAAGTTTTAAAAACACTTTTTAGTAACATCCGGCGTCTCATTGGGAGAAATTATTACTTCTACGATCATTCCTTTTTAATTTTTGGTATTTTCCCAGAAATTGACTTATATAATAAAAAAGAATGTGCATTTAAGTTTATGAGTTACGATTGTTTTACGGAAGCAAAATGTACAAATAATTATGTTTTCATTTCCTGAAGACATTTTATTAAATTAAATGGAAGAAAGCAACTTCACTTTTTATTTCAACCTCCTTGCTGCATTATGGATATTTAGAAACAATGACGTCAAAGCTATAATAACTATTATAAAAATAGATGTTCATAATTGTCATGCAGTAGTGAATTTATTTCCACGATATTAATTGGAAAAGGTAATTAAATTGACATAAAGTATTGCAACTTAGGAAAAAGAGCTAATGGATTTTGATTATGAAATTTTTTTTTAATTTAGCTGAACTTTAGAAAGTAGACGTGCTGATAAATATTTTTGTGATTATAGAGAAAATCATAATGAATTTAGTTGATAAATTTAAATTCGTTTTTTAAGTAACTGAGAATTGTAATAACAATTTTCTTAAACCGCGGCAATGTTCTTTTTAAATATTATATAAGATTTTATAACAAGAGCAAGTTACGCACAATACGGGTACACTTAAAGTTTAATCTTTCATTACAGTTATTAATTAAAACTTATAACGAGAATTTATAGTGTTCTTACAACTTAAGGAAATATTTAAATTATACGGGTATTTAACCTATTACTTTAAATATAATCTAATTAATCAATCCATCAAGTGTTAAATTATTTAAGAATACCTGATTAAGGTTTGAATAAACTAACTTACAAATTTTTGGTCTAATATTCATGCTATTGTCACTGAGTACTCACCTAAAAAATAGAAAAATTTGTATAAATAATGATTACTAAAATAATAATATGTATAATTAGAAATAGTTTATTATTTTTCAATTAAATAAATTACACATTTATAGAATTATAAGAAAATAATTCATTTTAAAATAATGGAGTTCTGATAGAGAATTTCTACAAGTTATTTGTATTTGGTTTCATTTCTTTCAACTAAATTTCTTTAAAAGTTTATAAATTATTTATTTTGTTTTTGCTAGATTTAATTAAGATTATAATCTATATAGAATACTTGATTACAAGTTTAGAATTATAAATTATCAAGCAGAAATTAGTATATAACGACATAATTATAATGAAACTTAATCGGGATAAATCAATTGAATTAAATCTTACTATACTATAATTATACAAAATACAATCTCATAAATGTATTAAATTCAGTCTGAGTCAATTGTATGAAAATCTCTTAAAAATTATTCATACTCAGATGATATTCAAACTTTAATAATTAACGTATGAATATTATTTCGAAGTACACTAATGTTTTAATTATTAAAACATTAGTATACATCGAAATTCTATTTGTACGATATAATACTAATTAATCATTCAAATGTAAATGAATTTACAAACAAGTCATCCAAGTCATAGTTATTAAAAAGCATTACTTTAATGATATTGCTGTCATAATGAGTATCGCATATCGATATTTATTTTGTTGTTATGCCTTAAAAATCAAAAGTATCACAAAGATAAAATTGTGTCATTAGCAGCACATCTTTTGATCGTTATTAGTATAATTCCATCGTTATTGGGGGAAAAAAGTCATCGTTATTATCTTCACATAACCTGTATGACCGATTAACTATATACACTTTACACGGAATACCATTAAACATATTTCGTCGAGGTTAGGCTAAGTCTACTGTTATGTTAGCCATAATAATATACAGTACAGTGCAGTGCACACAATGTGTGTACACGCACTTTTTTAATACAAGGACGGTCTGACAATTTTTATTCCGTTCATAAACAAAACAACATGCAAGGAAAGTATGAAAATACAAGCGTGTGAAAATTTACGAACTTGCATTAAAATTGACCATAGTAAAATGATTCAACTCTATGACGACTATTAGTAAAAAAAGTGAAAACGAGAAAGAAGTTTGCAGAAACAAAATAATTAAACATACAATCAATACTAGACAAACGAAATTAAAAATATTCTTACAATAATAATTATTTTTGGCAATTGTAGTAAGACAATTAGGGTAACTACTAAAATAGAAAAATCTAAATTATTTTTTTAATAACACTTATTTTTATAACATTTTATTTTTAATACTAGAGAATAAAAATGTTTGTAAATTGAAAATCAGAACAGGTATGTAAAAATACAAGCTCTGATTATACTATCTAAGAATATATTGTACAACTATTTTTTTAAAAATATTAATTAATTAGTTAAATTTAATTGCGGATTTATACACGGAAAAAAGTGTGTTGGTGTAATAAAGTATCGAATACACACATCAAATATTTTACTTGTATATATTATAGTTAATTAAACGTATTATTTTACGTCTGAGCTCTTAATTTCCTATAAAAATTCTAATTAATGCAATTGATAATATATTTTTATATTTTCTAAAAGGTACAAGAAGATGAATATGTTTTTTTTTTTTTTACTATTAGTTTTCAATACAGAAGTATTATTATAGCTAAACGATTAAAATAAAACTATACAACAGAAACTAAGACTATACACTAAGAACTAAAACTATACAAAGAAAAAAAAAATATTGTTATTAAACACAATTAAACATATCGTTAAAATAATAAATTAAACATACTCAAAATACTAAAAAAGAAAGAACAAAACAAAATAGACCTAGGATATTAAATTAACATACAGAAAAATATTATATAACGAAGCCAGCTGAATGAACGAAGGAAATTATTTGTATAATTACTAAGTAGGATTTTGTATTAAGGATATTAAAACTATTAATGGGTGAAATATTAAGGGAGGACAGGAAATTGAACAAGAGTAAATGGTTATGTTGTAAAGCTGGGCAATCAAATAGTAAATGAGGAAAATTACAGGGGACTTCATCATTGTGTTTGGGGCAGAAGGGGGAATGGTTTAGGACATGTTAAAGGCATGACTAGGTACCGATTATGACCAAATCTAAGACGGGAAAGATGAATATGTTTATGTGCCTAAATTAAATTCACCAGAAAAATGCAAACGAATGCTTTTTAGAATAACGATGGATATTGATTTTCGAAAAGTATTTCTTGGATTTTTATTTTACATCGTTAAAATTGTAAAACTTAACGACACACGCTCAACTAAAGCTTTGTAAAACCGTCACGGCGTGATACGCAGAACTCGAATATTTTTTATACACTAGTATGAATAGGTAAATAAGGTATAAATTTATTTGTGAATTTGAAATAACTCGGAAAACATTTTTCATACCATAAAAAATACTATAGTTTTGTTATAAAATATTCTTATTGACTCATTTGGAGGCTTGGGTTTTGTGTGTAGCAAATGTGTTTTAACAAACTTTGTAATAGTAAAATTAAGTTCCAGATAACATCTATAGATGTTAGGATTATTACTTAAATTTAATAACAGTAAGGAAAAATTTTTCTTGTAACTGGAGAAATTGTAAATAGGAGATGAGTGTTTGATGAGAGTTCTGAAGATAAAAATATGCCTACCTAACATTCCATATTTAATTTTCAAAAGCTGTTAGAACAAAGTTATTAACAACGATTTACATACAAACATATGTGAATTTAAAACAGTAAGTATATAGATACACAGTCAAGCATTAATCGAAATATATAAATATATAAATAAACATCGAAATATATAAAATAACAAATTACAAAATTTAAATTAAAAGGCTTATGTATAAAAATGAATTATAATTTACAACTCTATGAAATAAGACCTTACTAATAAATATAATAAATAAATATAAAATACTTTACTATTCAAAATTAAATTACACAAAAATTATGAAAGTTAAAATTAAATTTTACTGATATTTTCTGAATATTTGATTCTTATAGCCAACAAAAATAACACAATTCTATTTCATTTACAATACATAATGAACTGCACTACAGGGTACTTCCTAGCTTTTTATACCTTTAAAAAATTCATAGCTTTAAGTTATTTCTTAAAAACTTTACTTTAATATTACAAAATGAAATTTACCAGGAATATAAGCTATTATGATAAATGCGCAACGGTAAAAAACACATAAACTGTGCTTAGAATACATCTTTAAAAGCTGTCCACTCATCTCGTTTTGTTTTTTATCACCAAATGATACATTTTACGACATCGTTAACGTGCTCTACGTTAGGTACTAAAACATAAGGATTATCATCAAAACAAGTTAAACATAATAAACAACTAGTAGGTAAACTCAATAAACTTTATTATGTGAATAACTCCGTCTGTAAGTTGCAAGTAGCCAAATAGTCTTTAAGTAACACAAGTCGGTTGGAGTTCACTATTAAAAATTTTAACTGTATAATTAAAGATGGTAGTAAATTGTCCAGGAATACTATTCGACCCGTATAAGGTTAGTAGCGAAATGCACCAATTTAAAAAAGTTACTGTTCAACCTAATTTCTATGCTTCTCAAGAAAATCGTTTGATATATTCAGTTCAAACTTATTGCTTGATACTAAATCATATAAAAAATTTGCCAAAAGGAAATTTTTGACATATATATAACAATAGTCATTAATTCATAAGGCATTACTACGAAAAGCTTAAAGAATACTCAACTAATTGAATAATAATCAACAACTGAATTTAATTTCTATTCACATATATACAATATAAAAATAAATTTTTAACAGTGATAAAGGGCATAAAAAAGGAAATAAATATGAAAAAGTTTTGGACAAATATTTAAGTGAAAGAAAATTTACAAACACAAAATGCGCCATATTTTATTAAACGAATTTGTAAAGAATGTAAGTACATCTTAGAATCTAATCATATTGGTGATACCCTAAACAAAGAACTTGCTATTAAAACATCAAATTTTTAATGATCTTTCCTCAATATTTTCAAAGAATATATTAATATTACAAAACGTTTTTTTATCATTGAGATCATTAAAAATATATTTACACAACCACTCTTCGCAAAAAATGTACATTTTCATTTCATTTATTAGTTGGAGATCTTTATTTAGAATGCTATATAATTAATTAGAATTTATATAGATAACAGGACAGCCAGCACATTAATCATTAAAACTAAAATAAAATAGCCATAAACGAAATAAGTTATTCTAAAATAAATTAATAAATAATACAGTTTTCATAGCTTTTATAGGGATAAGTTTAATACAGTTTAACATACTAATTGATTGGACGAATAAAAACAATTTAACTATACACAACACCCTACAGGGCTTAATAATTAATTAAGTATACTTAGTTATTATCCAAAATAATAAAAGCCTCATAAACACAGATTTGCATAGGGTCTCCAGGTGTGCTGTTGTTACCATATCAAACCATCGAACTGGAAGGATAAAATGGAAAAGCAATATTTTCAAATAAAACTGTGTTATATACATATATTTTGGACTCTAATATTCCCAGTAAATTACATTTTCAGTTAAATACCAATCAATTTACATGATCGAACTAAATTATTAGCATTTATTAGACACAACGGATGTAAACTATAAAAATTATTATAATTTTATATGAATCTCATTGAATATAAAACACAAAATCAATAAAAACGGAGACATTTTATGTGTAATTAGAAACTAGTAGTTTTACAGTTACTAATTCTAATTTACACTCTAAGCCTAATATTTCAATTTTATATTATATTTTATTTTCATTAGATTGATGTCTCTAATTTTAATACTAACAAATTAAATAGTCACTAATACTATAAAAAAAAAAAAAAAATTTATACGATGGGTTATAATGAACTTTTAGTAAATGTATTAAAAAAGTATCAAAATATCTTAGACATTCTGTATAAATATTTTTCCCATTTAATTCTTTTAATTAATTATGATGTCTAATTTAATCAGTTTAGTTTAATATTCAATTAAAATACAAAAGATTCAGCTATTCGTACATTTACAGCTTTAGACACTATTATACAAAATTATAACAACACAAAATGCATAAACGTTTTTATAATTTAAAATAAAATTTGTTTAACTCTAATATTATATGGCGTTAACCCCTAATCACATAAATAACTTTTCATACCAAAGAAAGCTAGTACAGTGAAAAAAAATTTAAATAAAATACGTTACTACTAGTTTAAAAAATATTAAATATAATAATTATTTAAATTTTATTTAAAATCCATTATTTTTTTAAACAAAAACGGTAGCACAGTGGGGTCGCGGCATAGTGGAGACATTGCATAGTTGGGTTCAGTCTAGATTTAATCTGACAGTGATTAAAATCACTATCATAAGAAACGCTTCGATGCAAATCTGTAGATAGTGTTTAATTTTAAAAAATTGTTGGATAATTGCAAAAGCAACATCAACTTCTATTAAAATAAAATACAAAACCCATAATTTTCATACAAAAATAGCATATTTTTGAATATGGTAGCCATTTGCGTATAGAAGATAGGTCGTCGGGACAAATTTTTTTTTTTCATTTTGTAGTACATAAAATAAGCTTTAATTTTATATATGTTTAAAGGACGCAGTATTTCCGGAACATTTTCAAAAATTAAGTTGAAAAAGTTAGTTTTTGTAAAAAAGTTGCTATTTTAAATCTCCCCCAATGAGCAGGTTAAGTGTTAGATTTTCAAAAATGATATCAAATGAAAGGTAAATATTTAAGGTTTTAGTATATAAAAAAAAATTATGTTGATTTGTTGATTTTTCAAAAAGTTATGGAAGTTTTAAGAAAAAAAAGTGAAAAAATTACGAAAATTAGCGATTTTTAAATTTGTAATTTTTTTGGATATTTCCCCCATTTGCGGGGAACGAGGGAATTTTTTTCAATTTTTAAGGGTAATGTCTTCAACTAGATACGATTTGTGATCTTTTGACGTATTTTTGAAAGAAATCGGTCCAGTGAGAGCTGAGAAAAAGTGGCAACAGACATAAAAAAAAAAAAAAAACACATCATAGTAAAATTAATACCTTCTCCGCTTCGCATCGAAGCTAATATTCATAAAAATCAAATAAATAATATTTTAGTTTTTTTTCAGACATTGAAAATATAAAATGTAGTTTTTCTTGAGTAAAATCTGTATCAATAAAGATGTAATTTAATTGTAATTTATATTTACATGTAAATATAAAAAATTCTAAATCTAAAAAAATTATTATCCAACTAATTTTTAAATAATTTTAAATAAAAATCTTACATATAAAAAACTCAGACTAGAAAAATACTAGATTTTATCCAATTATTTCTAATATTGAATATTAATCGAAAATATTTTTTATTAATTAAATAAAGTAATTTATATAATTATCAATGAATATAGCGAATATTAAAATTAAAATAATTGTTACTAGTTTTCAAATTCTATTATGCTGAATATAATTGATGTGTTTTACTCAACGTATAGATAGATTTTCTAACCAGGAGATAAAAGGTAAATGACAATAAAATGACTGTTAATATATTTATAAATGAATTCGTTAAAGCGTTGACGATTTTAGCTTCGATGCGAAGCGGAGAAGGTATTAATTTTACTATGATGTGTTTTTTTTTTTTTTTTTTTTTTTTTTTTTTTTTNTTTTTTTCTTAAAACTTCCATAACTTTTTGAAAAATCAACAAATCAACATAATTTTTTTTTATACTAAAACCTTAGATATTTATCTTTCATTTTATATTATTTTTTTGAAAATCTATCATTTAACCTGCTCATTAGGGGGGATTTAAAGTAGCAACTTTTTTACAAAAATTAACTTTTTCAACTTAATTTTTGAAAATGTTCCGGAAATACTGCGTCCTTCAAACATATATCAAATTAAAGCTTATTTTATGTTCTACAAAATGAAAAAAAAAAATTTGTCCCGACACTTTTTCTTCTACATTTAAACGGCTGCCGTAGTTAAAAAAACGCTATTTTTGCGTTAAAATTTTAGATTTTCGATTTTTAATTTTCAACTTAAAAATGCTATAACTTTTTGAAAAATGTATGTATCAGCACAATTTTTTTTTTTCTAAATACATTATAAGTACATCTTTCATCTGAAATACATTTTATTAAAATTAGACAATTTCCCCTTATATAGGGGGCGTTCAAAACTTGAAATATTGTAAAAAACATAGATCTTTTTCAACTGAACTTTTGAAAGTGTTCCGGAAATACTGCGTCCTTTAAACATATATAAAATTAAAGCTTATTATATGTACTATAAAATAAAAAAAAAAAATTTGTCCCGACGATCTATCTTCTATGTGCAAATGGCTGTCGAAAATTAAAAAAAAATGTAATGATTGCGATAAAAATTACCTTTTATCGGGATGTTTTTTGTGCTTAAAACTGCCATAACTTTTTCAAAAATTAACAAATAAAAATAATATTTTTTTGTATTAAAACCTTAGATATTTCCCTTTCATTTGATATAATTTTTTTTGGAAATCTACCACTTATTCTGTTCACTGGGGGGATTTAAAATAGTAACTTTTTTACAAAAAATAACTTTTTCAACTTAATTTTTGAAAATGTTCCGGAAATACTGCGTCCTTTAAACATATATCAAATTAAAGCTTATTTTATGTACTACAAAATGAAAACAAAAAATTTGTCCCGACGATCTATCTTCTATACGCAAACGGCTACCGTATTCAAAAATATGCTATTTTAACAAATTTTTTTTTAAAATGAAATACTATCTACAGATTTGCATCGAAGCGTTTCTTATGATAGTGATTTAAATCACTGTCAAATATCATCTATACTTGTCCCATCTATGCCTTGTCTACACTGTGCCTCGACCCCACTGTGCTACCGTTTTATTATTATGAAAATAATAATAATATAAAACAATAGACTAAATGATCTGAAATTTGAATTTAATTACAAATTATAGTAAATATAGTTAAATATTTCAATTGTTATAAGTGCATTATTAAGTTTAAGGTTTTTGTTTAATTCTAAATACAATTATAAATTATTATAGTACATATTATACACATGCAAAGCTTAAATGCATTTAGGAGTATATTAATCTGTACACACGTGTTGCTAACACCTTTTTTATTAATTTGAATATAATAGTAAAATACCACTAATATACTAGGAATTTTAAGCCAATTTTTCAATCAACCTTATACAAATTTTTACTTCCCTAAAAATATATAATATATTATAAAATATTAACAAAAGAACAACACTAAAATAATTGATTTAACTGTTTACGATTAAATAGATAATATTTCTTTATATTGAATTTAAAAGACATTTAAAATAAAAAAAAAACTAATTTTAGATTATAAAAACATTCAGAAAATTCCTAAATAATTTGTTTCATTAATTTTGTATTTATTGAAAAAATTAATTTAATTCCTCTTTGATAACAAAAAGTATCCACTATCTTGAATTTTATGGATAGTCAACCGGTTTCGGTAACATAAGCTAATATTTGTATTTTATAATTTCAGAGAAAAGTAAAATCAGTTTTATCAAACTCGCAAATAATAATTATTAATGTCCTGATTATATAAATGTCTTTTGAACATGTAGTTCTTATTTTTTATTCCAATTGAATTATAAAATTTAATACTTATAGCAAAGTCGACCTAATCATTGTAATTCACTGAAAATCAGTAATACATTTTTATTATAAAGAACGTTTTAATAGGTCCTTATTTTAAACATATCTATTAAACAAACTCAATAAGAGCTGTAGTATCGCTATAAAATAGCTATAATTTAGGTAGCTTATAAGGCATCTATTAAAAATATTTAACAGAGAATATAAAATTCAGTCATCAGAACAATTATTGGGAGTAGAATAATATGATACCGTCCACTAACCATTAAACTGATAAACAATTGATAAAAACTGAAAGAAGACTGAAACCCAGAAAAGGATTTTTTAGCTATTACACGTTAGTTGCAGACAGTATGGATAGCTATTTCAATGGTTCTAAAAGATAAAAGAAGAAGTTAGGATAAGATATAGAAATGTAATGAACAATTTTTTCATCTAACATACCAATGGACGTCTTGTAAGTAAGCTGGTAAGAAGTGACAAGATGGAGGAAGTTAAGTCGACTGCTGCCTCAGCAGCATTCAGGATGATTTGCTACGCGGCCTTTATCGATCAGCCGGGACACGATACCGTCACCCGCTATTTTCAGTAGCGTCGGATACTCGACTTGGATTTCCCTTACACACCGTCTACCGCCTACGCATATTACGGTCCACAACATACAAGGATAACTGTCCTTCCATTCGTTCAGTTCTTTTTCCATCCCAATCATACACTTCAATCCTACCTCTTCAATTTGCTCAATGGCAGTAAGATCTTTTTTATTTTCTATAATTCCGGCGCGCTTTTCTGTCACTATGCTATTTCCATAATAGTGCTACCGCATTTGAATAAGATAATTATCTGTAGGCTCATACTTCTTCCACCAATCTTATAAAAAAAAAATTTTAGATTTTACCAATTTTTCAATTTTATTGACTCTTATAACCAAAGCACCTAACGACAATTGCAGATTATTAAGGGAAAATCAAAATTATAAAAAATTATCATCGAAAATGGTATTTAATGTTATATATAAAAACTCTCTTCCTTTTTTTATATTTTAATTCATCAAAATTTATGATTATTATCAAACGTTTTTACAACTTAAAATAAAGTTTTCAAGTAATAAGATATATTTACGTTGATGACAATCAAAATTATAGTATAAGATTAAATAAATATTAAATGTACTAAAATTAAAATTACATATACTAGTTAATGGTAGTCAGATAGTTTTTTAGATGAACAAATAAGTATTTACAGACTTTTAAAATAACATTGTTTTTTTGTAGAATTCACAAACGCAATATTCATTATTTCTACAATTTATTACTTGGAAAGTTAATATTTACTTAGGTATCCATCCAAAACGAAAATTGCAATTCATACATAAATTAATTACAACAGTTACATACAATTATTTTACACAAAAAAAGTCATGTATTAAAAATATAAATTATTAAGATAACACACATATTGCACATGTTGGTAATATTGCATGTAAAAACTTGCAAAAAAGTTCAACACAAATTTTACCTAAATAATACATAAATTGCCTAAACATATGCAGTCATAAATCTATCAAACTCTGATATATGACGTTAAGTTGAAAGTCTCGTATACTCCTATGTTTGACTTCCGTGGCTCATCTTCTAGCTAACTATATAAAGGTTTTTTTTTTTTTTATATAACAAAAATGTTTCATTTTAACCACGAAAAGAAGAATTGAATGATTGACTTTATACAATATTTATAGCTTTTAAACAGGCATATGGTACCATTAATAAGAGTGATTTATGGGTAGCACTAAACGATTTTAGCTTTCCCAGATTACTTGTAAGACTTATTCGAAACTGTAACTCGAAAATTTTCATAAAGTACATTTCAAGAAAGAAACATGACAGTTTGAAGTCAATAACGGTCTAAAGCAAGGGGATACCTTATCTTCTATCCTTTTTAACTTGGTCATAGAAAGAGTGATAAAAGAAACACACAGTAATGAAAATATGAACGTTATCACGAACTATATTCTGTTAGCTTATACTGGTGATATTATTATTTTTGACTGAATCCAATACTGATTTAATAACATGAACTTTTAAACTGTTCGATTTTAACTAATAAAACAAAATAAATGATTATGATGAGAAAGACGACAGTTATTGGATATCTTAGAGTAGGACGATACTTACTTATTTGAACAAGTTAAGGGATGCAAAAACAAAGCTGTACATTGCCTATCTATATTCTATTGTTATATATTCCTTTGAAACCTGGGCAACCAAAAAAGATGATGAAAAAAAACTGTTAGTATTTGAGAGGAAAACACTTGGAAAGATTTATGGACTTACAATAAACCCAAATGCAGGTCTCTGTGAAAGAAAGAAAAATTGAGAAATCGAAAGGATATTCATTAAGCTAAATATGTAAAAATGTTTGAAAGCGAAAAGACTGAAATGGGAGAGAATGTATGGAGAGCAAAAAATTATTGATACATAAAGTGCTAATCAATAAAGCCAGCGAAAAATAACAAAAGGTAGACCTCGACAACTCTGGCTTGACAATGTTAAAAAAGATTTAGAAAGTCTAAATCTATTAATAATAATCTCAAAACAATGAGTATAGAAAATACGGAGGTTTGAAAAATTTGGAGAAAAATGTTAGAAGCAGCAAAATACCTGTAGGCCACAAAAATGAAAAAAAATCTTATATCTATAAACATACTGGTAACACAAATTTTGAATTTAATATAATTTAAAAGCAACCAGTTGTTGATAATTATACAAATACAGTTGTTGAGTTCCCGACAATTAATGTCTGAAATTATATATTTGAAATAAAAGAAGTTTCAATAAGAAAAATTAGGATATTTTATGATATCCTAATAAAAGTGTTATGATTCACAATAAACAATAAATTAAGTAGTATCAAGTTTTCTATATTGAAATAATATTGCAGTAATCATAAAAGTATTATAAACAGTAATAACTATTAAAAGTAGTAAGCATTAGCATTAAAATTGAGCGACATCTTTTTTTAACAAATAAAATTATTTAAAAAAATTAATCAAAGTAGTCTATTACAAATATATAACGTACTTTATATCATCATCCTTATTTTATATTCGATAGGAATTGGATCTAAAAATAGATAGTAATAAAAAAGTAATTACAGATATATATATTGCTATAGCAAAAAATGTTGTCACGAAACATGTCAAATAATTGCTTTGAACTTCGAAACGTTCGTTTAGATTTTTCAAAGCAATAATATTATTTACAAAGATTGGAACAAAAAAAATTATTTTTTCTAAACATGATGTGTACACAACTTGAAATGTTTCAACATAACTAAAAGTAGTAGTTTTCATTGAAGGAAAAGCGCAACGAATACGAATATAACAAGCGATTCGAAAATCAAATTTACGCCAATGCTTAATATAAAAAAAATTATCGATATTTTTGCATATTAGATTATAAACTTTGTGCATACTTTCTATAAATACTAACTTCAAATTAAATTAGATTTTGAATGACATCGTCAGCACAGTAATTTTTAATTAAATAACTCAACTTTACTTTATACTACTTCTTCAATAAATGAAATCATACAAAGTTATTAAGGCAATGAACATACATCATCTTATATTTTTTCCTTAATGTAGCGTATCTACTCATTTAACAACATTTTATGAAATACCTTACTATGGTAAATTTTCAATTTTATAAATTAAAATAAAGAATAATTCAATATTCTAATTTTATTTTACTAAATGAGTTATTAAAAAAATACCAATTTTATTACCACGTTCACCATACATTTTTTCGATTGATATTCCCTATTTGCTTTTTTTTAACTTAAAAATGGTTTTCATAATTCTGTAATACTAGCTTAATCTTTTCAGAAACTTCAATACACAAAATTTCTCTTATTCATATTTTGTACAAACAAATCAATAAAACTCTTATAAACAGGAACGTATTTGAGAAAAGGCCTATGGGATATATATCCTAGATGTAGGAATTTTTTAGCCCTTTCTGGTGTATTTATTACTCTAAAATTTAATGTCAATAATTATTACTATAGGAAATATATAAAAATATAATACATATGTCTATAAATTAATGTATTTTAATGTACACCATAAATAATTTAATTTTTAGATGTAAAAAATAGCGCAAAATGCAATGGTTTAATCATAAGTTGTATTTTATCTTTTTAAAAATACATTTTTGTGTAAATTTTATTCATATAGGTAATTCTTTCTTCTTTACCTAAAGTTAAAATGTCTAAATACATCTTTGACCATAAGAAATTGCTTACTAACACTAGAAAACAGATAAATTCAAATAAATAATACCTATAAATAGTAGCAAATATACACTGATAACTGAGAGTATAAAGTTAATCTTATTGCAAAGCAAATAAGTTATATGTAAGGTAAATGAAAATTTCCTGTTCTTTTTTGTTGTTGTTTAGAAAGATTTAAAAGATTTTAAACTATTTTTTTTTGAATCAATTAAAAATTGATTATTTAAACGCATTATAAAATATAAATTTAGATCATATACTATAAAAGATCAATCTCAAAAAAAAAAAAAAAAATTGAATTTTTATAATATGACATACGAAATATGAAAAATCTAGTAAATAGGATGTTTTATAATAATGATTATAAAATAATTTAATATATAAATCAAAAACTGAAGGTTAATTAAAAATAAATTAAATTACATATACTTTACATTAAAATACTTAAATCCTTACACTTAAAACTTGTTTTAATCAATGTATTATAATACATATATGTATTTATAACACATATAGTATTTAAAGTCAGTGACTTATTAAAAGATCAAGTATTAAGATGAAAATACTAGAATTATTGAAGAATTTAAAATTAGTCTAATTATTTTATATTATTATATTAGGTCAAGCTAAATCTTGATTTATTAATCTCGTAAATTGATGTTATTTCAAAAAAAAAATAAATTTTTTTTTATTAATTCATAACAAAAGTATTTTAAAAAGTAATGAATAAGTTTTAAAAAAAAAAATCTACATAATACATCTTTAAACTTTTGTATTATTTAGCTCAGTGAGTTGATCTTATTAATAGAAACATAAAGAAAATTAATGAGTATAACTTAAAAACAAATATATACATTTAGTTAATGTATATACATATATATATATAACTAATTGTCACCTATTGTTTTAATAAATATAACAAATTTCAAAGATTATGGTAATCAATTATAAAGCTTTAATTACATTGTCTATGTTACTATTTAAATCAAATTTTGTTAGGCCAATTATCAAAATTATTTATAATAAAAGTGAATACTTAAATGGTTGTATCTTTGACAAGCTAAAATGTTTAATTTTGTTATAATTATAAAATAAAATAATAAGCATAAACTATACAATCAGGCGTTTAAATTTATATCGAGCAGGCTAAAAGTAACAATACTATTTAACTTTATAAAATATGATTAATCTTTATATTTTTTTAATTACCTATATTAATGCTTAATGAACTTAAAATATAGACTTTACTATACAGGTTTTCTAAACAAAATTGAAGTAGATTTATTCACTATTCATCAACAAAAAAATGTGTATGCAAATGAACTATTAACAAACTAGATATGGTCTTTAACAAATATTCACTATTCTATTAAATTTCTTACAAAATAAAACCAAATCTTATTTTAGAAAATATCACAGATAAATAACAATACACTTATATAATTTTATAATGTTAACATATTATTAAACTTATAAAATTAGTCACATAATAAATAAATTAAATGCATATTTAAGATAAATTTTGAAAAATAATGTATAACTCTTACCTCATATGAATTTCTCCTTAGAACAGAAACACATATGGCTCCTCTTCTACGTAGTGCATATTGAGGAACAATAATGTCCAATGGTAATTTTGGTATTCTTCGAATAAGATGCATTTAAATTTCAAAAATTAAAATAAACAGTAAAAAATTAAAAGAACTAAGGGGAAAGAAATAATTTGTAAATTAAGCTGATTTTATGTATGATACATATGTAAATAGACTTATGTAGATACATAAATCTAATATTCATTAAATTTCCAATTTAAAAATGTATTTTTTGTTCTAAAAAAAGTTATAAAACAAAAAAAAAAAATATAACAATAAAAGTCAAAACAAGCAGCACTTAAAGCGAATGCGATACTTCAATAAACTTTTCACTACTTATAACAGGTAAATATAATAATTAGTTAATGCATAACTAAACGATCAAATTAGACAAGGTACTATTTACCAAATAATTATAACTAGTCGTTAATCTCTACTACCGTCAGGTACTTTAGAATCAAGACACGTTATGATTGCTGTTATCAATTTTAAAGATATTACATAATGGGAACTTTGAGACTGGTCGTCAAACCTCACTGTGTCTTATCATAAATGATCACCTATTATTACCGACTTATCCATAATAATATTGTTTTATACAAGTTTACTTAGTTTAGTTTAGTTTGTGAAAATGAGGTGGGAAATTGATTGTTTGTGCTGATTGTACTTTGCAAATTTTAAATTCATCCTGCCATTTATTAAAACCTTATAATCAACTAACTTAATGCTCACTAATATCTTATTTTTTGTGTTCAGTATTTAATGATAAAAAAAATTTAATTTAAAGATTATGCATATTATAGAATATTATACAAAAATTTGACTGTTCAGTAAGTAAAACATAAATACTAATTTTAAAAAAAATTGGAAATTTTTTTTTAGTTTCAATTACACGCTTAAATGTTTTTTCTTTTGAAATTGAGAATTGATTTCTTAAATTAAGGAATGGTCCTTTCTTATGTTTAACTAATTATTTTTAAGAAATTGTTTATTATTAATTGGTCTTTACACTTTTTGTTTAATTTTTTTTTTCGCTAATTCAACAATTATTTAGGTAACTATATATTGATTCTGCAATTAATCTACAATTATGATTTAAATAAAACAATAGATAATTAATTATACCCAAATTGTACCTAAATGTTGTAGAAAATTTAGAAAATAAGTAATCATATGCTAAGTAATAAAAATATATTTATTCCAATTTTTATATGATAATTACTATTTTTTTTTTATATACTTAATAAATCAGCTTTAAATGCTCTACTGAACAAATTATCAAAGTATTATTCCCACCGTACTTTAAAGTTTTAACCTTTTGGGTAAATTAAAAGTGTATTTATGTATTGTGTTGTGATTAAATATTTAGTGTGTATAAATTTAAGCAATACTTAATTAGTTAGGTTAATTAGCATTAACTATTTTGAACACTTTCTCTTTTGTTTTGTTTTTTAATTAGTGATTAAATTTTATCATTTTTTAAACAGTGTTCTAGTATCAATTGTTGATGTAAAATTAAATTAGTATTTACTACCTAGTGTTACTTTTTTAGAGAGGTATTTGTTTTTCCTCTATATACATTGTTCAATAAATATTTAATATTCATTAAAATATTAATACTATTTGTTTTATAACTATTTAAATTAATTTTTTTTGTTTTTTATTAATTTAATCACATTTTTTGTTTTAATTGTTTCAGAAATACCATTCTTAGTAAAGTGATTTGTTACATCTTGCTTAATTATAGCTTAGACATATTATATATACATATATATATATATATATATATATAAATAAATATATATATATAATTATAAAATTATAAAATTAACCAACAAATAGTATTAGTAAAAATGATGGGTATAAATAAACCAAAATCTATTAACCCCGAAATTTCCCTGACTGCAATAAAGGATATTCAAAATAATATGAACAATATTACAGTTGTCTGTATAGTACTAGAAGTGAACCCTGCTGTTCCACTAAAAGATAATCATGAAGTTCGAACTGTAAAAGTAGCTGATAACTCTGCTTGTATTAACTTTTCTGTTTGGGATGAACCAGGAGCATTTTTATATCCAGGAGATATTATACGTGTCCATAGAGCTTATGCAATATACTTCCGAAACTGTTTAACACTCTATGTTGGTAAGAATGGAGAGATTGAAAAAATTGGAGATTTCATTATGACATTTAATGAAGCTATTAACATGAGTGAAGTAAACCTTAATGCACCACCTCCTCTGCCACCACCTGCCAATGGAAATACTATAGGAAATACAAGACGTACCGGAATGGGAAAGCAGAATGTAAAACAAAATTCATTCAAGGGTAATAATGGAAAAGGTGGACCAAGAAACCAATTGAGACCTGATCGAAAATAATTCTGTACTTTAATTGCTATTTTAGTACATGATTGTTTTTAATTTGGTGAAAACAATTCTGTGATATTATCTAATTTTTACCCTATTTTATTGATTAATTTTTATTTTGAAATAAAACATTGTACATCTATATTGAAAAAACTCAGAAGTTCTACATAAAATATTTTTTCTTAAATTATGTGTTATTATTTATTTAATAATATCACCATAATTTCATTCAATATGCTCAACATTTTAATTTAAATGTTTTTGCTAAATTATAACTAGTAATGGATAAGTTTTTGTTATAAGACCTGGTAGATATATTTATCATTTACATTAGTGATCATGATTCATAATTAATTTTAAGCATTTTTAAATATAATCAGACTGTTTTTGTTATAAAATAACAAACTTATTAAGCTGATTCAACAAGTTTTATTTTTTATCATACAATTAAAGCTGGTGTTAATCACCAAATAATAACAAATGTATTCATAAAATCATTAGTTTTTAAAATGCCATTTTTATAAATAATGATTTTCATTTTATTATATACTTATTTAAATAGTAATACCTTATAGATAACATAAATTTGGAATTTGTTTGGAAATGAAGAATAGTTGTTTAACATTTATCTATCATATGCTGAGATACAATAAGTACAATAATTATTATCACAAATTAGATTCTTTAATAGAGCAGTCTGTTGCACGTTCATTTCTTAAGTACATTTCTTCATGCAATATACTTTTTATTATAATTACACAAGCTCTAAAAATAAAATTTATTTAATGTTATAAGTTTCACAAACTTTATACTTTTAAATAAACAAAACATATTCAGGTATCAAATAGTTAATTAATGCAATTCTTTATTTTAAATCATCTTGTAATATATTTTCAAACTTTTCTTATTTTGTTTCATGAGATACAAAACATAAATATGGATTAACTTATACAGCGTGAATATGTTATTATGAATTAATAAATAAACCAAATAATAAAAATAATATTATAAATTTTTTTTTCAGTTTCTTTTATTTACATATTTTTCTCAATTTATTCAGCATGATATATATATATTCACCCTTTATGTCTTATAAGGATATAAATTTTATTTATTTTTATGAGAATATTTAATTCATAAAATTATGATTAAATTTAGAAAATGACAGGTTGTTAACAACTTTTGGACCTATATTTTGTAATTTATTAACACTATTATACATAGGCAGAAAGATAGAGTAGTGAAATATTATCAAGTAATAAAAATAGCAGCACCCATGCTTTACAACTTTTAATTATTAAGAACTTCTGAAACACTGGTCCATAAATTATATTATCAACCATTCATTTTCTAAATTATCTAATAAATAACCTAACTAATTAAGTGTGTTCCCCTAGAAAATATATAGTTACTATCCTTATAAGTAGGATTAGGAATTATATGCATGTATAAATTTTGAAAAGTTATTCTGAACACACCATGAGCCAGTACAAATCTTTAATCTTATTAATTGAAAACTTAGTGATGTGTTATTACCGAGGTTAATTCCCCTTAAAACCAAAAATATTTCTACCCTACTATCTCTAGCTATATATAATTCTATAATCCTAAGATGCACAAAGTTAGGACGCTCCAAAGTGATTCAAAGAAAATTTATAAATGCATATAACTCCTTGCCCTATTTATAAGACATATAGAATACTTCACAATGAATAAGTTAAAATATGTGTGTAAATAAAAGAAATTGAAAAAAGATTATTTTAATTTTTTGATAAATAGAATGGTTCACAATAATAAAATCACACTGTATAACTAAGTACGATAATTCCATGGTAAAATTTTAAATCAGTGATATGAAGTCTTGTAATTAATATAATTGTACCTCCTTAATTTTTCTAAATTATCAATGAATTTTATTGTAAATATTTTGTCAAAAATTTAAATAAATTTTACATGAATAAGACATGAAGAAAATGTTACTAAAAATAATTCTGCTACTTAATAATTACATTACACATTGCCCATTTTTAGATCCATTTGTTTTCATTCTATGTAAATATCTTCAACTGGATATGCAGTTTCAATAAATTTTTGATAAAAACGTTGAAAAGCTCGCCTACATTGATAAATTTAATGATATGAATTCTAATAACTTTAATTATTAATTATTATCTTACCCAATAGCCTCTGCTACTGGCCTAGAAGACTCGTTTGCTTTAAATACATGACATGCAAACCGTTGACATGTTGGATGTTTGGTAACAAATCCCATATATCTCTGGTCCTCCGGGTAAAACGCACAAAAAGAAACGTTTTTAAGAGAGTAAAAGTAATCTGGAAACGGCGTACTTGATCCTCTTGACTATTGCAAAAATAGGATTAAGGAAGTTATTATTAGTAAGTAGATCACAATTTATCTATTCTACTGAGTCATTTAAAATATGTTTCAAGTTGAGTGGAGTTAAAAGTATAAATATTTATATGTGTTTCAAAAAATTATAAACGATTATGTACTACTATTTAAGAACAATATAAATCTCCACTAAGTATTAAAAAGCAGCATCTTCAGTTGAAGCAAGGATTTATGGAATGTTTAATACTGATTGAAGTTTTATAAGTTTGCAAATAAATGTTTTTTTCTGCGTAATTAAACCTTTAAAATTAAAAAATGAGTAAAATAAGGGTTTTAGCTTTTGTAACTTAAATAGTTTACCAGTAGTAAATATGAAATAAGTAAAATATCACAATCCTTCATCTTATCTAAGATCCAAAAGTATTAAAATTTAAAAAAATTATGAGCCTATTGGGTATTTAGCGCTAAAGGGAAGTGAAGAGCGTGTCCTAGGGGATGAAGTGTGGTTTATCTTAATCGTAGGGTAAAATGGGATGATAAGGGTCGTTCAAAAAGGTGGAGGGGATATATGAACTTTTTAAAATGGAAATAGCCTTCCCTCACTTACTCAACGAAAAGTTAAAAGTGGTTCTGATATAGACGGGACCCTCCTCATAATCCAATATAAATTAATGTATGGCCTTTCATATATGCTGATCCCTACTATAACTCTAAGAAAATGTATTCAATTAATATTATTTTTTAAAACTCCATGCATACAATTAACATTACTAACATAAGCAGATGATTTGGCACGGTCAACCATTCGTAATCCTAGATCAGATACTTCAAGAATACATTGTTGAGGTTTACAGTTTGGCATCTCTGTGATTTTCTTTATAGCTTGACAAAGCACAGAATTTCCTTTATGCCACATGGTTTCCATTGAACCCATGTAGCCTAATAGAAAGCGTTCACGTTTTACTTTTGGAGTAGTCGATTCAAAATCAGTATAATCAACATCTATTGCGTACGCTGAGGGGAATGCTCCATGAGCTCCTGTGCGCAGGTTTACACCTAAAAATTTAGAATATTAGTTAAATTTAATATTTAGTATACAATTTATATGTTTATATTTTTGCTCATCTTTATTTTATTGAATTAAATTTTATAACAATAATCATAAACACCTTTATACTTAATCCTCTCAAAAGTGTAAACAACACGTCTAACGATGTTGAAAATTATATTTAAAATCTATAATATAATATTTGTGCCTCTGGTTATAATAGTACCTAAAAATGCGCATGGCGAGAGAGTATGGAATGATTATGTACTTTCACTATTGGAGGCCATATTGAACAAATTTTCAATCATTGAAATATAATTTATCAAAAAAAATATACGATTTCCTATATAAAATTGGTAATATTCCTCATTTTTAAAATATGTATTTGATTACTACTCTATTTATATAGATAAAGATAATGCCAAGATAGTTTAAATTCGTATGAATTGTATAAAAAAAAAGTCAATTTTTTATTAACCAAATATGTACATAAAATCTACTCGTACCTTCACACCAGCAATCCTCGGCTTCTTTTTGTACATATATAGGATCACCAACATCTACTTCCATTTCATCTTGATGACGTGGAATAAATTTATATAGTCCTCTATGCGTAGCTTCTAATAATTCTAAATGTGAAAACGGTAGCCCCGAAGAACAACATGACGAAGCAGGCGTATCTTAAGTACCGGCAATATACGATAAAAACAAACTAAAACTTATAAATTCATAACTTACCTATTTGTTGAGGCGAGATTGACTTAGCACGTTCTGGTGAATGAACTACAGAAATACCAGAATCTGGGGAACGACATTCGCTATCCCTAAAACCAGTTATAAGACATTTTCTTCGGTCTGAAGTCGAAAAAACATCGCTTAATTCATCAGCAAGACTCAAAACTGACCCTGCTATTACATATTAAAATTCTAATTTAATAATTATAATTAAAGTCCTAATTATATACATTTATAAATTTTATTAAATTATTCTAAACATATTATCAGCCAGCACAAATTTGTATTAACTATCTTAAAAAGGGGTTTATTTCCGCTAAAACAAAAAATATTTAAATGCTACTTTTTTTTTTTTTTTTTTTTTTTTATGAGCGAGATCTAGGAACTTCATAATGAAGAAGAATTTCTATCTATGGTCTATTAGTTAACTAATTAATTGTTAAATTGATGAACTCAAATTTTCATATAACGTCAAATGTTTAAAAATATTGACACAGTGCAACTGAACTGATGACTAAGTATTTTTTTTTATAAGTACCAATATTGACAATGGGCGAAGTATTATCCAGTACTGACTACTGACCATTGACTAGCACATACTAGCATAGTATTGGCTGGCTTATTGTCAAAGTACTGATTTATTAAGTACTTGATTGCCATTATTGGCAGACTACTGGTTTTAAAAAACCTCTAGTACTGATCTGTCAGTACGGAAAAAAGTTATCATTCCAGATTTGGTACATGATAGTATTGGTACAAAAGTGGTAGCCGCTACTGTACTAGAACTGACAGTACTGGTGGCAGGACTGCTTTTATTGTAAATTTCTGATTAGGTATTGAAAAATTTTAAGTACGCCACTGTTGTCATATGTAGTAATCTTACTTTTATTCTTAGGAAGTTCGGGAAGTTTTCGTCTTTTTCTTTCATATCTTAATTTTACTGTTGGTCTAAAAACATAATTAAATTAATTATACTAGCAATGTTTTTAAAAAGTTGGTACTTACTTGTTTTCTGATTCTTGATTATCTTCGTCCGACGTTGAAAATACATTAAATGCGTCTCTAGTGTCTGAATTAGAATTTTTTATTTTTGTTTCATTTGATTCTTCATCTGATAGTACATCATGAACTAATCTAAAGATAAAAAATGTTCAAATATTATTCATAAAAATTAATACTAGAGTTTTATCAACAGCTAGTTTTATCACCGCGTAACACCATGCTCCTTAGCGAACGTGTATCAAAATTGTAAACATGGATTTATAAAAAAAGTCAACTCTCTTAATTTGAAATTGTAATTTACCATAAGCCATAGAATTAGAACATTTCTTTTGGAAAGGGCAGCTTCCTTTCTTTCAATATACGTATTTAATTAACATAAAAGCTTCTCCCTTTTCTTTAAAATTTTCCCTGGAAATTTATACCTAACACTTAAACTTTAATTATTATTTTTTTGTAAAATAGGAATGTTAAATGGGATTACTAAGCTTACCTTTCTATATGACCATATTGTTTGACCTATGGTATAAGCGAAATTAGTAGAAAAAAAATTTAAGTAAAAAATTATAACAATAAGAAGAACAATTAATTCAAACAAAAAATGTTTTTTTTGTTTAACTGAACAGCCCTATGCACAAGGTGTCCAGAAATATATATTTTTAATTATGTTATATAACATAAGCTTATATCTAACATATATTTGAAAAACGGAGTATTTCCGGAACAGTTTCAAAATATAAATTTAATTTTTCATGTAATAGTTGCTATTCTAATCACCCCCCCTCCGTGAGCAAGTAGAAGGTCACATTTTCAATATATATTTATATATAATAAAAGAGAAATACCTAAGATATTTATGTTGTTATAAATCATCTGTTTTTCAAAAAATTGTGACATTTTTAATTTTTTTTTTTTAATCGTTAAAATCAAGGATTTTAAAATATTTTATGATACTTTTGGGGATTTCCCGCATTTACGAAAAAAAAACGAAATTTGTTTCAAAATTTTAAGGATAATGTTTTCAATTTGATATGATTTGTAATCTTTTGACGTATTGTTATAAAAGTAGCAATAGATACAAAAAAATAAATAAACACTTCATAGTATAATTAATACTCTCATATAATGGGCGATATCAGATCATTTTAATGACATTTTTTTTATTCTTATATATCTCACCGATAAAAATTTTTAAAAACTTTCGTCAGTTTTTGAAAATATACTACTGAGTTTAAATAAATGAAAGTTACTACTAAATATTATCAGCTATATTAGTTTTAAAATTTTGAATATATTTAATTACGAGAACAATTTAATATAGTCTTTTAGAGTGTAAATTATTAGGTTAATTAAAACCAGACAATTGGTTTTGATTATCACTTGATGAGAAAGTTATCGGCAGTAAATTTTGCATTTATTGCCAGTGCGATTTTAGATCCAATAGGACTAAAATTAGTCTATAAACTAAAAATAGACAAAAATAAGGTACCTTTTTTTTGTCTAGGATTTCATAATATTGTTTTTCTTTAGAATATTGGCCATAAAAATACCAATATTTTAAATTTACTTTATATGATATAATACATTAAATACAAAAAAATTATCATGTTTCTATGCACGTGTGCAAAATATATTCATTTAATTTCAAAACCAATAAGAACGGTTTAAAATTTGAAATATGGTATCTAAAAATAATAATTATCTTAATATTTCTTCAAACTTTTTTACATTACAAATCAACTATATATTTTGCTAAGTTTGATGTACAATTTAACTTACGTATAGGTCTGTGCAGATGCTTTCAGGTGTTGTGGTAGCGATTCAAATATTTGCCTAAATTCTTCAAATTCGGAATCTGCCATTCTGAGTTTTTATTTATACCTTCCACCTAGACAATATCATCAAAACTGTTGAACTTACTTTTGATCTAAAAAATGTTTAACTTTTATCGTTCTTCTTTTCATTATGATGAAATTATATCACCACCCTATGTATCAAGGGTATTGATTTTTTTATCCCTTCGGTTTTCACCGTGAGTAATCACCGAACACATCCGAATTCAAAAGTGTTATTTACCAAAATATTATTAAATATTTACTTACATGGGATACCTTACGCTTAACTTTTATAAAATATTTATACTTAAATTAATTTATGTTTACATTTATTTTATTTTAAATATGTTTGAAAATCTCATCAATAGAAATTGTGGTAGAAAACAATTTTAGAACCCCTGCATTTAGCTGCCCGCTCAATCATTACTTATCAGTACTAATAAGACGCCTATATCGGCATGTTTGTTGTGATAACGTTCGTTGCATATTTTGCATTTGTACATTTGTGTGTAGTCACAATTAATTAAAAATAATTAATTAATGAAGTTTTTTTAAATTATTTCAAATTAATAAATTGCTTCCCTTATTATGACTGCCAAATGTTATATTTTGGATAATGGAGCATACACAGCTAAAGTGGGACATACCGGAGACAGTGAACCTTTGTAAGTTAATTTTAAATTAAATTTTATATAATTGCAATATATATTATTCCTTAAAAATTTTACTTATTAGAGTTATTCCTAATTACATTATGAAAGTCAAAAGTGAACGTCGTCGTACATTTATTGGAGACCAATTAAAAGAATGCAGAGATAAATCAGGACTGTTTTACATGCTTGGCTATCAAAAGGTATTTGAACACAATTGTATTCTATATTTTATTTTATTTTTTTTAAAGCCATCAGTGTATTAGACACGTATTCCATGTAATTCTTCTATAATTTATAATTTGAAATTTTTGTTCATTTCAAATTATCATCTACACTTATTTTAATGGTTACAATATTACAGTAATTAAATGTTTGTTAAACTATGTGTATTAATACCTTAAATTTATTATATATTAACTTAACTCATCATTAGATTTTAATTTTAAAAAAATGAAAGATTTTTTATTGATAAAATGTATAATTATTTCTTATTATTAATTAATATTTTTTAGGGATATTTATTGAATTGGGATATTCAAAAAACCGTTTGGGACTATGTATTTAGTAAAGAATGTTGCAAAGCAGATTTCACTGAAACTCCATTAATAGTTACAGAACCGTATTTTAATTTTAGTTCTATTCAAGAAGGAATGACTGAAATGTTTTTTGAAGAATATGAATTTCAATCTCTATTACGTATTAATGGTATATTTTTTTTTTAAAAGAAAAATGTTACTTTATAAGTTAAAGTTTTTATATTAATAAATTTTATTTTATTACTATTATAGCGGGAGATCTCTCTTGTTATCACTATCATCAAGATAATAAAGAAGCCAAATGTTGTTTAGTTGTAGAAACTGGTTACAGTTTTACACATATTGTTCCCTATATACTACAAAAAAAATTTAAACCTGGAATATTAAGAATAAATGTTGGAGGTAAAATATTAACTAACCATTTAAAAGAAGTCATATCTTATCGTCACTTAGATGTTATGGAAGAAACTTATGTTATGAATCAAGTTAAAGAAGATATGTGCTTTGTGTCGACAAATTTCAATCAAGATATGAAAATTTCAAAAACTAAATGGCCAAAAAATACAATTGTTCGAGATTATGTTCTACCAGATTACACTACTGTAAATAGAGGATTTGTTAGAACTTTAGATGAAACTGGCGGAGCTCTTGATAAAGATAATGTTAGTTAAAATCTTAAGTTTGTATTCACTGTTAATAAATTTTTCTAAATACATGACAAATAAATTTTAAATTATCTTTTTCATTTTTTTTTTTACATATAGCAAATTTTAAGATTATCTAATGAACGGTTTACAATTCCTGAAATCTTATTTCATCCTAGTGATATTGGTATTGATCAAATGGGTATACCAGAAGCAATAGTTCATAGCATTAATATGTGTCCTGAAGAAGTTCGTCCTCATCTTTTTAATAATATTATTGTAACTGGTGGAAGTGCTTGTTTTCCTGGTTTTGAAGAACGCTTGACTAATGATATAAGAGCTCTTACGCCAGATGAATTTGATATAACTATTACTATACCTAAAAAGTAATTATTATATTATTTAAAATATAAAATATATATATATATATATAATTTTTACACTGGATTGATGAAAAACAAGTTATTTTTGTTATTTGTTTCTAATAAAATATTTATATATTGTATATATAAATATAATATTATAATAATAGCTATATATAATATATATATTCCATATAGCTTTTTTTTAAAAAATGTTTGATTGTTTAATAACATTTTTAAGATAAGTACTTATTGAGTTACAATCAGGATTGTAAAAATATGTTTAAAAAAAATAAACCTATTTAAAATACAGCTTAAAATGTTCCATGAGACCAATTTATTTTGAAAATGTTTGGTTTTTAAACATGTTTAAAATATAACAACCCTGATTACAATACTAAACCTGAGTTGTATATTCACTTTATGTATTAAAATGCTTGTTATTCAGTAAGTTCTTATCCTAAAGTTGTTATCAAAATTTTATGATAAAAAAGGTTTAAATATAGCTATACTATAGTAGAGAAAATTTTAAAAAACACATTTTTTTTTCTTATTAGAGAAAAATAAAAAAATGTTTTCAACTTAACCTAAGACTTATTTTAAAAAATGTAACATAATGGTTTTAAAGTTATCAAAGATGTCAGAACATGGTAAAACACTCTGTATATCATAAAAATGTATTTTCTTTCTTTTAGTCCAATAACATATGCATGGCATGGTGGAGATATGTTAAGCAATGACTCAGATTTTTACTCATTAGTAGTATCTAAGGAAGAATATGATGAAGAAGGATTTTCATCATGTCTTCGATTTGATGTATAAAAGACTATTTACAAACTGAATTGGAACTTATGAATATTTGAAAACTAATTATTCTACCATATATTATGTTTTTGAATAAAATTTAATCCATATTTATAAATATATGAATTATTGTAGAAATATATTCTTATTTTTTTTTTCATAACTCCTTGTTGAATGAGAGAACGGACACTCAATTTAAACCAATGTACAAATTAAAAGCTATTTTATTAGCTTATCTTAATTTTTTTTTAATATATTTTTGTACTTAAATTTGATTATATAATTGCAAATTATTATATAAATGTGTTAATAATAAAATTTTAATATAGATATATGGAAATAAAAATTTTTTGAAAGACAATTTTTAATTATTCATTATAGTGTTTTTAATTGAGAAATTATTTGTAGTCTGTTATTAATAATTGTACAATTAAAGTATTTTTATGTACTCTATTTGAATTTATTATTTAAATGTATTTTTTGTTTAAATATTTAATAAAAATAATTTTTTTTTTAGCCTTAAAATACTTTGAAAATGGAATCAAAACGACAAAAACTTCATTCAACTTGGACAATTCGTCCTATATTATCAAATGAAATAACATCTGACAAAATTGAAACTGTAAAAGTTTTTATAGATACTATAATTGAACGTAAAATGACAAGTAAATTAGTTAAAAGCCTAAATTATATTTCACCAATTTTATCTTTAACTCATTTAAAAAGAGTGAATAAAAATAGAATTATACTAATGTTTGTCAATAATTTTCAACCAAATGAATGTGTATCTGAATTAAAACAAAAAGGTTTTGATTTTATTGGTTTGAGTGGACATCCTATAATAATAGATGTACCTATGTCAATGCCAAAGACTTACCTTCAGAATAATCTAGCTCTACAATTTTGGCCTTGCAATTTTCATCCAGATAAGCACACTGAATCTTTATTGAACAACACTTATTTTAGTCAGTTACAATTATCTAAAATTGAAGAATTCATGCAGTTGGCATTAGGTTGTGCTAAAGATGTATGTTCAGGAGCAGTTGTAGTTGATCCTATAAATGATTCTGTGATTGCCCAAAGTGCTGATTTTCGTCATGAACATCCTATCAAACATGCAGTGATGTGTGTTGTAGACAAAGTTGCAGAATGTCAAGGTGGTGGAGCATGGGTCAAGAATTTAAATTCTTCTGTTATAACTTCAATGAACAAAAGTGGACCATATCTATGCACTGGATATGATATTTATATAACTAGAGAGCCTTGCATAATGTGTTCAATGGCTTTAGTTCACAGTAGAGTCAAAAGAGTGTTTTATGGATGTACAAGTATTAATGGCGGACTTGAAAGTATTACAAGTATACATCTTTTAAAAGAAATTAATCATCGATTTGAGGTATTTGGAGGTGTATTGGAAAATGAATGTAAAGTTGCATCATCATCAATAATTGTTTCGGATTATTGATTTTTAAGTATAATTGAAAATTTAATATAATTTATAATAAAACAATTTTATAAAAAATTTTAATAAAAATTAGTTAAAAGCCTAAATTATATTTCAGCAATTTTATCTTAACTCATTTAGAAAGAGTGAATAAAAATAGAATTATACTAATGTAGAATTGTACTAGTGAAAAGTATATTTTTTATTCTAATGAAAGTTCCTTGTTAACCAGTATATTTATTCAAAATGTTTTTTTTTTAATAGTATTGCATCAAGCCCTTTAAATTTTTATGCACATTAAAAGTAAAGAAATATACAACTTCTTTATTATTTTTATAATTTCTCCGTAAAAATATTAATATTAAATTATTGAATGTTAATTGCATACTAAATTTAATTACTATAACTAGTATTTATTTATATATTTTACTTTTAAATCAAAAACTACTAATCAGGTTATATAATTAAGGATATAGGAATTGATGCTTTAGTCAATACACCAATATCATAGAATTAAACACTATTGAAAATTTGCATAGAATCATTTGTTTCTTATGACAGTGATTTTAATAACTGTCAGATATCATCTATACTTGTTTCAATTATGCCTCATCCATACCGGACCGTGACATTATTGTGCTAATGTTTATTTTGTACTTTTGTAATTTATATTGACCTAACTTTAGAACTACTAAATAAAATAGTACATCTTTAATTACACAAAGATAGTGTTTATAATAAGCATATTCTATTGAAGTGCCACAAACTTTTACATATTTGACATAGTGCTTTTGATGATTGTTCTACAAGGGGATTGAAATGCACTTGTCCATGGGCCTCTTAATTGCAAACTAACTTAAACTCAGTTTATATTAATATTCAATATATCAATGTATGAATAAAACTAGTTTTGAATTTAATGAAAGTGTCTTGAACAAAATGTTTTTATGTCTAAAAACAGATTTTATATAATCTTTCAAATAATTATTAAAACCAACATTATTTAACTTTTAAAATAGACATTAGTGTTAACAAAAAAAAAAAGTTACAATAAAATCTATAGTATTTCTACTGAAATTTAAAGCATTTATCCTTCATCTGATTTGTCACCCACGGTATATTTAGCTTTATTTCATTTATTTATCAGGTGATTTTTCAGGTGATATTCCTCCAACATTCATTCCTTTATGAAGCATATTTGTAATATTTTCCACAGTTTCTTCTTCAGCATGTATTTTTCTAAGAGCATTACTTACAATACACAAATCACCTCTTAATTCAGATACTAGTGCTGCTATCTTATCAGTATTGCTAAGAATTTCCACACTTTGAGTATATGGATTGTAACGCACACCAAACGGTTTCTGAATGCTATCGGCAAACTCTCTAAAAAAATGTATAAATACATGTACAGAGAATGTCAGAACTAACTGATTTTTTGATATAATTATTAATATATATATATATTATAATATATAATATAATATTTTTAAGCTACGTTTAAAGTAAATTTTTATATTTTTCATTTTTTAGCATATTTTGAAAAATAATGGTGGAGTGTAAAACTTTTAATACAAGTATTTTTTAAGTTACAAGCATTTTAATACATTGAGTAGATATGTAGCGCTGGAAGATAGTACGTACACCTTTATGAGACCAAAATTGTAAAATGTATTTAAATAAAAAAAGTAACACAAAATATACGCTGGATAAGAGTTATTAGTTTTGTTAAAAAATTGTGGACGACTCTGTATATACTCAGTGATTGTTATCTATTCTTCACGCAATATTTTTAAAAGTATAAAACGTACTAAATTATTTCAGAAGTTAATAGTGTTCTATGTTTGAAATTAATTTTTAAAAAAATGGTCTAATTCCCCATCATCTCTCCTCTTAAAAATAGAATCAACTTGAGTTTTTTAAATAGATGCATATGTTTAATTAGCATAAAAAAAAATCAGAAAATTAACTAAAACAATGACTGGTCAATTACAACTTTTAAACCGGTATTTAATAAGATTTTATTACTTTTATATCAGAGCGGAAGGAGTAGCGCGTTTTATGAATACCTAGAGATTCCTGACTCGCACTCACCTTCAGTTATTATAATTAAGTGTTAATAACTTTTTAAATTCTAGTCAAAAAGTTGCTATCGATCAGTCATTTCCTTAGTTAGTTCATTCTCTTATTTTAGTAAAAAATTTATGTTTTCATTAAAAAAATAAAATTGATAGTGTTTTAGAGGGAGGAGAAAAACAATTTCTTGTGACAAATTTTAAAATAAAAATTATAATCTTACCTCATTTTTTCTTTGGCTTCTTCGAATGTTTCGCTGTAGTAATAAGCATTCTGATATGATGTAATAATACATTCTTCATGACAAGTGACTTCTGGATCAAAACGTTTAATTTTTTCTTTGGTTTCTATAGCATGTCGAAGCTCTGCAACTGAACTCAATAAACCCGCGCCGTATACTTTAAGCTCGCCATCTTGTTTACACATACCAAATTCAACAGTAAAAAAGTAAAGCTGGAAAATAGACAAAATGTATCAATTGTTGTTCCGTGAATTTATTTAAACATTCTTTTTAGATTTAAATTGAAAATAATGAAAAAAAAAAATGTAATTTATAAATATAGAGGCTTTAATACCACTTCAAAAAATTATAAATTGTGCAAATATACTTGCTCCAAATATATTATGTATTATATTATGCAGGGGTTAAAACTCTCTAACCCCTAGTTTGTATCATTAATATATATAATTAAATTAGTGCAAGTTTCTATTTATGTACATAATCTGTGTCGTTGCAGTTCAGGGCTACGAGCTTGAGTTTTTTATTGTCAATTCTTAATAATTGGTCGCTAAGATTTTAATAATAGCTATAGTGGTTATTAAAATTCGATATCGTTTTACCGTTGCAAGTTTTCCAACGTCTAGGTCGCTAGCACCTAGTGAGTTAAGCCCTAGCTCTTGAGAAAACTGTGCGAATGTTGGATTGGCTAATAATGGCATATGACCTAGTAATTCATGACAGCAATCTGGTTCTGGCGTGTAAAATGGATCTGACGAATGTCTTATATACTGCGTACAATGAAATACACGAAATGCCAATCCGGATAAGAAGTCTCTGGGAGACAAATATCCAGCAACTGGTCTCAATTGAAAACCTGTTTTACCTAGAAATTTGATGAGACATTAACTTTGTTTTAATAAACAATGTAAATATTGTTTGTTATTATTTGTGTAAATATATACTAATAATTTTTCAAATAGTACCTGCATATTATGCATAATAAGAGGTTTATTTCTCTGATAAATAGGCGCACATAAATAGGGGTGTCAGAGAATTCTCGCACCTTCAGAATTTTTGTAATTTCTCACTTTATTTAAAGAGACAAACTAAAAAAAGTCATTAAGGTTTCTTAACCTTCTATTTTGTTTGAATAGTATATTAAATAATACCAAAATTTTGACTAAATGTGCTACATTCAATCAATATTCTAAGAAAGACCTTTTTTCCTAAAAATCGTAATAGTTTGATATATTTTAAAATCTTTTAGAGAAAAATGAATATTGGTTATTTAAGACTGGATGTGCTACAACTCCGCTAATTACGCTCATATCTTAAAAAAAGTTGTATACAGTGTATATGATTTTCATATGTATTTTATATACAGACTGATCAATTAAAGATAAGATACTCATTTTCCCAGAAACTATTGAATATTTTCAATTTTTGTAAAGGCTATTATTGCTTGGTTAAAAAAATTACAGCATTATGTAGTTAAATACGGTAAAATCGGGTGGATATTTGAAATATTTTCGTTAATCAATTATAAGAGTCACAAAAACGATCAGACACATTATTATTAACATATTAATTGTACAAGAAATTTCAGCAAAAACTCTATTGGCCGTGACTGTATAAGACTTAGACAAGATTAACAGAATTTTCGCTTTAAACGTACGGTCTGTTAGTTTATTTAATTCTTTTCGTTTATCTTCTTTTAACTCGATTTCTTACAATAACTGAAATAGTTATCAATTTTTTGACAATTAATAAGCCTTTACTTATTATATTCGTTTTAGTACACTATAATATACATGTATATTATATACTTACGTTTTAAAAATGTGTTAACATCTTGAAGTTGTGGTATGTTGTCCTCTCTGTAACCGCAGTACTTGACAAGCTCTGGCCAGTTCTCTAGATATTCTCGACAAGCATGTTGCACGTATAATTTGTGGAGTTCACGCATCACTGTACCCCTATTATTGGAAATTGGTAAAAAAACCTTACATAAGTAAATTAAATTGGTTTTGTTTCAGAAAAATGCGTATCGACGCGTGCCATTATTAGTCTCATTTGCAACGGGATGATAAATGTTTTTGCTGTATCGAACGACTCCATATGCTTTTGACAAGTTTTGGATTGGTATCGTCATTATTATTTATGTTGAGCCGATTTTCTCTTATTATTAGGTTCCCGTATATAAAATCGACTTTTATAAATGTATAATATATATATAGCATGTTCAGTAAGTAAGGAAACTTGTATCGATTGTTCTCGTTGTTTGTTGTAATTGACCTGTTTCTTTACTTACTGAACACTCTCTATATTCATGAATTATGAAAACATTTGAATTAAAAATATATTATATTAAGTTCAAACGCTTTATACTGCATTGATCTATCGAACCTCGTGTTCATAATAAATGGGTTTAAGTTTCAAGAGCTAAGATTTTGTCTTAAAATAATATAATTTTAAGTTGCCCATTTCTGTCAGATTTGTAGACAAATAAATACAAAACGGAAGCTTCTATTTAATTTGTACTGTAATTCGCCGAATATCGCCTCTGCTAATTTATATCGTATGACTTTAATCAAACTAATTAATATGTTTTACATAGAATAATATCTGTTATATCGCTGTGTTCTAATTTAACTTAAATACTAAAGACTTTGAATACGTATGCAATTAGATAAAATTAACGAAATCAGCAAAATTGAGAATTATGCGTAACGAAAATTTGTATTCGAGTCTATAATTTTATCTTAAAAATTTTAGGTCCTAGGTACACTATTGGGTACCTAGATTTTGACTAAAAATTAATGATCAAGTTTGATAGGGTGAAACAAATTCATTATTTCGATTGGTTTTTAGTTGTTATTTTGTGTATTGTAGATATTGTGGTATTAATTATAGTGTTATTATTATAACTAATATCATAACACTATGTTATAATAGTAACTGTTAAATATCTTGAACTTGCCATGTCTTAATTTCTTCAGCTGTATATTGTACTCTGGGAATTGGATGGCCGCTAAAAAATAAAATCTCTTTATTAGTGACATTATTATTTGTCGAAGAAGTTTGTTTTCCATGTAGTTTATTTTCACTATTTCGTTAAACATAATACTTATATTAATTAACTCCGAGCATTATTAAAAATATGGTAATAATAAACTGTGTGTTAAAAAAACAAAAACTTAACTGTTAATAGTATTTAAAAGTAATATTTCATTAACATTTTTTTTTAATTATCATGACATAATAAATAGTACATTGTACTCACTATTTATAAGAATTCGCTATATTTGCAAATTCTACGCGTCTTTTACGGTACACAGGATCTTTGAATCCCTATTAAAAGTTTCAATACATAAAAAATGTTCATTTTAATAAATATTTCGATATTGACATATTTAATATTATAACAAGTTAGTCACTTGAAAAATATGAAAAGTGTCTAGCATTCTTATTTTAATATTTACCGGGTGATCAGCATCTAGTTCCGTCCCGTACATAAGGACACGTTGTGCTCGGTCTAAATCAGAAATTTTCTTTGGAAACCAAGGCACTTCAAATTCTGAAAAGTCTATAAAATATAAACAAGAATAGATATTAAGAATAGATCACTCCTGGCTAATATTATTTAAAATTAAAAATATATTTTAAATATTAATTTAAAACTATAAAACATCTAATTCAAAGAGCCATAAAAATTACTAAAAAATCGTGTACTTATCTGAGGAACAATGTTATCATCTTCAGCGCTAAATACATATATAATATGTGCTCCCAAAATATGTACATGGGATTTTTTAACAATTTTTGTAGTTTTTGGAATTAAATATTTTTTAATTTTATGAAAATAATTAGATAAAATATGATGTTTAACATAATATAAATTATGTTTATTGATTCATTAAAACTAGTAGACCATGATTCAAAATTACAAGGGGTGATTTCAAACTGAAATACTTATTTAACTTTTGGATGTTATAACTGAGTTTGCATTAATAAAAATAGTTTTTTAAATACTGCGTTTGATCACTGTGTGTTAAGAGGCGATTAAAGCCTCCATAACTTACCAAAACTGGCAGTTGCTGACATCGGAGTGGGGGGTGGTATATCAGCTCCACTCTCAAAAGTAGCCAAATTAATTGCTGCCACTTCGCGTTTTAGCATGCCTGTTAGTTGTTCCATTCTTTTGTTATCACATTCAACGTCAACTAAAATTTCGAATTCAGATTGTCTGCGACGTGAAGGCCTCGATTCAATATGCAGTACGTTAACTCCCAAGTCCTAAAAAAACATCAATAAATTAATAAAACGGCCCTGAAAATTATAATTTATAGCGGCAATAATTTCTTTAAAAATTCAATTATTTTCTCTCTCGGAATGTTGTATTAATTTATAAATAAACAACATTGACAAGAAAAATATGCTGAGCCGACAAAAGTTTGTTGACAAAGTTAGGAGGGAGTGGCGAGTTCTACCCCGTGTTCTGAATGATTCAGTAAATGAAAAAAAAAATCCTTTTTATCAACAAAGTAATAATTAGTTGGACTTAACAAAAATATTTTGCTCTAGACATTGTAGATTCGTCCCGCAAAATGTAGGCTTAAAGGCTAAAATCTTTTAATTTTTGCGATAGCCTAACCAATTTTATTTTTAAAAATAATACACATTGTTTAAAAAAATACTATTTAATATTTTACCACTTTAATTTGTTGTTCAATAGCATTACAACTATTAAAAATGAAAATATTTGTTCAATCTTTGTTAAGTTCCTTTATGTCATTTTACATACAAACGCTTAACATTTGAAATTATAAGATGTTTTTTCTGTATTTTTTGAATATAAATCTAACATATAATTAAAGTTTCTTACTTGAAATACTTGTAGAGCTCTAGCTAGTCCACCAACTTGATTTTTCAGCGAAAATATTACTGAGTTTCTATTATCACATTTCTTTTCAGGTCTTCCCATCGCCGGTTTTGACTAAAATAACACGTTTAATTAAAAAAAATACTAGTGTTTCAGCAGTTCCATTACTGTATTACATCTGCTTGTGAATCTCGAATCGCCCATTCTTCCCCTGACCTGTAGAGCCATAGGCCCAGTAAGCTTTTTCCTGAACCACTCATTTTAAAGTTTTTCAAATTGTCTGAGATATAAAATATTTTAATAAAATTGTTATTTATTCAAAAACCGAATAAATCTGTTATGATAAATTATACATAATTATGTAATGACCAATGTGGTTGATGATTACTAGTACCAACAGTTTTGTTTAATTATCGGTAAAATAATTATTTATTCAATAAGATGAGATATTTTTTACTTACTATGTTAAACGTTACGAATGCAACAGATTTTCAAGAGCAAAAGACGAACTGCAGCCCGATCGGATTGCGCTAAGTGATGGCGCGCGTGCTGTCCACTTGATAGCAGTTGGCCACCCAACCACCACTAGTTTTATTACCTTCGGCCTACGTCGGGGTGGTTTGGAAGCTGCCGATTGGCCCTCCCAGAATCAGCAACGATGACGGCAGCTTTTAGATGTTTGCTAATGTTAATATATGGTAACGGAATTCCGAAAGTATACATAAGAATCGTTTTATCTCGACACCTCAGTCTCAATATACACGTATATATATATATATATAGTTTTTCTAGTGTAGCAATCATTCTCTTTACTCCGCCACTCAAATATCATTAATTCCACTTCCTTTGGCATACGCCGCCACCACTGCCAAGACCGCCTAGACTAAGAATATCAAAAGAAGTCTCGTTCTCCGTAAAACCGAGTGACCTACTATTTATTTTTCTTTTTCCAGTCAACAGATACATTTGTAAGATTACTGATTTAAGTAAACGCCTTTAACGTACTCGCCGTAGTAACACAACCTATTGTTGATGATCACAATAAACAAATACTCAATCATTGACTCATGAGTTTTTATCAGCACGAGCTAATCACAACTTCAAGTGACTTCTAGAAACTATTCAAAATGTAGAACTCACAGTAATCTTAATATTTTTTTATAAAAAAAAAAAAATCTTTCAACATAATTGGTACATTTTAAAAATATATGAATTTAAATTGAAACTGTTGTGTAACCAAATTTTTAAATATATTTTACATGCATACACATTATATCAATTAAACCAATCAAACATAAAATATAGAAAAACAAAAAAGTTAATTATTTAATACTAATAACTACGATAAATACTTTTATAATTGAGATACAATCTTATTATACTATCCAATAAAGATACCCAGGCAATAATTTAACAAAAAAATATAGCGGATTTTATGTATCAATTATAAAACTTTATTTTAAATTATCAAATAAAAATCATTTTAATAAATATATTGAATAAAACGATAAAAAAAAAAATAGTAAAGTTAAAACAAATATTACGTCTAATATATGTTAATTTATTTTTTACTTAAAAATTAAAGAGTTAATGGAACAAACATTTGGGTTTTTTTCATAAAATATATTCGTATTACTTTTCATTTGTTAATTGGAATATTGTACAATCATCACACTAAACATAACAGTTTATTACATTAATTGAAATATATTATATATTAACCAAAAGACAGTATTAATATAAAGATCTTACATGTTTTATGGTAATGACATTAACATATTGAAAATAACTCAAGTCAGTATTAATTAAAAAATAAATTGCTGTAATCTAAAAAATAATTATAGTAAAGAATAATTTAGGAAACACCAGGACATGTTAAAGCTTGGAGAAAGATGATCTTTTTGGGATTAAAAACTATATAATAATGTCAATGAAATTTTTTCGGAAGAATTTTAACATATATTAACTAAATAATGACAAATTATAATTCTAATTTTAATATATTTAAAACAAACATATATGCGTGTTTTAAATCACATTTATACCTGTTATACAATAACTAAAAACAAACATCATGAGTAAAAAGTGTTTGAAATTTTAAGTCTTATTAAAATCACGAGGATTCTACGTGGGATTTTTTAATAATAATGAAATGGAAAAACTTGTAAATGAATTTCTATGCATAAAATTGTATGCTTATAATTAGTTGTATTAGCTCAGTTACTGAAAAATTAAACCTAAAATTATCTTGGAGAACACCTTATCTTGTCATAAGGTAGATTTCCTGTTTTAAATATTTTTAAACTCCAATTTTTATTTTTAATTACTCCGTAGACCAATTACAAATTTTATTATACCTTTAAAGTATCTTAAGGGGACAGAAGGTGACTTACTCTTAATTGGAGAATACAGAGATAATACATTTTTTAAGCAATTTCTAAATTAAGCTAAAGTATGTCAACTTATCCCTTATTTTGGGCTAGATGGCGAATTTGTCTTTTTCTAAATAAATAATTCTTAAAATAATAAATATTAATTAATCAACTTTTTTATTTGGTCTCATTGTACAAAGTAAAGTTTCTACCAAGTTTCAAGTTAATGTGGTATATATTTTCTTTAAGAAATTTAATTAAAGCTTAAGAATGTCAACTTGTTCCTATTATTAATGTAATAAAATATATATGATACAATAATTATACATTAATAAATTTATAAATGTAGCTATAAATAGAAGAGATGTGTCTTACCAAGATTGTTTGTGATATTTTAGAGGTAGTTGAAAAATTTCACACATATGGTGTGTAACCGAAATATCTCTATCTATCAAGTATATTATTACGTAGCTATTTAATAATAAATTAATTATTTCACCTCTATACCTAAAAATAATCCTATGAGAGTGTTAATATAATAGCATTAGTATAATTTAAATAATATAATTTTAATTCAACTTCTAATCTAGACTAGCGAATATTAAACAAAGATCGTGTTTAGCTAACAAATATTTTTTCTTTGGATGACTTTTAGCTTCGATGCGAAGCTGAGAAGGTATTAATTTTACTATGATGTGTTTTTTTTTTTATTTTTTTTTTTTGTGTCTGTGAACGCTCAATCTCAGCTCTCGCTGGACCGATTTTGATGAACAATATGTCAAAAGATCACAAATCGTATCTAGTCGAAGACATTACCCTCAAAAATTGAAAAAAATTCCCTCGTTCCCTGTAAACGGGGGAAATCCCCCAAAAAATTACAAATTTAAAAATCGCTAATTTTCGATATTTTTTCAATTTTTTTTACTTAAAATTGCCATAACTTTTTTAAAAATGATCGAATCAATATAATTTTTTTTTTTATAGATACCTTAGATAATTACCTATCATTTTATATATTTTTGTGAACATTTGATCCTTTAACAGCCCAAAGGATGGGGTTTCAAAATGGTAACTTTTTTACAAAAAATTAACTTTTTCAACTTAACTTTTGAAAATGTTCCGGAAAGACTGACAATTTTATATATACCTTAAATTAAAGCTAATGTAATATACTTTAATTTGAAAAAAAAAAATTTGACCTCTGGACTTGTCTTCATGGTGAAAATGACTACCGTATGCAAAAATATGCTATTTTTGTGAAAAAATTCTTGATATTATATTTTACATTTTTTAACATTATGTTGCTATAACTTTTTAAAAAATGCATGAATCAACTTTATTCTTTAATGATAAATACTTTATATATACTTCTTTCATTCGACATACTTTTTTTTAAAATCGGACCATTTCCCTTTATACAGGGGGGGTGCAAACCTTTTAAAATGCGTATAGAAAGTAGAACTTTTTCAACTTAACTTTTGAAAATGTTCCGGAAAGACTGACACTTTTATATATATCTTAAATTAAAGCTTATGTAATATACTTTAATTTGAAAAAAAAAAATTTGACCTCTGGACTTGTCTTCGTGGTGAAAACGGACATCAAAGTTAAAGAAAAACGTACGATTTCCGTGAAAAAAATCTCGATTTTATATGTTATATTATTTAATTTATATTTTATATAACTTTTGGAAAAATGTATGGATCAATATTATTATTTTTTTATAATAAATATTTATATACTCCTTTCATCTACACGCTTTTTTTGTAAATCGGATCATACCCCTTTAACAAGGGGGGTCAAAACTTTAATCATGCGTATTGTTACTATGATATTTTCAATTTAATTTTTGAAAGTATTCCGGAAATACTGACACTTTTATATATATCTTAAATTAAAGCTTATATAATATACTTTAATTTAAAAAAAAAAATGTGACCTCTGGATTTGTCTTCACGGTAAAAATGACTACCGTATTCAAAAATTTGCTATTTTTGTGTTAAAATTCTGGGTTTTGTATTTTATTTTATTTTAAAATACCTGACAAGGGGACTACAGATTTTCATAAATATTATATAAATAAAAAATTAATATAGCATAGAAAATTAAACTTATTTAAATTTGTTTGCTTTTTTTAAGTCGAGAAAAATAACTTTGAAATTTGAACTAGCTTAAATAGCCTATTTTTTCACCCGACGGTAGCGACGTACGGTTGTCGAGTTGGTAAAACATATGTTTTACACGCTTGGGGAACGAGGTTCCAACCCGCGTATGGCAATGAATATTTTGCATTTTTTCTTAATTCTTTTTAAGTTAGTATAAATTTTAAACCGTTTGATTTTTATCACATTTAGATTCAATAACTTCAATAAAGATCAAGGATCCCATCACTTTAGTCGCCCCTTGCAAGAAGAAATTTCTTATTCGTATTAAAATTATTTTACTATATTTTAAGTTTTAGCTTCGATGCAAAGCCGAGAAGATATTTTTTTGTGACTATCATTTATTTTCTCTGCTCTAACTTGACCTACTTTTTTCAACGATACGTCAAATGACTACAATTCGTATCTAGTTGAAGATATTACTCTCAAAAATTGAAAAAAAAATTCTAATTTATCAATTAAACAGTTAGTTATTACATCGTCTCCATAAAGACAATTAAAATCATTAATTTCTAATGTTTTCAAAATATTTATTAACGAATGAAGTTTGATATGATAGGTTTCAACTACAAAATTAAATCATTTTACTTTGTAATTTAATAATTTTATTACTCTGTTTGTGTGTGCTACTATTAGACTATAATATTCAAATTTTTTTCTAACGTGTTGCTATATAAATCATTTCTAAAAAAAATGATTGTTTTTTCTCCTGAATTAACAATTGATTTTTACAAATATAATCAAATTTTATAATAAACTCAATTGAGTAAATCTTTTTAACAACTTTGTTTTGATTGGTACATTTAGTTAAAGTAAATCATTAAAATTAATTAAGTTCTCAATATTTCAATTATAGAATCTTTTCAACAAACAACAAAAGTTCCTAGGAAATTATTACTATTACTTCTATTTAAGTTATCTATTACCATAAAAATGCAAAAAAATATTGAGCTTTTCTGATAAATTTACAATAAATAGTAATTATAAAACTTTCTGACTGCATATTGATCTTAACGATACAATTTTTTTAATTGTCATAAAATTTTCTATTTAATTATGTCAATGTCAAACTTACCAATTGAGCTAAAAGTTATGGTAAAATAAATTTTTTTTTTTTTTTATAAACATTTACAACAATCAACTTTAAACGATTAACAAAATTGGTTAAATATGTCATTTTCCTTATTTTTAACTTATTAATAATCAAATTAATATTAAATATTATATCAAATCAGTATTAATTTAAAACAATTTTTTTTGTTCTTAATTATTTTTTTTTATATGTAAAAACTATTTTTTAATAATATTAAAACTTAGAAGTTATAGAAAAAGTCTAATTGCACATTTTAAAACATCGCGAAAAGTTGATTTAGAATAGTATATTTTTGTTTCTGATGGAAGTTCCTTGTAGTCCAGTGTATAAAACTTATAACTTTGTTAATTGTTATAACTTTATCAAAAATGACCAAATCAGTATATTTTTTTTTATTTAGATGCATGTCTTTATCTATCATTTGGTTTTTTTTATAAATCTAACCCTTTACCTGCCCACAAGAGGGATTCAAAATATTAACTTTTTTTTTTTTAGTTAAAGTAAATCATTAAAATTAATTCAGTTCTGGATATTTCAATAGTAGAATCTTTTTAAATATCAAAAATTACTTAGAAATGATTACTATGATTTCTATTTAAGTGTTCTATTACGATAAAAATGCAAAAAATAATGAGTTTTTCTGATAAATTTACAATAAATAATAATTATAAAACTTTCTGACTGCATATTAATCTTAAAAATAACATTGTTTTAATTCTCATAAAATTTTCTATTTAATGATTCATTCTAGTCAACGAAGGAGTAATTTTGCAGAATAGCAGAAAAAATTCCCAACAAACTTTTTTTTTTTTTGTTTTAATTAGGCAATTGGTGGATTATTCCAAAAGCAACATCAACTCTTATTTCTTTAATTATATCATGATTAGTAGTTCTTTGATTTTAAAATATAATATTTGAATATATACTAATTATAATTATTAAATTTAGTATGAAATTGATATTTAATATTGTAATTTAAACGGAGAAATTATAAAAATAATAAAGAAGTTATATTTTGCTTTACTTTTACGTGTATAAAAATTTAAAGGGCTTGATACAATAATTTTCAATAAAAACTGTTTGTTACTATAAAAAAATGCACTGGACTACAAGGAACTTTCATCAGAAGCAAAAATATACTTTTCTAAATCAAATTTTCGCGTTGTTTTCAAATCTGCAAGTAGACTATTTCTATCACTTCTAATTTTTTATATTATTACTAATTATATATATAAAATAATAATTAAAAGAAAAAAAAATTTGTTTTCAAATTATTACTGATTTGATTTTTAATATGTTAAAAATAATCAGTCCAAATTTTCAATTTTAACCTATTTTTTTGGTTCTTTAAAGTTGATGAAAAATTTTTGATAAAGATTTATGAAAGTTTATAGTAAAATAAATTGAATATATTACCATAACTTTTAGCTCAATTACAAGTTTAAAATTGACATCTAGGCCTGTCAACAAAGGAAAAATTGCGGAAAAAATTTTGTTTTTTTAAAAGTTGAATTAAAATATGTATAATGACATACTAATAGTCCTCAAGATTGGAATTGAGCTTTTTTTTTAAATCCTCGCAAAAGTTCAAAAATATGAGCTTTCTTAATTTTCTCAAAAAAAAATATTTAACTTACAAAAAAAAGTTTCGCACAAAAGTTGTTTAAAAGACAATTATAAATAAAAATATAATCTTATATTTTTTCATTTAAACAAATATTTTTCGAGTTACATTACATTTAATATGAGTACTAAAATTTATTTTTCATTTTTTTCATATTAAGGTTACTCTTTATCATGTTATACTTACATTAGACACAATGTTATAAATGCATATGTGTGTATGTGTGAGTTTATTTATTTATTGTATCATTAAAGTTTAGTGTATATTAATATACAAGCGATAGAGTAGGTAATTGATTTGACACTATATTGTTTAAACCCAACTAAACGTAAAATTGTACATTCCCAAACAACAATCATATTATGTCAAATCCCACCGGAATTTCTGGTAATATTTTTCTTTTTCTTTGCCTTAATCCCAACTACTTGGGGTCGGCCACCCTTATCCTAAGCTTCCACTTGACACGATCTCCCACATCTTCTACGCTCACATCAGCTGTCCTCAAATCGCATTCAATAGCATCCCTCCATCTCTTTTTTGGTCTTCCTCTATCTCTTCTTCCTTCAACATTCATTTCTATAACTGTTCTTACAGCTTTCGATTCTTCTTTCCTCATACCATGACTAAACAATCTAAGTCTATTTTCTGTCATCTTATGCACGATTGACGCAACACCTATACTTCTTCTTATATGCTCGTTCCTTATCCTATCTTCTCTAGTCACCCACTCATCCAACTAAGCATTCTCATCTCTGCTACACTTATTCTCTGCTCTACTTTCTTATCAACCGCCCAACACTATGAACCATACATCATAGCTGGCCTCACAATTTCATACTAAATTTAAAAACTATAATTAGTATTTATTCATATATTATATTTTAAAATCAAAGAACTACTAATCAGGATATAATTAAAGAAATAAGAGTTCATGTTGCTTTTAAAATATTTCACCAATTTCTCTAAAGGAAACACTATCTACAGATTTGCATCGAAGCGTTTCTTATGATAGTGATTTTAATCACTGTCAGATATCATCTATACTTGTCCCATCTATGCCTCGTCCACACTGTGCCTCGACCCCACTGTGCTACCGTTTTTTTTATTGGGGTGTCATATCTATAATAGCTAATGCATCTTCTTTAAAAACATAAAGTTATAACTGATTCATTAGTTACCCTAATGGATTCCCTAGCAGCACATATCTATAAATCATATAAACTACTTCAAGAAACTTATTTGCTATTTAAAATAAATCATCTGAGGATAAATTAATATACTCACCTTTTGGTATAGTAAAAATTAGTTACTTAAACATTTCAATAAAATATTCCATTTTAATTGTATGTTTTTTCCATATTATGTCAAATGAACAACAAATACTAATAATTAAAAATAAATAAACAAGAAATGTTTTAATCAATTACGAAAAACAACAGAAGTATAAAAAGCGTAATAATAATAAATTGAATACTCATATACTGACCAACATATACAAAAAATGATTTTGTCCAACACAATTTCAATAAAAATTGCCACATGTCAACTAAAATTATAAAAAAAAACATTATATTTTTATGTTAGTAGTAGTTATTATGTAATAATTAATTATTATCACTATAAAAATGAATTTTCTATAAATAAAAAAATTATTAAAATAAAAAAAAAATTAAACATTCACTTCCTGTTTCATTCATTTTCTAAATTATTTGAAAGTCGAAAATGTAACAAAAATTGTATTTTTAAAGTAATCGAATAATTAATAAAAAAATCGTCTTTATGATATTGTCTATTTGATCATATAATATATTTTAGTTTTTTTAGACCAAGAATTAGTTTTTATATTGTTAATGCATAGTTAAAATAATGTGAATTATCAACAAAATTCTTTAGTAAAATATTGCTTTGTGTTTTAACAAAATATTCTAGCTAGAAGTTGTCATTTGCAGAGTAATAAAACCTTTTTGAATCCTCAGAACAATGTACCTTTTAACATCAATAGCCATAAAAGTGGTTATTGTTTGTTTAGGATATTGCAAAAAAGATTAAAAGATAAGTCAGACAATAGTCTGTATAATCTAATATTATTTGGAAAGTAAAGTTCTACTGTTTAGTGTTTTACTTTGGTGATTAAAGTCATGAAATTGTGAAAATAAACTATACCGCGAATCCACGGTACAATATTTTATAACATAAATACATATATTATTTATGTATAATACTTATTTTATAAAATAAAAATAGGACTTTTATAATTACATAACAACTAAATTAAACTAAATTGTGAAACAACAATAAAACAAAAAATACTATTTCACAAAATATTGTTTTAAAATTTCAAGAAAATAGTAAAAAATAATAAATACGATTTCAAATATTAATTCTCGATATTTTATACATACAAATAAATCTTTTCAACATTATCAAGTCATACATTTGAAAAAAAACAATTCCAATATATTATTTTAAATTATAATTTTTTAGGAAATTAGTTAAAATACATTTTTATTAAAACTAATGCTTCTAATATTAAATAATAGTTTTTATTACAAAAAACTAGTTTTTGGGCTTTTATAATGTTTGAAATTATTTTTTCAAACAATCACTTGAGAAACGTTAGGATGGGGCTTTGGCGCTAAGCTTTCCAAAAGTTAAACATAATATGATTAATTAGCTTAAAAATAAGGAAACAATCTAATTAAGAAAATAATCGGACTTTAATAACTTTTGAACCAATATTTTGGAAGTTATTAATGCTTTACTATAAAGGTTGAAGGTCTAGCGCGGATCTATAAATTTTATCTCCGGGCATTAAGAATTGCACAACTGCCATATACTCCTTAGTATATAATATATTTAATACTGGCACAAGTATATTTATACCATATATAATTTTTGTTGTGGTATCAAAGCCTCTATATTTATAAATTACATTTTTTAGATTCGATGCGAAGCTGAAAAGGTATTAATTTTACCACGATGTGTTTTTTTTTTTGTGTCTGTTGACACTTTTTTTCAGCTCTCACTGGACCAATTTCTTTCAACAATACGTCAAAAGATCACAAATCGTATCTAGTTGAAGACATTACCCTTGAAAATTGAAAAATCTCCAACAAAATTACAAATTTAAAAATCGATAAATTTTGTCATTTTTTTCACTTTTTTTTCTTAAAACTTCCATAACTTTTTCAAAAATCAACAAATTTTTTTTACAAAAACTAACTTTTTCAACTTAATTTTTGAAAAATTTCCGGAAACACTGCGTCCTTCAAACATATATCAAATTAAAGCTTATTTTATGTACTATAAAATAAAAATAAAAAATTTGTCCCGACGACATATCTTCTATGCGCAAATGGCTACCGTATTCAAAAATATGCTATTTTAACAAATTTTTTTTTTTAAATTAAACACTATTTACAGATTTGCATCAAAGCGTTTTTTATGATAGTGATTTTAATGACTGTCAGATATCATCTATACTGGACCCAACTATGCCACGACCCCACTGTGCTGGGTTTTTTTTTAAATAGATTAATTAGGTTTATACCTATCAATAGGTATATATATATTTTTTTATTCTGTACTTTTACATTTCCATAGGGGGGGATTTAAAGTGACAACTTTTCCACAAAAATTAACTTTTTCAACTTACTTTTGAAAATGTTCCGGAAATACTGATACATATATATATCTTAATTAAAGCTTATGTAAAATACTTAGATATGAAAAAAATTTTAAACATTAGATTATATTTATAGTAAAAATGGCTACCGTATTTAAAAAAATATGCTAATTTTGTATTAAATACTCAATTTTTATTTTAATATAAATACAAAAAAATATTGAGATTTTATGATGAATTTACTGTAAATAGTAATTATTAAACTTCTTGACTGTATATTAATCTTAACAATACCATTTTTTTAATTCTCGTAATATTTTCTATTTAATGGTGTTAATTTCAAACTTGCAAGTTGAACTAAAAGTCATGGTAAAATATTCAACTTTTTTTTACTGTAAACTTTTACAAAAATTAACTTTAAAGAACCAAAAAAGTATGTTAAAATTGACATTTTCTACTGATTATTTTTAACATATTAAAAATCAAACTCTGCAATAATTTAAAAAGAATTTTGTTTTGTTTTTAATTATTTTTTTATCGTAATAAATAATTTCAAATTAACTATTAATAATTTCTATGTAACATTTCTTTGTGTTTAAATAAATGCTACATATGAAATATTCAGAACTATTTTCCTTATAGTTATATCATGTAATTTTTAATTATTTAATAATAATATCAAAAATTATTGATGATAGAAAACATATAATTGCTGATTTGAAATTAACACGAAAAATTGAATAATGGAAGTATATTTATGACAAGAATTTTTTTATAAACTATTTATTCATAATTTGTGGTGTACCGGAAAGAGAATAAACAAAAATATAAGAAACACAAGGAAAAAATCGAAGATTCGGTGTTGGAAATTGAAAGGAGAAAATGAAAAAGAATTTGTAAAGACGGTAAAAGAGAGGACGGTATGGAATGTCGAGGGAGACATAAATGATATGTGGAATAGATTTGCTAGTTGTGTAAAGAATACTGCAAAGGAGATTGTTGGTGAGAGTAGGAATAGAATGCCAGTAAACATGGAAACCTCGTGGTGGGATGAGGACGTTCAAAAAATCATAAAAAGTAAGAAAAAGCAATTCAAAGTATGGTAGAAGAGCAAAAGGAGAGAAGACTGGATGGAGTATAAACGGTTGTGCAAAGAAGCCAAGTGTGCAGTAAGTAAGGCGAAGTTTAAGAGGTATGATGAGTTGTATGATAGGCTAGGAACAAAGGAAAACGAGAAAAAAATCTATTGACTTGCAAAAATAAGAGAGAAAAGGTTTAAAGATTATCATTATATAAGGTGTATAAAAGGTGTTCATAATAAGGTACTCTTGAGTGATGATGATGTGAATAAAAGGTGGAAAGAGTATTTTGAAAAATTAATGAATGAGGAGTACCCAAAAGAGACATTAGAAGATATATCGTGAAATGAGGAAATGGTGAATTTAATTAGTGAGAAATAGGTATCGGAGGCTGTGGCATCAATGAAAAAGAATAAAGCAGTGGGACCAGATGAAGTGCCCGTAGATGTACGGAAAATATTAGGCGGTGTTGGCATAAGGTGGTTGAAGGAACTTTTAAATAAAATCTTATTAGAAGGGAAAATACCAAATAAATGGAGGAATAGTATTGTGGTGCCGATATTTAAAGGTAAAAGAGACGACATACAGAAATGTGGAAATTATAGAGGCATAAAGCTTATGAGTCATAGTATGAATATTTGGGAAAAGGTAATAGATAAGATAATAAGAAATGAAACATTGGTATCTAAAAACCAGTTTGGATTTATGCTTGATAAGTCAATAATGGAGCCAGTATTTTGTGTTAGGCAACTAATAGAAAAGTTTAGAGAAAAAAAGAAAAAGCTTTGTATGGTATTTATAGATTTGGAGAAAGCGTATAACAGAGTGCCGAGAGAGGCTTTAAAGTGGCCATTAATGAGAAAAGGATTCCCGAAAAGGTACATTAATATATTAGAGGATATGTATGATGGCACTTGTACTAGGGTAAAAAGTGTGGGAGGAGTAACAGAAGGTTTTTGGGTAAGAGTAAGAGTGCATCAGGATTCTGCTTTAAACCCTTACTTATTTTCTATAGTGATGGATGAAATTACTAGAGAAATACAAGGAGAGGTGTCGTAGTGCATGTTCTTTGCTGAATATATAGTATTAATAGGAGATAATAGAGAGGAAATTAATCAAAGGCTATTGGTGTGGAAATCTGCTCTTGAAGAAAAGGGTTTAAGAATAAGAAGGAGTAAGACAGGTTTTATAGAGTACAAGTTTGACAAAGGAGAACACGAGTTAGGTGGAATGAGGAGGTCAGTGACAATAGGCATGGTCGTGATTCGAGAGGTGGAGAGTTTTAAGTATTTAGGGTCAGTTGTACAAAAGAGTGGCGGTATTAACGAGGATGTAAGACACAGAATTAAGTGCGGGTGGTTGTAGTAGAGAGAAGCTTCTGGTGTCTTATGTCATAAAAGAATTCCAATGAGTCTAAAAGGTAAATTCTACAACAATGTAGTGATACCAGCTATGATGTATGGTTCAGAGTATTGGGCGATTGATAAGAAAGTAGAGCAGAGAATGAGTGTAGCAGAGATGAGAATGCTTAGATGAATGAGTGGAGTGACTAGAAAAGATAGAATGAGGAACGAGCATATAAGAGAGAGTATAGGTGTTGCGTCAATCGTGGATAAGTTAAGAGAATATAGACATAGAAGGTTTGGTCATGTTATGAGGAGAAAAGAATCGGAAGATGTAAGAACAGTTATAAAAATGAATGTTGAAGGAAAAAGAGGTAGAGGAAGACCAAAAAAGAGATGAAGGGATGCTATTAAATGCGATTTGAGGACAGATGATATGAGCGTAGATGATGTGGGAGATCGTGTCAAGTGGAAGTTTAGGATAAGGGTGGCCGACCCTAAGTAGTTGGCATTAAGGCGAGGAAGAAGAAGAAGACTATTTATTCATAATTAACAACTAATTGTTACCTTAAAAGGTTGTGTCAATACCTTCAATTTTTATGAACGTTTGCCATAAAAGTTATTAAAATTACAATAATTTTAATTAAATATCATCTCATACTACATTTAAGTGCTATTATAAATATTTATTCATATGTTATACTTCTAGATCAAAAAACTACTAATGAAGAATAATAAAATAAATAGAAATTAATTTTGCTTTTGGTGTAATCCACAAACTTCTTAAAATTGAACACTATTTACAGATTTGCATCGAAACGTTTCTTATGATAGTGATTTTAATCAGTGTCAGATATCATCTATACTTGTCCCAACTATGCCACGTCAACAGTGTACCACGACTCCACTGTTCTACTGTTTTTATTTTCTTAGATTAAACTATTATTCTTTATAATGGAGAGTATTCTACTAGTGGATGTAATCGTTTTTACAATATAAATGTGTAACAATTGTAGAAAGTATGACAAATAATAGCTGCCCTACCTTCAGTCACGTTATCACTAGGTTCGCGGTGTCAACAATAGGTCCTGAGTATATTTTTATTTTACGGTATCAATTATTCAAATATTATTTCATTATAGAGTATAGTGTATATCTGTACCAAAACATTCTTTGTAGAATATTAATGAGCTTTTTGGAACTTAAGCTTATAACTTTTATAAAAATTTTAAATATTTATTTATATAATAATTAATTTTGTGAAATTTCAAATAAATAATCATTGTTGACATTTAAAAATATAAAATGTGATTTAAAATAAAAAAAAAGGTAACACAGTGGGGTCACGGAAAAGTGTGGACGTGGCACAGTTGGGACAATTATAGATAATATCTGACCGTAACTAAAATCACTATCATGAGAAACGCTTCGATGCAAATTTTTAGATAGTTTTATTAAATATTGGCGGATTATTCTAAAAGTAACATTCTATTGAAAAATTTTTTCTATCGCTTCTTTTTTTGAAATTAATACTAATTAGTAAAAAACAAGTATTTATATATAAAAAAACAATACTTTAAACAAAATTTTGTTTTCAAATAAATATTCATTTTGATCTTCAATATATTAAAAACAATCTATGCAAAATGTCATTTTTAACCTATTCTTTTGTTTCTTTAAAGTTGATTTTTATGAAAATTTATAATAAATTATAAGGTTGAACATTTTACTATTTTTTTTAGCTAAACTTTAAAATTTAAAATTTACATCATTAAATAGATAATTAAAAAAATAGTATTGTTAATATTAGTATGCAGTCAGGAAATTATAATTACTATTTACAGAAAATTTTTGAGAAAATCTCAAGGTTTTGTTAAAATCACTATTTTTTTTTTTGCATTTTTATCATATTATATAATTTGAATAGAAATCATTTTTAAGTAATGTTTAAATATGTTAAACTATCTATGCTTGATTCAAAGTTATTTTATCCTAAAATTAGATGAGATGAGTTTTTCTTAATTTCACGAAAAATTATTAACTCTACAAAAAAATAATAAGGAACCATATTTTCATATCTCTCTCTATATACTATTTTACTAAGCCCCTCAAAATAAGACGCACCTGGAAGAGATTTTACGTTTTTTCCGTTTTAAAATCCGGATTTTCTCCTGTCATTTTTGCGACGGTACTCATCGACGTTCCTTATCGTTTTGCGTCTTTTCTGATCTCCGCGCCAATTTTTCGGCGCCCCAGTATTTTTACTTTAATAATACTAAAATAATAACTGTTAGTGTTTTTGATGTCACATTAGAATCGAAGAGCGTACATTCAAAATTAGAAAATTCGCCTCATATTTATAGAACTTAAAACATTTTGGGGCACGTGAAGGAATTGACTTATCGTTCTCGATAAGAGAATATTCTTTTATCATATTATTGTAACAAAAATTATAGTAGACTATAGTGAATTAATTTCAATTTTATAAAAAAATTAATATTTTTTGATAATTGATGAATGCGATTTTCATGTAAAATTAAATGAAGAAAATAATATTCAAAATATTGGAGACGATATAATTGATGATTCAGTCAGTAACAGAGTTTGAAAATGAAGAAAAAATTCCAAATTTTGAAGTTGATACGAGAATGAGTTCACTTTACAAAAAAATATCTAGTGACTATTTTTTTTAAACGTGTTTTGTACTACATTTATTGTTCTATAAAATTTTTTGTAAAATGATAATTGTAACGACTATATGTCAAAACAACGGATTTACGAATTTATAAAAAAATTTAAGCTCAAATCGGCACGTGTTTAAGTTTTTCAAGTGGGCTGAAGCTTTACATGATTTATATTTAAGGTATTTCTAATGAAATTTTGACCGGCGCTCATAAGAATTATAAAACAAAAATCATCATGTATGAATAAGTGGAGCCCTAATATATGTATATATATCTATATGACAATGTGTTAATAAATATATTTTGAAAGTATTTACACGCCTGTCATAAAAAAATTAATCGGTAGTCGTGTGAAAAACAGTGACATGTTACGGGATTATCACCCGCGGTCCAAGAAGTCGTAGAGACAAACTTTACCACTAGGCCACAGGGCACTAATTATTCACATTCGTTACTCATTCCCATAAGTTGATAACGTGATGTGTGGCTGAGGGAAACTCAGTACCGTATTTCGTATATATGATGACGACAGCCGAAAAATAATATATTTCGTTCAATTTTCCATTCAATAAAGAACAAGCAACATTAAATTTCCCAGTGTCAGATGCTGTTATATCAAAAACAAACACTTGGATATTATTTATCAATCCCCAGCTATATAATAACTTCATAAATAGCGAAATATATTTCTAAACCAGTTCCAGCTGGTATTTTTGGTACTCCTAAAAGTTTATCAACTGCATGAGACGTTGCAATTACTGGTATTCTATCGACTTTTTGTCCAATAATGTTACTTAATCATTTTATGTCCCAATGTTTTGTTACAACATCTTTTTCTATACTTAAATCATTTTTTCTTAACTTTTCATAGTAAGTTCTTCGATAATCATCTCTTGCTTTACGGATAGATGTACGATTAATTATGTAATCAGCTGAATCTAATGAAACTGCACCCAAAAATGCTATAAGTAAATGGATCGTATCTCTCTTACTTATATTACACTTATCAAATGCTGCAGTTAATTGTGGTGTTAAAATTTCATTACGAGCTCGTTTAGGTTTTACAACCGTATCAACTTCAAAATTAGCTGGTACAACGGTGAAAATGGCTACCAAATGCTATTATTGTGTGAAAATTTTCAATTTTATTTTTTACATTTTTAACTTTATAATGCTATAACTTATTGAAAAGTGTATGGATCAACACAATTTTTTTATGAGAAATAATAGTTTTTTATAATCCCTTTTTCATTCGACATACTTTTTCTTAATCAGGATATTAATAAGGAACTAGCAGATCATGTAACTTTTGGAATGATTCACCAATTTTTTAAAATTAAACACTATCTAAAGATTTGCATCGAAGCGTTTTTTTTTTTTGATAGTGATATTAATCACTGTCAGATATCATTATACTTGATCCAACTATGCCACGTCACCATTGTGCCGCGACCCCCTGGCTGGGTTTTTTTCTATCAATTTTATTTTAATTCATATTTTTAAATTTCAATAATTCTTATCCTCAATTTTATTTCAATTCTTTTATTTGAACATTTTATTTTTAAATTCAAATAATTTTTTTATTCTCAATTGTATTTTAATTTTTAATAAAATAATCATAAATTGGTATAGAGCAAACAATGATGACATATCTTTGAATATTCATTCATCAAGAATAAACAATCATAAATTATATATGCTTACACATATAATTCATCTTTTAACATTACCAATTTCGTAGAACTAAAAATACTGACACGGTACTGAGTTTCCCTCAGCCACACATCACGTTATCAACTTATGGGAATGAGTAACGAATGTGAATAATTAGTGCCCTGTGGCCTAGTGGTAAAGTTTGTCTCTACGACTTCTTGGACCGCGGGTGATAATCCCGTAACATGTCACTGTTTTTCACACGACTACCGATTAATTTTTTTATGACAGGCGTGTAAATACTTTCAAAATATATTTATTAACACATTGTCATATAGATATATATACATATATTAGGGCTCCACTTATTCATACATGATGATTTTTGTTTTATAATTCTTATGAGCGCCGGTCAAAATTTCATTAGAAATACCTTAAATATAAATCATGTAAAGCTTCAGCCCACTTGAAAAACTTAAACACGTGCCGATTTGAGCTTAAATTTTTTTATAAATTCGTAAATCCGTTGTTTTGACATATAGTCGTTACAATTATCATTTTACAAAAAAATATCTAGTGACTATTTTTTTTAAACGTGTTTTGTACTACATTTATTGTTCTATAAAATTTTTTGTAAAATGATAATTGTAACGACTATATGTCAAAACAACGGATTTACGAATTTATAAAAAAATTTAAGCTCAAATCGGCACGTGTTTAAGTTTTTCAAGTGGGCTGAAGCTTTACATGATTTATATTTAAGGTATTTCTAATGAAATTTTGACCGGCGCTCATAAGAATTATAAAACAAAAATCATCATGTATGAATAAGTGGAGCCCTAATATATGTATATATATCTATATGACAATGTGTTAATAAATATATTTTGAAAGTATTTACACGCCTGTCATAAAAAAATTAATCGGTAGTCGTGTGAAAAACAGTGACATGTTACGGGATTATCACCCGCGGTCCAAGAAGTCGTAGAGACAAACTTTACCACTAGGCCACAGGGCACTAATTATTCACATTCGTTACTCATTCCCATAAGTTGATAACGTGATGTGTGGCTGAGGGAAACTCAGTACCGTGTCAGTATTTTTAGTTCTACGAAATTGGTAATGTTAAAAGATGAATTATATGTGTAAGCATATATAATTTATGATTGTTTATTCTTGATGAATGAATATTCAAAGATATGTCATCATTGTTTGCTCTATACCAATTTATGATTATTTTATTAAAAATTAAAATACAATTGAGAATAAAAAAATTATTTGAATTTAAAAATAAAATGTTCAAATAAAAGAATTGAAATAAAATTGAGGATAAGAATTATTGAAATTTAAAAATATGAATTAAAATAAAATTGATAGAAAAAAACCCAGCCAGGGGGTCGCGGCACAATGGTGACGTGGCATAGTTGGATCAAGTATAATGATATCTGACAGTGATTAATATCACTATCAAAAAAAAAAAACGCTTCGATGCAAATCTTTAGATAGTGTTTAATTTTAAAAAATTGGTGAATCATTCCAAAAGTTACATGATCTGCTAGTTCCTTATTAATATCCTGATTAAGAAAAAGTATGTCGAATGAAAAAGGGATTATAAAAAACTATTATTTCTCATAAAAAAATTGTGTTGATCCATACACTTTTCAATAAGTTATAGCATTATAAAGTTAAAAATGTAAAAAATAAAATTGAAAATTTTCACACAATAATAGCATTTGGTAGCCATTTTCACCGTTGTACCAGCTAATTTTGAAGTTGATACGGTTGTAAAACCTAAACGAGCTCGTAATGAAATTTTAACACCACAATTAACTGCAGCATTTGATAAGTGTAATATAAGTGAGAGAGATACGATCCATTTACTTATAGCATTTTTGGGTGCAGTTTCATTAGATTCAGCTGATTACATAATTAATCGTACATCTATCCGTAAAGCAAGAGATGATTATCGAAGAACTTACTATGAAAAGTTAAGAAAAAATGATTTAAGTATAGAAAAAGATGTTGTAACAAAACATTGGGACATAAAATGATTAAGTAACATTATTGGACAAAAAGTCGATAGAATACCAGTAATTGCAACGTCTCATGCAGTTGATAAACTTTTAGGAGTACCAAAAATACCAGCTGGAACTGGTTTAGAAATATATTTCGCTATTTATGAAGTTATTATATAGCTGGGGATTGATAAATAATATCCAAGTGTTTGTTTTTGATATAACAGCATCTGACACTGGGAAATTTAATGTTGCTTGTTCTTTATTGAATGGAAAATTGAACGAAATATATTATTTTTCGGCTGTCGTCATCATATATACGAAATAATATTATCAACAGTTTTTACGATTTGTAAAGTAAGCGTCATGTCAGAAACTGATATTCCGCTATTTAAAAAATTAAAAAATCAGGGGGATACCATTATAAAAACTTATTTTTCTACTAGAATTTCTCATGCTAGAGTTCAACAAATTTTAAATAATGATATTGATGAAATTTTACAGTTTTGCTTTGATAGACTTAATTTATCGTTTCCGCGAGATGATTATAAATAATTTCTTATTTTAATTAGTATTTTTTTGGAGGGTGTCTCTCCAGAAGGAATAAAATATAAAAAACCAGGAGCATAACATTTACGTTGGATGGCTAAAGGGTATATACGCCCTAAAAATTTTCTTATTTAGAAATCAGTTTAAGTTAACTAAACTTGAGGAAAATTCTCTCACAGAACTTAATTGCTTTATTATAAAATGTTACGCAGTGAACTGGTTTACTGCCTCCAACAGTAAAATGGCTCCTTTGAATGCCATCAGATTTTTAAGTAAATTGCATGAATATTCTAAAATTAATAAAGATATTTCTGAAACTTCAATTGGAAAATTTTGGACAATGGTAACATAGAGAGAAAACCGACAACAACTCGATGTAACACAACGATAACATGAATAATCAAACACACATTTTCTTGACAGCATATTCAATCGATGTGTATCCAACATAGGTTATAAAGCGATGGTGCAAGAATATTTCCTCGGGGACTTGTTTGATTGGCTTTGTTGTCGCAAGATATAGCGTATGTTTGAAAATATATATTTAACTTATATAGTTGTTTTTTTAAATAATGTACAGATTGAAATTGTAATGTTTAAATTTATGTAAATTAATACCTGTCATAATGTTAAAATATCAAAAAAAAAAAATCCTAGCCAATAGCTGAGGAGATACTTTATACAATTTTTACACGTGCATTTTTAGAGTTTAAATTAATAATTCAACATTGAATTGTATTCATTGATATCTGATTGATTAAAATCACTGTCATAAGACAATTCAATGTGTATTATACGAGAGAAATTAATTATAATTTGATAAATTTTTTTGGTAAATATTATTTTACAAAAATCACATTATATTTACTTAAAATGATGACTAATCATAGAGGAGTTGTTTACAGATTTTTTTGTATTGTTATATAAAACATTAATTTTATATTATTGAAATGATTACTATGTATAACTTATTGTGCACCATAATATTTGATGTATTTAATTCTTATTTTGTAAAGAGAAAAAATATGATCTGTAATTGAACAGATTATTGTCATCGCTCTTATTGATAGCATCTTTTCTTATATTAAAATCATTTGTATACTAGACACCTATATATGTATCGATGAAGAAGTCAAATATTTAATAAATTTTTATGATTATTAATTACTATAAAATAATTTCTTAACTATAAACTATAAGTTTTATACAATTAACAAAAAATATGAGCTTTTTAGTATTCCGGATACATCATTAGTAACTTTGTAATTGTTTCTAACAATTACAAAGTTAAAATTGTTTCAACCGGTGTTAAAATTTAAACAATATCTATTGTTGAAGTTAGGGTACTGCTATTTTTATTATTAAATTTTAATTTTTATTCCCGGCTGTACTCTTTATACCACCTAAGTATAAAATTAAGAATAACATCCAAAGTACTGGTCCAAAAAATGTTATCAATCGTTCATTTTCTAGATTATTCCCTAATTATAAGCTAGTTAAATATGTATGTTACAATTAAAAAATATAAAGTTGACACCCCTATAAGATATGGTATTGTATAATTTATAAAAATTATTATTTTAATATTCTATTTATTTTGTGAGTAATCAAGTGGTTTATTATGAATCGAACACTTTGTATATACTAATGATACAATAAATAATGGTAAAAAAAGATGTATAAAAGATAAATTATAATTTTTTTTATAGTTTTAAAATAATTAAAAATTGTTAAAGTCTATTATTCAATTTTATTTGTTCAAGTTCGATATATGACATTTAGATTTTCTAAAAATTTATGTTCTTTAAAAAACAAGAGTATATAAAGCATTAAAAAATTTAACGAATTTATTTTAATTGTTAAACTAAGTACATAAATTAATAATATTCTCATCTTAAGTATCTGGTCGATTATTCAGGTAATTATGCTATAAAAATATGTTATTAGTGTGTCAGAAATAACTGACAATGGTTATAGCAGTTGATAAAGTTAACATAACACTTATTTTAACACGCTTATATTAGTTTCACGTGTATGTTTGTTGTTTGTTGTTTGTTGTTTGTTGTTTGTTTGTCGTTTGTAAGTTTGTAACTCCACGCGGCACGTGTTATTATGTCGCGTATCCCGTCGTGTATGACCTTGAGACTATACTGTTGTAATGCATTCGCCCCACCCCGCTCATACACTTTATTCTCATTAAGAGATATGTAGTGTATTCATTCCGATTACGGAGGATAATTCTCGTATTGTTATTTTTCGTCACTACCTCCACGTTACGCGCCTGCTGCTTTCTTTGGATGTGGTAGCCGTTTCTTAGACTCCCTCTCCGGAATCGAACCCTTATTTCCCGTTACCCGTTACAACCATGATATTGATATTAACTACTATCATAACATGAAACTAAAAAGTGAAAAATAAATATAGTTTAAAAAAAATTAAAAACACGCTTTTAAAGTAANATAGTTTAAAAAAACTAAAAAACACGCTTTTAAAGTACATCGAACTAAAAAGTTAAAAATAATTTTTAAAATTAACTTAAAACAATAATGAACGAAAAATACTAGTATTATTGTGAAAAAAAGCGTGGGTGCTTTATGCCATATTTTTTGTATATTGAGCGCCTGACGCTTTTTTTCACAATAATACTAGTATTTTTCGTTCATTATTGTTTTAAGTTAATTTTAAAAATTATTTTTAACTTTTTAGTTCGATGTACTTTAAAAGCGTGTTTTTTAGTTTTTTTAAACTATATTTATTTTAGTAATAATTTACGAGCTTTTAGACCGTCGAAATAATATGTCCCGTTATTTATTTTCAAAATTAATGTTTTAATATTTAATTTTACATTTATATTTTTTGATTCAATTATCACTTTGCCTAAAACATTATAAATACTTTTTAAACTACATTTAAAGCATATTTGTAATTGTTCATTACTAATAAGAAAGAGAATAAATTTTTTGTATATTTATGATTTTAGTATATATATAATAATTCAATTACAAGTATTTTAGTCAGTGGCGGCTCGTGGTTTTGACGATGGGACCCTTACTAAAATACATTTAAAGAAGAATATACAATTATTCTTAATTGTATGTTTTTAAAAAAATTTTTTTTAATGCAAATTTAAAATAGTAAAATAGCTGATATATACTTGTTGTATACCAACATTAAAAAAGTTGTTTCCCTCAGCATATTCGGATGCGCATGTACACACAAGCAGTGTTTTGACTACTGACAGCGTCATCTATACAGTGAAATATTGAGTCGGGTCCCCACTACTCGTCTATTTGCAGAATATTCGTTATTTGTTCATATTTGTTAAGAAGTGGGAACTCTTACGAGTAATAATTTTTTTAAAGATATTTTTTTTTGGATTTTGTTAGTTACATATGTTGTTCTATATACCTATTATAAAATTATTTTTAGGTATTTCTTATAGTCTATATAAAGTTAAACGGTAACATACATATTAAACTAGTTTATAATATAGAAAATTATCTAATAAGAAAATGACTGTCGATAATAACTTTTGGACCAACACATTGGAAGTTATTAGCATTTTAAATATAGTACTAGTGACGCGCATATACTGCTATTTTTATGATTAGTCATTTTTCAGCTGCACTTCTCTCTCTTATCATCAATGTACAAAAATTAGAATATCATCCGAAGCTCCGGTCAAAAAGTGGTTGTTTTAAATTATATTAATTTTTTAAATTACAAATATTAAAATCGTTTTGTATTTTTAAATTGATTAACACAATACTCTGCATTTATTTCAATTAATGATTTAATAATATACTGTGAATAAAAGTAACAATTTTTTATGATTTGATAATTTAAGCATCATTATTTATAATCTAAAAACAATATTTGATATCCACATTTTATTTTATTTGATCAATTTTTATCCAGTAGAATTAAACTAACACGATAATGTATAAGTCGTAACAATGTTATTACTCACCATTATTGAAAGACCAAATAATCAATAAAGATAAACGAGTATTCGCTATATTGTAAAAATAATTTAGCTGTAGTGCCAAATGATCTGATGGTGAATACTCTACAAGTAATCTACGTGTTCATTTAGGTTTTTTTAAGCTCATTAACATTTTATTTTGAAGTTAAAATTTTTCTCAACACTGTATCTTATCTTGATATATAAGATCAAACTTTACTTAACAAAAAACCCAGCACAAGGGGGTCGTAGCACAGTGGTGACGTGGCATAGTTGAATCTCTGATATTTAATTTTTGGTCAAATATTATGATTAGTATATCAACATAGTTTGATTTTTACTGTAAAATACAAATTTTTTAGTTTCAAAATTATAAGTCAAAAATTTATAGTGTGCATATCATAATTAATGTCATTATATGGTATATTTTTTGTAGGTCTCAAGTAAGCTTAAAATTGTTTTTAATTTTTTTTTATGCACTTTGGCTGATATTTATGTATAAATTCTTCACTAATCCTAAAAACTTATATCTTTTTTTATAATTAATGCATAAGCTACAATATACGATATTCTTGAAAATATGAATAACTAACGATTGTCTTTACATACTTTTCAAATATTTTTTTTTTTTAATTAAACCATGCACTTTTTATTAAATGTAATAAATAATATAAGAATATAGGTTTATGTTATGAAAAAATTATACATAAATATAAATTTAATTAAAATTATGAAAAAGAAAAAAATCATTTTGAGTTTTATTGACTACTCGTTATAGATTTATATTTATTCAAGTACCGTAACTATTTCACTTTATGCATTTCTAATTATACTAGAGATTGTGTTATCTGTAATTTTGAAAAATGTATAATAATGTTATCGAATTCTATAAATAAAAAAATTCTGATATAATCATTATTGAAAAAGTTATAGCAGTTTTAAGTAGAAAAAATTTAAAAAATTAGCGATTTTTATATTTGTAATTTTTTTGGAGATTTCCACATGTACGAGGAACCAGGGAAATTTTTTCAATTGTTGAGGGTAATGCTTTCGACTAGATACGATTTAAGATCTTTTAACGTATCGTTGAAAGAAATCGGTTTGTTGAGAGCTAAGAAAAAGTGGTAACAGACAAAAAAAAACATCATAGTAAAATTAACCTTTTCAGCTTTGCATCGAAGCTAAAATTCAAAATCAGTAGACGACATACGACAAAATTTTTCAAATTTTCCAATAGGCTCATCCAGATATTTAGTAACTTATCAAAGCCATCATTTCTGATAAAATATAAACTATAGTTATATACAGTAGTATATCCAGAGTATTTTTTTTTTGCTCACCGCTTTTATGTTGAGCGATATTATGAAAACATTACCCCTCTTGGAAAAAAATTCTAATTTTGCCAATATTTATATAATATTAAAATTTAGTGTATATTTTTGGTATAATATATTTAATAAACATACATTTAATGAAGTATTTGAATATTTTGATTTATAAATAACACGGTGTAAGATGTAACGAACAGTATTTGTAAATATGTTTATTGTATTGTAATAGACATTTAAATTTTTAATTTGAGGTTTATATTTATTTTTGAGTGAGTATATGTTCCTATTTTTGGGTAATTATTTCTTGTTTTTTTTTTTAATTTCATGTAATTCTAGGTACAATTTATTAAAAAATAAATATGCTTCAAGTGCAGATATTTTTTTCTCGTTTATCCATTTATTTTTTTTTTAATAAATAAATTAAATAATAATTAAAAAAAATATTAAAGTTAAAATATTAGTTTAAAGTAAAAGTTCAAAAACTCAACCACAATATACACTTCAATAATCACCACTAATTGTCATCACTTAACTCAACATGGAATATATAAAATAATTTTACAATTAGACGAGTAGTCGGAACGGTAATATATATGTGCTTGTACAGAGTTGTAAAATATTCGGTATTTGACTTATATTCGGCAAATAGACGAGTAATGGGAGCGCGCCTTTAGTATATTACTAAATTGGGTAATGTAATTTTAGAACTAACTGCGTGTACAGCTCGTCGTTATCGGTTGCAATAATAGTATAATCGCTTTTATTTTCATTTCTATTTTCTACTGCGACCATTATAATAATAATATATGTATTGTATTTTATTATATTATATTTAATTTGACAATTTTTTATACCTGTGACTAGTGATATTATATTTAATGTAGCATTCTCACCACCACTGATTTTAATACATAGTACTTAGTAGTGAATATGAAGTTTCTCTATCGTATAAGAAATACTGACATGCACATAACTTTAAAAATAAACTTTAAAATAAATTTTGTTGAATAGAGTTAAATTTTTTTTTCAACGCCAGAGGGAGTTTTGTGAGACTTGAGTCAGATTTTTTCTCAAGGTTCTTTTCGTGAAACTAATAAAAATACTTTTTTGGAGGCCCTTGAACTCGTCTAAAATTTTTTACAATTTCGTATATTTTATATAAAACATTTTTTATGAATAAAATTTAACTAATTTTAAAATGAAATATAAAAATATAGAGGTTTGCCCTAATTAAAAGCTTTAGATAAAAAATGAATTTTTAAACATCAAAATTATGTCTTTCTGGCATTTTTTACAACAACAATTTTAATCAGCTCTTTTTCCACAAATTTTATTTAGCTAATGTGATCGAAAAAGTCGCGAAATAGATTATTAACTAGCGTTGTGCAATCAGTCCTCCTGTACAGATCTCCGGTTTGGATGGATATTCTTGAGTATTCGCTTAAAACAGGAAAACCCTGCTTAGGGTGCATAAGCGGACTATGATTCGACTTACCGATCCGAAGTGGCGACAGACATTCCGTCGTCACTACCACCCGCCTATGAACGGCCTCTCGTGCATGAGCTCCGCAAGGAACGCTATAGCCTCCTCATGTCTGACACTGTCTCTCAGGCGAATGACCATGTTCAAATGGCGGTCTTACCTTTTGGAAAAAACAAGCGCTGAGTGGACCATATCCCTCATCGGACCCGGCCGTTTAGACAGCTGTTGTAGATAGTGAGATGACTTACCGTCTCCCACAAGTGATGTCATGCAATGTCCACCTTAACAAGTATCTTTACAGTATTCGTAAGTCAGCCGTGCTGACGTTACGGCCTACAATAATGCCGGTCGTGTAAAAAAAGTGCTTGCAGAGTTATGTAACAAAAATAACAATTGAAAGTTTTAACTTCCCTCGACCGGAAATATCTAGACGCCCTTAAATGTTATCATATAAAAAAAATTGTCTTGGTATCATAACATTTTTTATTATTTACTAGTTCCATTAAAACATTAGTATTATAAATTAATAAAATCCAAAAAAATTTTTTTTAGATCTATCACCTAGGAAAAAATGATGTATTTGCAATTTCAAATAATTCTGTGTATTGTAAGTAAAAAAAAACAATACAGTAAGGCAGTGGCAAAGTGAGGAAATTGTTGGGACTAGTTGGGATAGATTTTATCTAACCATTAGTAATATCATTATCATAAAAATCTCTTCGCTGCGAATCTGCTAAATTCACAGTAATTTAACTATTTATAAATTCTAAGTATTTTGAAATCTTTTATCAAACATTGATATAAATTATCACAATTTTTTTTTCTGCATTTTAAAACTGCTATAGTTCTTTTTTAACACTGATCATTAAAAAAACTTTTATAAAAAATCTTAATGATTTCAAAAAATTTGCAAATTTAAAATGCCTTCAATAAAATATTTTATACAAGATTTTTTATTAAGCAGTAACATTATACTTTGGTGGCTCAACTCCAGAAAAAATTAATCACTCAAATAAAAAATATACGTAAATTCAATAGTTTTATGATATTGATGATGACCACTGTCAAATATTAATCAATATGATTTTAACATGCACAAATCAACCTGAATTGTTTTTTTTTATAGGGACTAATATTTTCAACATCAGCAGATGATACCATATCAGATAATGTTATTGATGCATTAACATCGAAAAATTTAGAAATGGCACTAGACAAATTCCATAATTGCGTTTATAGATTTAAAATAAATACACTACAAAAAGGAAAAAGTAAGATAGTTAAATAACCTTAAAATTATTATACAGTATACGACTAGATTTTACTCCTTTAAAGACTTTTAATTCAAAATATATTTTGTTTATTTTTCATTTTTTTATTTTATAATTATTATCTGAATTAAAAGAATGTGTTTTTGTTATTTGTCCCTACAACAAGAACAAAATTGTAATTAATTTTTTAGTTTATCATTTTCATTAAACATATTTCAACAGATTTTATATATAGCTGGGGTTGAGTACCAGTACTACACATCCACACAATGTATTATAATGTATGTAATTCAATTAGAACATAATGAAGTTATCAACCCATAATNGAGTATAACTTAAAAAAAAAAATGTTTTTTTTGTCACTTTTAGACCACCCTAATATATATATATATTTTAATTTAAAATTGGCTATTTTAAAATTAAAAAAAAAACCAGTGCATGTTACGAGTACACGCTGATGAAGTGACACTTCTTTCGTTATGAAAATATTGCATAAAAATTGCATATATTGTGGTTTTACACAATCAAAATTATTTAATGCATTTTAATAAATTTACATTGATTTTTTGTTAATACAGTGCAAATTTAAAAATGACACAACACGAATTACAATATTGCGTTGATAAATTTAAATTATTTTCTGCTTGCACTTCAAGAAGAAAATAGTAAGATAGTTAAATAACCTTAAAATCATTACACAGTGCTAGACCAAATTATACACCTTTAAAGACTTTTGTTTCAAAATATATTTTGTTTATTTTTAACTTTTTATTTAACAATTTCAATCTGAATTAAAAGAATGTGTTTTTATTATTTGCCCCTAAAATAAAAACAAAATTTTGATTAATTTTTAGCTTCGATACGAAGCTGAGAAGGTATTGGTTTTACTAAGATGTGTTTTTTTTTTGCGTCTGTTACCACTTTTTCTTAGCTCTCATCGAACCGTTTTCTTTCAACGATACGTCCAAAGATCACAAATCGTACTTAATCGAAGACATTAGCCTCAAAAATTGAAAAAATTTCCCTCGTTGCCCGTAAATGTAGGACACTTCCAAAAAAATTACAATTTTAAAAATCGCTAATTTTCGAATTTTTTTCATTTTTTTTCTTAAAACTGCTGTAACTTTTTCAATAATGACTATATTAGAATAATTTTTATTTTATAGAATGTGTTTTCCTATCAATTGATGTATTTTTTTTATACATTTAACCATTTACCTGACCACAGGGGGAGTTTTAAAATGTCAATTTTTTCACAAAAAATGAACTTTTTCAACTTTAATTTTGAAAGTGTTCCGGAAATACTGACACTTTTATATATACCTTAAATTAAAGCTTATTTAATATACTTTATAATGAAAAAAAAAAAACAATTCAGACTTTATTTTGTCTTCACGGTGAAAATGGCCACCCTATGCTAATTTTGTGTGAAAATTCTGGATTTTATATTTTTAATTTTTAACTTTATAATTCCAAAACTTATTGAAAAATGTTTGGATCAACAACATTTTTTATGAGAAATAACATTTATATCCCTTTTTCATTCGACATACTTTATCTTAATCAGGATATAAATAAGGAACTAGCTGATCATGTAGCTTTTGTAATAATCTAACAATTTTTTAAAATTAAACACTATCTAAAGATTTGCATCAAAGCGTTTTTTATGATAGTGATTTTAATCACTTTCAGATACTTGGCCCAACTATGCTATGTTACCACTATACCGCGACACCCCTGTGCTGGGTTTTTTAGTTTATCATTATCATTTAGAAATATTTTAATAGATCAAATATGTAGCTGGTGTGGAGTACCAGTACACACATCAACACTATGTATTGTAATGATTCTAAATTTTGTTACAATGTTAAAACGCAATATTATAAATATTGCTTTTTTATTGAAGTCCAATTCCGTACAAATTATTTTGTTTTGTTTTTTCTCTCAGTTAACCATTAATTTAATTAATTACCTGTATTATGGTGCTCAGTAATGTAGTAAACATGCGTTAGTGGTTATTAGCAATTTTATTCTTAGTGCTGCAATTCGTGTAATATAAATTTTTTTTCGTGACTACTCGTTATAAGCGATCTAAGCTAACACTTCGTGTCATCAAGTGTCCTTCGTGTCTTTGATAAGTTTTACAATAGTACACCACCATTCACTTTCATTATTGTAGCTTAGGTAAAAATTAATTACAATAACACTGGTAAACCAGTTGCACCAATCAAAATTATCAAAAAAAATATACAAAATTCTCCATCTCAATCGAATGCAAACTATAAATCAGTTAATGGCTCGACTATACAGCTTAACAAAAGAAATCTTTCTAGCTCTTCTATCTCTGAGCCAAACTCATCTAAAACTCAAACTCAACCAATTAAAAGAAAAATTATTCTCATCTTCAAATAGATTTGAACAAATGATAATCATGATGATATACAAAACACTGACTCATTTTCAAATATTACAGAACAAAATAGTACAAAACCTAATACCAAACCTCCAATTTTTATTAAAGGTGTGGAAGATTTCCTGAAGTATGAACTAGTCTGAGATAATTGGTGTTATAAACTTTATTTGTAAGTCATCTACTGATCGACTAAAAAATCAAATTAGTACTCCTGACGCTTATAGGACATTAATTAATTTCCTCAAGGAGAATAAATCTGAATATCATACGTACCTATTGCATCAAGATAAACCCAACCGCGTAGTGATTAGGAATTTACACCCAATAACTCAAACTAGCTTAATTAAATCAGAACTAGAACTCTGTGAATTCGAAGTATGTAACGTAACTAATGTTCTTCATAAAGTCCACAAACATCCTTTGCCATTATTTTTCATTAATTTGGAACCAATCCCTCAATCAAATGACATATATAAACTGACCTGCATGCTTCACACCGATATAAAAGTAGAGGAGCCCTACAAACCTAAGTTAATAAGTCAATGTCTAAACTACCAGGAATATGGCTACACTAAATCTTATTGTAACTATTCGTCTCGCTGTGTTCGCTGCGGTGGTTTCCACCAAGCATCTGTCTGCACAAATTCTTGTGATATCTCGCCCAAATGCACACTTTGCCAAGGAAAACATCTAGTCAACTACAAAGGTTGCTCAGTCTACAAAGAAATCCAATGTTGTAAGAAATCTTCTTCAAATAATTTTTTTTGTCAGATAACAATAGATTTATAATAATAGATGATGTAAATATTTATGACATTTTTTTAAAAAATTACATTTAACATGATGGACATATTAGCCACCCAGTAATTGAGCCCCCCCCCAACACCTTTGTTTTATACGCTCAAGCTACTTCCGGACCACGCTCAACTCCTTATCCCCCAACCATCACTGAATCATCAAAGCTTTTTCACAACTCTACTGACCGATATAAATTTCATGATCTTGTCGCAACACAAAACTGAAAGTAAAGCGTACGATGAAGATGACGAGGATGAGCCTACTGTCTAAGTATTCACGTGCGTGTTATCATACAGCAGTCACCGTGCTCGCCTGACGACACTCCGTGTTAGCTGTGGGTGTCAAAAGGCTGTTGTTATAGGAAGGGAATGAAGGATCACACACTTTTTTTATGGGAATTATAAAAAAACTATTACTAAGATCAAGGCTTGAGAAAAATGGTCAGTTCTTTAATGCTCTGTATAAATCTTGAGATCGTGGAAGTGGATAGTTGTCAGGTTCAATTCTATCATATAAGTTTTTGTAGTCTATTACTAGACGATGTTGATTTTTTTCTTTCTTTTTAACGAGAAAAGCGTTTGCTGCATATTTAGATATGCGTGTTTAATTATTCCTGCGTCAAGTAATTTATCTAATTCTTTTTTCAATATATTTCTTTGAGCAGAGGATACTCTATGTGGAGCATTACATTTTGGCTCTTTTACGTTTTCCGTTAGTTTTATCTCACATGGCGGTACTTTAGCTGGCTCTAATCTAGATGTAACCATAGAAAATACGTGTAAGTATTTTTTCACTAAGTTAACTACTTTAGCGTGTTATTCTTGAGATAAATGCGATGATATCTTAATAGGCATCTTGTCATTGTCAGTTAATTGCTCTTTAATATTTTCATTATGCATAGCTGTCTAAACAATTTACAACGGTGTTGCATTGTCCTGTATCATCGTTTCTGTATTAGGTTGGCCGTGGCTCGTGGTACTAGCTACTCCGATTTCATTAATAGATGCATTATCGTTTTTTATACACTGTTTACTATGCTCCACGTGGAGCTGTACTGACTGACTAATTTTTTTTAATGGTAGGAATTCGTTTATCTCTACTATATGCTGCGGTATGTACTGCGATGTTTTTGTAGTCGGCTTGCCGGGCCGCCAATGTGTTACATTATTTACATGATATAACACCGCAAATTTTCGATCACCCGTTTCGTACATTACTCCGTATTTGTGTTTTTCAGAATAAATGTACGTGTCCATTGAATAGTAATTTAATATGCTGGCAATTTCTTCAGATATGATAATTCTTCAATTAGTTCAGATATGGCTTCTTTTGTATTCAGCTTATGTGTCCAATCTGTCTTCTAAGATAAACGTTCGTTTTCTTCTGGCGGTGTTGGGTTAAGCTTGATGAGTGATTTTATGTTTTCTTCTTTGGCCATCAAGTGTTGGATAAGTTGATTTAATAATAATTTTTTTTATACTATAACATCAACCCTAACGTAATATATAAACGTTACGTTTGTTGGACACCACTCTGTCGTAACACAATACAGCAAGTAAAAAGTATAGAGAAGATGAAGATGAGGATGCTTACTGTCTAGGTATTCACGTGCGTGTTGTCTTACAGCAGTCACCGTTCTCCAGGTTAGCTGTGGGAGTCTAGATGGCTGTTATTATAGGAAAGTAATGAGAGTAACACCTAGGTATGAGGTGCAGACGAAGTGCAAGACACAAATACTTAGTTATTAGGAGAGTTAGTTATTCTGGATATTGTATATGGCATGAAGGATTGTTATACAAATTAAAAAAATTGTTGTCTCCTACTTATTACTCACTACTTAAATCATATTTATCCGATCGAGATTTTCAAATTCATTACAAATCCGCTTATTCCGATATAGAAAATATTAGTGCCGGCGTACCATAAGGAGGTATCCTTTCACCTACACTGTACAACATTTTTGCTTCAGGCCAACCAAATATGCTTAACGCCTCTGTGGACGATTGTTAAGATGATGAAGTAATCATATCAACAAATAAAGAACCTATTATTGCTTTGTATAATTTACAAAACCACCTTTTATTAATGGAAGATTGGTATAAGAATTGGAGGTTTAAGGTCAATCAGGCTAAATCAACTCACATAACCTTTACTCTCAGGCCTGAACAATGTCCAAGTATTATTTTTTATGGCACTCAAATTCCCTCATCTCCATCAGTAAAATATCTTGGTATAACACTTGACCGCCAACCTACAAGAACCCATTACATTCGTGAAAAAAGCCTACAATTAAACCTCAGATTTCGTATGCTTAAAACTTTTATAATTAATAATAAATGTACAAATTTGAAACTAAATTATTAATGTAAAAATCCTTAATTAAACCTGTTGAGATCTATGGCATCCAATTATGGGGTAATGCCAAAAACACAAATTTAAATCGCATACAAACTATTCAAAATATTATCTTTAGAAAACTAACTCTCCTCCATACTGATCTGAAAATTAAAACTGAAAGAAGTAGCACTCACTTATTAGAAAAGATTCCACTTACGACTAGCCTCTCACTCAAATCCCTTGGTTAAAGGTCTTTCGTCAAAAATTATTCCTGGTAATCCTTCGAGACGTTTAAAACGCAAATGGTGTAGAGATCTACTTTTTTAAATAAAGATAAAAAATCTATTTACATATATTTGTGTGTATGAAAGATATATAAATATATGAATACTAATTATATATGTAAATATATATTGAAAGTGTCATCAATGGGTGGCTTCTTTTGTCAAGTTTTTTTTTCATGTGTTATTTTAATTTAGCCAATACTCTTATTGTTCCCTTTTTGTGCAGATTGTGTATACAAATAATAATAAAAAAAATAATTATTTGAAAGACTTTGATTAGTGATAATTTTGTGTTCGGACTCTCTTTTGTGAAACTTTATTTCAAAATATTAAAAAAAATATATTATCATTTTATTAGAGACAAATGATAAATATTGCGTTTTTATCAAAGTCCAACTCCGTAAAAATTATTAAATAAAAAAAATAATGCAAAACATTTAAGGATCAGAAGTTATTAAAGATGTCAAAACCTTGTAGGATGATCTTCATATTTAAAATTATTTGAAATACTTTGATTATTAAATATGTTAAGCAAACTAAAATATAATAGCATTAATTGTAAAAAAATATTACAATTAATCCTTAAATTAATTTCAATTTTGTTTCGTAACAGTACTAAAAATCTTAGCAAAATTATAACTTATTGAAATATTTGTAGTGTGTGAATTATTCTATAATATAGTAAAAAAATGAAGTTCCCATGAAAATAAGACACCAGAATTAAATTATTTATTGTTCAGTGATACAAAACCGTGTTTCCCTCAGCCGCACATTACGTTATCAACCAATATAAAAATTTGTCATGTTATAAATTTAACCGTATGGTTGGGTTTTTCGGTAAATTTTCTAGAACCTGCCGTGTTATTAGTTATAACCACGACTAAAAAATGAATTCTTAAATTATATTTATTAAATTTTTAAGTATTGATTTTTGAAATGGTTTTATTATAGTATTTAATATTCAATGTATCTATGAAGTTAGCTGTTTAAAAATATTTATAAAACTTAAAATTAGTCTATTTATTTAGCATTACATTAAATGTGGATATTACAAACAATATTTTTTGTAATATCCATTTATATTACTTTAAAATAAATTTTAAATAATTTTAATAAGAAATAAACTCGACTGCTTATGCTTCGTAACATTTGCTTATTTCTACGAACGATTATTATTATTATAAATTGTTATTTCTCCTGACTTATCTTTATTATTTAAATTAAAACGACAGAAAGGTTAATCAATTTTAATTGACTCTATATTAATTATAAATAATATTAAGAGTATCGATCGTTTCAAAGTAGTAATATTACATGTCAAGTTAATATTATTAATGCAAACGTAAACTTAAAAAAACTGTAAGAACATACTGTTTACACACATTATACAAACATCTTTGAGTAACGTATGGAAGAAACTGTCCTAACTACTCAAGATAATATTCCTCGGAGCAATGCGTTGACGTTAATCTGCACTATTCTATATAAACTCACACCGAAAAGTAAAATATAGAATCATAAAATTATTTAAATGAAAATTCATAAGTAATAATACTTTGTTGCATTGGATCTCCGAACCTAACACCTTATTAAGGACAAACAACACTTTATTCCCTAAGTTGACAATCCATATCTATAATTTTCAACAATACATCAATTCTATGATATCAATGAAAATAATCATCCACAACTTTATTTGGGTTTTTGATTTATTATTTTTTATTAAATATTCTTATATAATTTGGATTATTACATAATTTTATACAACTATTTGTGTTTTAAAGTTGCAACTAGTATACTTTAAATAGTATTAATTTTTTAATGAATTAATCAGATGTATAATTAATTTATGAATAATAATTTATAATGATTTTACAGAAAATATTAATACACAATTAATGATGTTGAAGAACCTAATCATTGACGCCAAAATAAAACCAGATGAAACGAGTACCAAATTATTAGAACTCTTAGAATTAAATGCATCACAAAATTCAGAACACCTTAAAAGTTGTTGCGCTATTTTTCACGAGAATTTGTTTGTAGTAGAAAATCCCATGGTATATCATTACAAAATAAAATAAAATTAAAATCTCTCAATTTCTTTATTATTATTTCAATAATTCAATAAGAAAATAATTACATTCAAAAAGTTAATTGATAACCAAGTGACAAGAATGTAAATGTATTATATTCATTCATTCATTTTTACAGCATTATATGATATTAGTTAAAAATCATCATTTTTTTTTTTTTTTTTTTT
>NW_026099572.1:54326163-54383882 GCF_025091365.1 Daktulosphaira vitifoliae
TTTTTTTTTTTTTTTTTTTGTTAAAATTTTGAATAATTAAATAATAACAAAAATAAATTCATTTCAGTTTAATTTTTATTCATTTAAATTTGTTATTATTACCAAAATAATCATTTTCATTTTAATTTTCATCACTATCAATTATTTTTTCTAAATTTCGATGTAAAATGATGAAAACTCTAATGAATCTTACTTTATTTGGTCACGTAAATAAATATTTTTTAAAATAAATTAATTTTATTTAATTTTAAAAGTAAAAATAAAGTTTTATTATTTAAAGTTAGGTATATTTTTAAATTGTATCTAGAAGCTGTACAATTTTTATTAAACTTTATCTTTAGCTCACAATGAATGACGATATTGAAGCTTCTGTATATTCGCGATATACGATAGCGTTTAATGTTCTGCTTAATTGCTTAAAGAAATATGACTGTCCGGATATTGCTGAGAAGGATCTTTCGCGGGGTAATTAAACTTTATTAACTATCTACATAATATAAATAAATTAACTGACATTTTTATTTCACTTAGGATTTTATAACAGAATACCAAATGTTCGAAACGGTGAACCACGTTTAAAATCTATAACTAAACAATTACTAGAGGAAGTTGTTTATAATAATATGACACTAAACGATTTTTTAATTAGTTTACAAAATAACGTATATGGACCTAATTGCGAAAAACCTTTTGCAAGATATTGTATTGCTGCTTACTACACATATTTGAATTCTTATGTCCCACTTTAAAAAATATATTCAAAGAAAGTAGAGAACTTGAGCTTTGAAATAAACATTTTCTGTGTAATAATATGGTTCAATTAAAAGTTTTCTTTATAATATGTTTCTATTTTTGGTGTTTAAAACGTTTTGATTTGATTTTTTTTAAAGTTAATAGAATGTTTTAAATAATATTCTCTTATATTTTTTTTCCAAAATTATTGATTTTTTTTTTTATATAATTAAATATTTTAGAAAAAATCCAATAGTTTTAAATTCTTAACTTTTCCACTGCTCTTAATACACAATATCAGTAGTTTCTTTTTTACATTGTTATTCATTTAGTATACCTATAATATATTAGCTTCGATGCGAAGCTAAATAGGTATTAATTTACTATGATGTGTTTTTTTTTTTTGTGTTACCACTTTTTCATAGCTCTCAACGAACCGATTTCTTTCAACAATACGACAATAGATTACAAATCGTATCTAATCAAAGACATTACCCTCAACAATTGAAAACATTTTCCTCGTTCCCCGTAAATGAGAGAAAGTTCCAAAAAAATTTCAAATTTAAAAATCGCTAATTTTCGAATTTTTTTCATTTTTTTTCTTAAAACTGCTATAACTTTTTCAATAATGACTATATCAGAATAATTTTTTTTTTATAGAATGTGTTTACCTATCAATTGATGTATTTTTTTTATACATTTAACCATTTACCTGACCACAGGGGGAGTTTTAAAATGACAATTTTTTCACAAAAAATTAACTTTTTCAACTTTAATTTTGAAAGTGTTCCGGAAATACTGACACTTTTATATATACCTTAAATTAAAGCTTATTTAATATACTTTATAATGAAAAAAAAAAACAATTCAGACTTTATTTTGTCTTTACGGTAAAAATGGCCACCCTATGCTAATTTTGTGTGAAAATTCTCGATTTTATATTTTTAATTTTTAACTTTATAATTCCAAAACTTATTGAAAAGTGTTTGGATCAACAACATTTTTTATGAAAAATAATATTTATATCCCTTTTTCATTCGACATACTTTATCTGAATCAGTATATAAATAAGGAAATAGAAGATTATGTAGTTTTTGTAATAATCCACCAATTTTTTATAGTTAAACACTATCTAAAAATTTGCATCGAAGCGTTTTTTAACACGCTTATATTAGTTTCACATGTATGTGAGTTGTGTGTTGTGTGTAACTTTCCACGCGCCACGTGTTATTATGTCGCTTATCCCGTCGTCTATGGCCTTGAGACTAGACTGTCGTAACGCATTCACCCCACCCCGCTCACTACTCGCCGATAACACTATTTTCCTGTATAATTTTTGTTTTTTATATCCATACATGCGAGCGTATCATCAATATTATATATATACAAATATATATATTCGTATAAACAAATTTTTATTGTTTATTATTAGATTCAAATTTTTTTGAGTTAATATACACGTATAATACATAAGGGATTACAAATACAGGTAGCTAATTGGTTTTTTATGACGATATTAGCAAGCATAAGCATAAGCATAAGCATGTTGAAGTACCTCCGATGGGAGGTCTCTTTACTCAGTCTCTTCTGTCTGTTTTTTTTTCTTTTAATGTTATCACTTAAGCTTATTGTTCAATATTGTAACAGATAGCGTAATAATTAAAATTTTGTTAAAAAAAAAAAAAAAATTTTTAACTTTTTAGTTTGATATGCTTTAAAAGCGTGTTTTTCAGTTTTTTAAACTATATTTATTATGAAAGTGATTCTAATCACTGTGAGATATCATTATACTTGATCCAACTATGCCACGTCACCACTGTGCCGCGACCCCCCTGTGCTTGGTTTTTATTATCCTTCTTTTCAACATTATTACTTATATAAATATAAGTTTGGTTATTTTATAACTGAGTTCAGATTTTATTATAACTTTTAAGTAATAAGCAACAGTTATGACACACTTGTATAAATACAAAATAAATATTGTAAAGTATTTTATAGTTTTTTTTTTAGATATATTCCTGGTTATGATAAATTAGAGTCTTTATAATTATTTATTCTTTTTAACTTTTTAACTGTCAATAACAATCAACAAGTATTTGATGCCATCAAATTGATGATCATTTATAAATAAATTTATAATGCGTTTTAATAGTTAAAATATTATATGAGAAGTAACTAAAATCATTAACATAATTTATAAATTCTAAATATTTACAAAATAACATGGGTTCATGAGATGAGAAAAAGAATATTTGGATTTCAACATTACGTGATGTAACGAGTTATAATAGATTTTTGTAATATCCATCTAAGAAAATTAAAATACAATTGATAAATTTAATTGCTATTTATTAAAATAGCTTCAAAACTTTATTTGTAAGTGTAATGTTTATATATATTTTTCATTTGAATTGAAAACAGACGCTATTGTCAAAATTATGACCGTCTTCAATGCATTGAGGACACACAATATAGAATGTGAACCGTAGGACCAGTTGAGACAATTTTTCATTAAATGCAAAAAAAAAAATTAAATACAAGATTTTAATTACAGTCATCCTTTATAACAGTGGAGATACAAGTAAAAATTTAGACAAAATATAAAAAACTTTCCCATTGCATTAGGTTAGTTTATGTTAAGTTTCATCTTCCCCCCCCTCTGAATTGGTATGACAAGGTTAAGTAGATGATGAGGCGTGGGTGAAGCTTCTCCTCACATTTCCATAGGTTATTCGCGGTGTTGTAAACTCTACAATTAGACTTTTTCTATCATTTCTCATCTTACATATTATTATTAATTAGTAGGGATTGCCAACGATACTGATATTTCGACTGGACATCGATATATCTCGCCGAATTTTTTCATTTTTTCCATAATATCAATTATTTTTTAAATATCGCGTTAATCAAAAATCATTTTTTATAAAAAAAAACATTTAAATTTTAATTACTTTGTTATAAAATATATATTATTTGATAAATATTAATAATTATTCAGAACTTAATTAATTTAGCTTTAATTAAAAATATCAATTAAAAATTTGTTAAACAAACCTACTCAATTGAGTGTATAAAAACAAGGTGATTTTTATTCAATTTTTGAGGGTACAATCTTTAGCTATATACTTGTTGTGATAATTTGACGTATCATTAAAATAAATAAGTCAAGTGAGAACTGAGAAAATAAATGACAGCCACAAAAAAAAAACACATAGTAAAATAATTTTAATATGAATAAGAAATTTCTTCTCACAAGGGGAGACTACAGTGATGGGATCCTTGAAATATAATGAAGTTATATAATCTAAATTATATAAAATAAATGAGTGAAATATATTTTTTTAACTCAAAAAAAATTAAGAAAATAATGCAAAAAAATTCATCGTCACAGTCGGATTCGAACCTCGTACACCAAGAGTCAAGCTCACAAATGCCCGACCCACTCACCGACTACGTCGTATTAATCTATTGATAAAAATGACAATTTAATCTAGTTTAAATTTCAAAGTTACTTTTATCCACTTAAAAGAACAAAAAAAATTTAACTTTATATGCTAAGTCAAATAGATTTTTATAATATTTATGAAAATCAGCCTACTCTCCTTGTAAGGTATTTTTAAATGAAATACTAAACCAAGAATTTTACCATAACATATAATAAATGATATCTTTAGGCGTTGGTTTTGGCGCAAAGTCATTCATACTACGTAGTGAAGAACGTGCAACGGATCCTATTCTGGGGTCCATCTAATAGGGAGGACAAGCTTATAAATAAGGTTGGACGAAACACAATACGGTGGTGTGACTTAAACGGTATTTGCCGTTCTAAATAATGCCTAACGTCATTTCCAGAGTGGTTTACAATAATATCAGTCTTGTATAAAAAAAGAACAAAAAATGGTTTGGAGTGTTACGTAAAAAAATAACAATCCAAAGTTTACACTTTTTAGGGGAATTATCTAGGCGCCCATAATGTCGTGGTGTCATAAAATTTATTTTTATTTACTAGTTTAAGAGGTGACGACTTGGGTCACGCAATGGATTGTGGAGTCGCCACCCTCATGACTCCCTTGCAAAAGGAAAATAGGGTCACCAACCACTTAGGTGAGGGTCTTGATCATAAAAAAAAATAACACCCGGACCATAAGTGGATTTAAAAAAATAAACAATAAGTAAACCAATAGTATTAAATAAAATAATATACACTATGATGAGACAAAGTGGATCGTCGAATAAAAAATTATATATATATACTAAAATATAAAGTGTTGTTGTAAACTATAATACTCTGATGATACCTTGTAAATAAAACAAAATATGTTTGTTTGATGTCATCAGTGGTGGACATACTTAAGTATATCGAAGACCGTTACCTTATAACTAGAGAGAATTATTAAAGGTAAAAAAAATAAGATACACATGAATATTGATGATATTCACGCAATAAAAAGATTTTTGATGATTAAGAGATTTAAGGGAACTTTATTAAATTATTACAGTTAAGTTAATAGTGGACAAAACCCGAAGGCAAAAACCACTATGAAAATGAAGGGACAAAAGAAAAAAAACGATTATTAAGACAAAAAAAAATTTTAACCTACAACTTTTAGACAGTTCACGTGAAGTGTTTTCCGCACTGGAACAAGTCCGTGTACTCCGGGCGCGCGCGGATAATTTTTGTAATCGGGCCGGCCGGACCGTACTTGGGCACTGCGGGAATAATATATAATTAATAATAATTAAAAAATTGTTAAAGTCTATTATAGAATTGTATTTGTTCAAGTTCAATATATGACATTTATATTTTCTAAAAATTTATTTTTTTTTAAAAAACTAGAGTATATAAAACATTAAAAAAATTGACGAATTTATTTTAATTTATTTCAAAATAAGTATATAAAATAATAATATCCTCATCTTAAGTTTCTGGTCGATTATTCAGGTAATTATGCTATAAAAATATGTTATTAGTGTGTATCTTACACAACTGACAATGGCTATAGCAGTACATAAAGTAAACATTTCACTTATTTTTTAATAATAATTTACGCACTTTTAGACTGTTGAACTGTGGCTGGGGATTTCAACACCCACTCCCCGGGGGGTCGGCGGACACGAATCAGCGTGGCGAAGACTTGTTGGACCTGATGTTGGGCTGGTCTCGGCCAACAGGGGCTCCACCCTAACGTTCGAGGGTCACTCTTCGAGCTCGGTGGTTGACGTCACGCTGGTGTTCCCGTCGTTACACTCGCACGTGTCCGGTTAGTCGGTTCTGCCGCACAGGGAAAACCTCAGCGACCACTGGTACATCATGTATGAGTGCGGCAACGGCGGCCGTCCCCCCCGATTTTTGCCCCGCGAGCCGTCTCGCAAAAGCTCTCCAACAGATGGGCCAAAGCGAAGTGCTGGGCCGAACTCGTGAAGTCGGTGGATCACGATCCGTGGGGGAAACCCTATCGGGTCGTCATGCGGAAGCTCCGCGGTTCACCGGCTTCCGGTCAGCTGGAGGCGGAAGTGCTGGAAAGAGCGGTAGACACGATCTTTCAGACACATCCGCCTCTGCCTCCCCCGGCGTTCGGGGACGACGTGTCGGTGGAGGAATTCACCACTCAGGATGTGGCTGACGCGGTGGCGCGCGTGTGGGGCCGGAACACAGCTCCCGGCCCCGACGCGATTCCAAATCGGGTGTGGGGGTTGGTAAACGACCTCGCCCCGGACTGGATACGTGCCGTCGCGAACAACTGTATCTCGGAGGGTGAATTCCCCACGAAGTGGAAAGAAATGGCCCAAGAATCAGACCTGTTACGGGAGGCGTCCCGCAAGGGTCAGTTCTCGGGCCTCTGCTGTGGAACATCGCATACGACACGCTGGTGGTGACGGAAGGCGCCTCGTCCGAGGAGGCTGGATCTCGTGCGAACTGCGCGCTCAGCGCAGTCACCGCCTGGATTCAGCAGGAGGGGAGTGGACTGAGCCTCGGCCTGGACAAGACCGAAGCGGTCTTGTTCACGGGCAGGTACAAGTTTATTCCTCCACGGCTCGCCGTGCTGGGGGTGGAAATCCCGCTTAAGGACTCCATGACTTATCTGGGCATTGTCATAGACAAACGTCTAAAGTTCGGGCCGCACATTAATCGTGCGGCCCAGCGGGCCCAGAATGTCATGAATTGCCTGGCGGGACTCATACCCAATCTGGGAGGGCCGAGAAAGATGCGGCGCAGACTCTTAGTCAGCGTCGTACACTCGGTCCTCCTGTACGGGACCCCGGTTTGGGCGGATACTCTTAAGTATCAACTGCTATATATATATACAACCTGGAGTGCACAAGCAAAAGTATAAAGTAATTGTGTATTGGTAAAACATATTTTTTTTTCTTTAAAAAGGAATACCTTTAATTTATTATAATTAAGTAGTTGTATAATATATGAACTGGATACCTCCCTAAACCACATGATATGGGTTTACTGCCATAGTTTGACGTGAGGTGTACACAGTCGGGGGGAATTGGTGAAAGGCATAGGGGTTAATCTACATGTGAGAGTACATAAGGTGGGGAGCTATGAAAAAATGAATAGTTTATTAGAAATTACTTATTAAATTGTAATTAATAAGAAATTATCAGATAAAAATGATTAAGTCGTAAAGGAATGGGGGTTAGTATATGTTTTGCGATTCACCGAGTTTATAATTGATTTTGTTACATTTAATGAGTATTTCGCATAAAAGACGAATTATTACTTGAGTAAAATTAATAGTGTTATGTCAGTTAAACGTCTTAAAAATGCTTTCTTGTGACAAGTGTGAAAAAGTGTACGTTGTCAAAAAACTGTTTGATGAGGCATAAGAAAATCTATGATGGTATACGGTTTTAGTGTTATTTATGCTCATCTTTGTTGCCAAAGGTGGAAAAAAAAAGTTATATTTAAATTTAGTATTTAGGTAGAAATTCGTTATCGCAAATCAACGCGACACCGGACGTCTGAATCGATAATGTACATGCATAATGACCTTAAATGGCTGAGGTCTTGAAAATTAAATACTCTAACATTATAAAAGTATAATATGATTATAGAAAGGTCCCCGAATGAATTTGCCGTAAATCCCAAAAATCATTACTACGGTTCTGCAATTAATATGAAAGTATTCTAAAAGTTATACATAAGTTATTAATTGTATTATAATATTATTTTATAATTTGTCGTTTTTTCGCAAATAACTTTTGAATATTTTTTTGTGATTCAGTTATTTGAAAAAAGGTAAGTTGCATGATCATTTTACTCTATATTAGAAATAGAAAAGAGTTTTTAAGCTTCGATTCGAAGTTGTGAAGATGTTAATTTTACTATGATGTGTTTATTTTTTATTTTTTTTTTGTCTGTTACTACTTTTTCTCAGATCTCACAAAACCGATTTCTTTCAACAATACGTCAAAAGATTACAAATCGTATATATTCGAAGACATAACCCTCAAAAATTAATAAAATTTTTAAGTCAGAGTAGATTTTTACCCTTTTTACATAAGGTTTAAACTATAATTTTAATCATAAGAGATACATTTAATTAATCAATTAAAAATTATTTTAAAAAATGGTGTTTCCGAACTTATTAAACACACAGTATAAATACATGGTGCGATTGCTTTAAAAAAAACCAGCACAGGGGGTCGTGTCATAGTGGTGACATAGCATAGTAGGATCAAGTATAATGATATCTGACAGTGATTAAAATCACTATAGTAAAAAATGCTTCGATACAAATCTTTAGATAGTGTTTAATTTCAAAAAATTGGTGGATTATTCCAAAAGCTACATAATCTGCTAGTTGCTTATTAATATTCTGATTCGGATGTATTCTCAATAAACTTTTTTATTTCATCATAACTTCTCTGAATAAAACTCATTTTTATGTAAAACCTATAAAATATAAAGAAACAAAGAAATTTATTATACATACTAATGACTTATTTTAAATCAGTACCATTTTAGTTAGTTCAATATCTACACAATAGTTTTAATTTTATTGCGATAATATGAAATATTTCCTACCCAGTTATTTAATTGAATTTTTGTATGACAGTTGCCAATATGATGTCACGCCAGCACCCACCTATGTAAAACTTATTTTTGAGATGTAAAGATTGCTGCACAAATAATTATTTATCATGCACAAACAACGGGGACCTTGTGCATATTTCTGCACAAACGATGTACAAACGAATGGAGAAGTAAAGACTACAAAAACTAGGAAAGGGGGGGCTGGAGGAATGGACCCGATAAAATAAGAGACTCGCCGATTTGAAATACAATTGTTAATCTTTTATATTTCAAATTAGTAAGAAATTCTAAACGCTATTTATTATTGTTTAGGATTCTTTTCCTTTTTTTAATATTATTGATGTTGTTATTTGGTTCATATAATTCTTACATTATCATAATTCTCGTTTAACAAATCTATGATATTATTTTTATAGTAACTCCGCCAGATCATGTTCACCGATTTTAATCATAAAAGGATCCTAAATATTAGAACAACCCATAGCTTAGTCTGACCAGACCCAATTTCATTAATGTTTTCATCTTCCAACACGTCGCTGAATTTCATTTTAATCTAGATATTTTTGGTTATTTTTAAATAATTAAATAATCAATTAAGTTCTGATTATTTTAATTGTAGAATATTTTCAACTTTAAAATTTAAATAGAAATGATTACTATGATTACTATTTAAGTGATTTATTACAAAAAAACCCAGCACAGTGGGGTCGTGGCATAGTTGGGTCCAGTATAGATGATATCTGACAGTCATTAAAATCACTATCATAAAAAACGCTTCGATGCAAATCTGTAGATAGTGTTTAATTTAAAAAAAAATTTGTTAAAATAGCATATTTTTGAATATGGTAGCCATTTGCGCATAGAAGATAAGTCGTCGGGACAAATTTTTTTTTTCATTTTATAGTACATAAAATAAGCTTTAATTTGATATATGTTTAAAGGACGCAGTATTTCGGGAACATTTTCAAAAATTAAGTTGAAAAAGTTACTTTTTTTTAATCCCCCCAGTGAACAGAATAAGTGTTAGATTTTCAAAAAAAATTATATCAAATGAAAGGGAAATATCTAAGGTTTCAATACAAAAAAATATTATTTTTATTTGTTCATTTTTGAAAAAGTTATGGCAGTTTTAAGTACAAAAAACATCCCGATAAAAGGTAATTTTTATCGCAAACATTACATTTTTTTTTAATTTTCGACAGCCATTTGCACATAGATGATTACATTTTTCGAAAAGTTATAACATTTTTAAGTTGAAAATTTAAAATCGAAAATTTTAACACAAAAATAGTGTTTTTTTAACTACGCAACCGTTTACATGCAAAAGATAAAGTGTCGGGACAAATTTTTTTTTCATTTTGTAGTACATAAAAAAAACTTTAATTTGATATATATTTGAAGGACGCAGTATTTCCGGAACATTTTCAAAAATTAAGTTTAAAAGTTAATTTTTGTAAAAAAGTTGCTATTTTAAATCCCCCCTAATGAGCAGGTTAAGTGATAGATTTTCAAAAAAATGAAAAGAAATGAAAGGAAAATATCTAAGGTTTTAGTATAAAAAAAAATTATGTTGAGTTGTTGATTTTTCAAAAAGTTATGGAAGTTTTAAGAAAAAAAAAGTGAAAAAATTTCGAACATAAGCGATTTTTAAATTTGTAATTTTTTTCAATTTATAAGGGTAATGTCTTCAACTAGATACGATTTGTGATCTTTTGACGTATTTTTTAAAGAAATCGGTCCAGTGAGAGCTGAGAAAAAGTGGCAACAGATTAATTATAAGAAAAAAATTAATACCTTCTCCGCTTCGCATTGAAGCTAAAATGCAAAACAAATAATGATTTCAATAAAATTTTTAGCTTTTCTCTTCACTGTAATTAGTAATAATTACTAATTTTAGTCAAGAAATTTTATAATTATTTTAAAATTTCCTGACTTCATATTAATCTTAACTGTACAATTTTTTAAATTCCTATTAAATTTTCTACTTGATGATGTCAATATCAAACTTGCAAGTTAATCTAAAAAATGTTATGGTTAAAAGTACAACTTCTTTTTACTATAAACTTCCGTAAAAACTTTTAACAAAGGACTAAAATAATAGGTTAAAAAGTAATCGAAATGTTGCACGAATTATTTTTAACATTAAAAATAAATAATAACTTATTATTTATTTTTTTGTTGTTTTTAATTAATTTTTTTATGTACGAATGCTCGTTTTTTACTATCTAAGAATAATCTCAAAAATGAAGTGACAGAAAAAATCGAATTGCAGATTTGAAATCAGCGTTAAAATGGGTTTAAAATGTATTATTTGGTCTCTGATGAAAATTCCTTGTAGACCAGTAAATGTATTTGTGCGTAACTAACAATGTATTTTGAAAAGTATTGCATCAATCTCTATCATTTTTTTACACATATACTATAATAGTAACAACTAATGTATAATTTTTTATAATGTCTCCGTAAAAAATTTCTATAAAAAATTATTAAATATCAATTTCATACTATATTTAATCGTGAAACTACTTACGGTGCAATAATGTAGTCGGCACTGGTTTTTATGGTAATGATGTGGGCCGTTAATTACAGAAAGAAACCAAAAATTCACTATTTATAATAATCTTTGCATGATATCGCAGCGCTGTCATTGAGGTCAGCGACGCGACGCCCGAAGACCATCTTTGGACGTCAAAAATAAGTAGCGTTAATGGCGACGCTGTGCGTGTGCGGATTGGTTCGTCGAGTCCGGTTATGCGACACGTCTGGAGCCAATGGCGTACATCTTTGACGTGGTCACTTCGACGACGGGAAGAATACTACGTATCAATTGTGGTGGGTCGCAAATGTCGGCCGTGTGGCATATACTGGACTTTGTACCGTGGCGTATGGCACGCGTTTTTTGTCTGTCAAACATAGTAAGGCGACGGGCAAAAAAGGTGGCTTGGGTCGCGGGGTACCTTATATCACGAAGCTAAAGAGAACCGTGTCAATTGCTGTAATAAATATTTATATAACATATTTATAAATCAAATAAATTATTACAGATGAATGGAGTTTATAAATCATTTTGGCATTTTATATACAGGGTGTTCAGTAAGTCAGGAAACGGGTTTCTATTGTTCTCATTGTTACAGACAATGAGAACAATAGAAACCCGTTTCCTGACTTACTGAACACCCTGTATAACATCAACATTGTTCCTTGTACGTAAGATTTGGATTGATACAATGCATTTAATTATTATTATTTGAATAAAAAAAAATGACAAAAATAATTTATAGATACTTTTTCGGAAGAAACAAATTTTTAAAAGTGACTAGTAATTTATGATTGAATTGTGTGTATTATAAATTAACTAAACGGTATGATTTTGTTGACTATTTCTCTTAAATGTTTATTTAAATTAGTTTTGTTTGAAAAGGCTTATGTATTTCTAAGAATATAATGCGTAAATATCACATTTTATGGCAGTGACGAGTATATCTTTTTTACAGACCCTCGTACTCATACCCCGAGAATTAATATTATTAAAACAACAAAATAGTAACTCTCTCAACGATTCCCATTATTTTCATTATCTTTAAATTATTTGATTTTAAACGGATTTTTACCGATTTTCTAAAGCTAAATTTTAAATGTTGCACTTTTTTCTCAAACTTCAAATTTTCATGGTGTTTTAAGCAAATGTATAAATAAAAATAAAAAAATATATTTTTTTTTGAAATTAGGGCCCATCAACTTATTATTTATTTTTTGTTGTTTTTAATTAATTTTTTTATGTACGAATACTCGTCTTTTACTATCTAAGAATAATCTCAAAAATGAGATGACAGAAAAAATCATTGTATGAAAAAGTTATACATATATCATATATTATAGATAATGAATGTTTTTATTAAAATTATAATTATAAAAACTGATAATAATAATTATTATAAAAAGTTATTGCTAAAAAGATTAATTAATGAAATGAAATGAACAAAGCTGTAGTTATCTTATTGTACTTCCTGTAATAATTTTAAAAGGCTAAGATGAAGAGACCTCGTTTTGATTATTCTCTTCTTCTTCTATGTTATTCCCTTTTTAAGACTATTTCTAAAAAAGTTAATTTTTTAAATTATTAATTTATTAAATTCAATATTATGTTTTAAAATTAATACCATAAAAAAACAAATTACTCTGTGTTTCAATACTGCACTTTTATTTTTTAATAATTCTAATTTACTTTTCTAATCAATTTTTAAAAATTGAATAGAAAATTAAACTTAAATTCAATTTAAATTTTAATGTAATGCAACGTGCTTTCTCGCTAGGGTCCTAACAGTTGGCTATGCTGTACCTAAACGAGACTACGCTATATAATTTATATCCGACTTGAAGGGCTGTGAGCTATAAAATATAAACTGTCAAATAAATAAAAAAAATTTATGGGTAATTATAACCTAAATGAATCTCATGAGATGTTGGCTGGTAATCCAAGAGAAGTGAGTCGACGACGGCGTACGCACACAGAACTTCGTTATTAATAATAGCGATTAGTTAATGAATAAGAAAGAGTTACCGTGAGAAAGGTGAAATGACATTTGTATACAGGGTGATTTTTTTATCATAACCCACTCAATTACTTACAGAATAATAATAATTTAAACATTTTTTTTTTTTATTATCTTTAGTTACACATTATTATTGAATTTTTAACTATGTAATACTTTTTAAGTTCATCCCTTATGCCTTGGAAGGGGGTAAACTTTGTTTTTTTAAATGGTAACACATATTTTTAATTTAATAAAATGTTTGAGTTTTTAATTTAATAGTAAATGGCATTTGAATTTTTAATATAACTTTATTAGCTTATTAGATATAAACATTTAAAGTTTCAAAATTTTGAGTTAATATACATGTATAATACACATGGGATTGTAAATACAGGTAGCTAATTGGATTTTTATGACATTGCTGTCTCAGTCACGGATTGTTTATTATCAATTATGATTATCAATAGATATACTTTCTGTATTGTCAGTTAGTGTATTTATAAACTCATAACAATGTGCCTTACTACAATTGATAATAACAATGCTGTGTACCTGCTAATATCGATGTTATAAAAAACCAATTAGCTACCTATATTTGTAATCCCTTGTGTATTATACCTGTATATTAATTCAAAAATTTGAAACTTTAAATGATTATATCTAATAAACGAATTAAGTTATATTAAAAATTCAAATGCCATTTACTATTAAATTAAAAACTCAAACATTTTATTAAATTAAAAATATGTGTTACCATTTAAAAAAACAAAGTTGACCCCCTTCCAAGGCATAAGGGATGAACTTAAAAAGTATTACATAGTTAAAAATTCAAGAATAATGTGTAACTAAAAATAATGAAAAAAAAAAATGTTTAAATTATTATTATTATTCTGTAAGTAATTGAGTGGGTTATGATAAAAAAATCACCCTGTATATATATATATTATTTAGTCAAGTACAATACAGCTATAATCATAATGTTAAATGTTCTAGTAGAAAAAGCTTCATTACTCATAAATGTAGGGGCTCACAGTGCCCTAATGACTCTTAATTATTCCTGGAATTAGTTCCAATAACTTCTTTATCTTCTTATTTTAAAAATTATTTTTTTACTTTTTAGTTAAATAATCTGTTATAACTCATAATGGAGAGTATCCCACCAGTGAACGTAATCGTTTTTACAATGTAAATTAATTATAAAAACAATTGTAAAATGTGTGATAGAGAATATCTGGCTCATCTCAATCGCGTTACCACCAGGCTTATGGTATTAATAAAAGTTTCCGAGTATTTTTCCATTTAACGATATGAATTAAACTAATAATATTACTACATTAATCTAGTATAAAAGTTTTGTTCAACATTTTTTATTAATAAGAAGAAAATTATCCAACAACAAAAACATTCTTCGTAAAATATTAGTGAGCTGTTTAAAACTTAGGTTTATAACGATTACAGACATTTAAATGTTATAAAATGTGATTCAATATAAAAAGTTATATCAAAGGTAAGCTATACGATAAATGCTTAGGCTTCTTCTAGGTATAAAAAGAAAATTCTTATGGAAGAAGCAATAATGAGCGTAGTTTGCTTCTGCAGCAAGTCTTTCGTTGTATATTAGATGATATACCAGTTCATGCCGATATTTCGACAAAATTAATTAATCAAAACATTATAATAATTTTTTCACTATTTTACATGGGTTGATTTATAATCTTAAATACAGTATACTTACTGGCCATTCATTACTTATCTGTATGGAATAACATGTCAAACAATTCCTATATTTCGCGCAATTATCACATGCCTTATGAGTTTTGCACGTCCAATTTTCGCGTATTTTCACATTTTTTCCTTTAAATGTGCAGCTTTCACATTCTGTAAGAAATTATTCATAAATTTTTATACGTCAATATATTTTTAATATACACAGAACCGTAGCAACTAATTATTGCGCCCGTAAAGAAATATAAATTATAATAATAAATTAAGCTGAAAACATTTTCAAATTACAATAAAAGTTGTGTTTTTTATCTTTTCATTATTGTTTTATTTAATTAATTACATTTTTAACGATAATAATTTTATTTAAATCTGTAAATTTTAAAAATAGAATTATACAAAAAAAATTAAAATCAACATAATAATATTTAGCACGTAACGTTTAAAAAAACATTTAAATAACATTATTTAATATTAATTTTAAATATAATCAAATTAAAACTTTACTAGTTTTTTTTCCCAGTCAAGTGATCAATAAGTTTGTCTGTATTCAAAGTATTTACCAATATATTTTCGATAGATAAAATAGCAAAAACAGATATTTGATCTTGTCCCCCATTGTCGATCTTAAATAGTTTTTAATAAGTTTTAACTTATTGAATTATCTTTCACACGTCGCTACAGTTATTGACAAAATCAAAATATGCAAAAAGCTACGATAATGAAGAGATAATGCTTGAGACTTAAAATCTTTTACTTCGGAAATAAAATATAGTCTAATAAGTTATCTATTAAACTACTACCATACAAATATTCAAAACCTTCAGCAATTTCAGACATTTTTTCTAATTGATTTTTTAGTTCAGTAAGAATTTGGTCATAAACTTCACATATATTTTTTTTGAATTGACTTTGTTGAGATAACTATCAAAAGTTTTTATACCAATTCTATAAAAAATTATGAGTAAAGTTTCAATTTTTTGAGTTAATATACATGTATAATACACGAGGGATTACAAATACAAGTAAATAATTAGTTTTTTATGACTGCTATCACAAACTCTAAGCGTTTATTGTCAATTGTGACTTTATCAATAGATATGCATTTTGTACTGCCAGTTGGTGTATTTATAAACTGATAACAATATACGTTACTACCATTAATAATAATGAATATCGACGCCAAGAATAACTAATTAGCTACCTGTAAATATAATTATTCGTATATTATACATTTAGGTTGAATTTTGAATCATTGCTGCATTAGTCCTATCACTGATTTTGGTCCAACAAAGGTGTTTTCTATAACTTTCTTCATTAGAAAGTCTGTTTTTTCATTGTTAATCACATGCTAGTGTAACTTTATTGAATCTTACTAGTGATTCTAAAGTTTCCCTGAATTCAAGGACTAGCTTTGAAGTTACTTGGTTATTACTAGGTGTCTCCAGAGCGGCGTGATTATCGCTTAGAATAGTGATGTTCCTTTTTTTGATTACTAGCAGATTTTGGGCTCTTACTAGTATTTCTATTACCTCTATTTGAAGCACAAAGGGTGTTGTACCCATTAACATGCTGATATTTATACAAGATTTTAATCTCCAAAAGCCAGTACTTACTTTTCCTAATTTCTTGACGCTATTTGAATAAAATTATAGACCCTCCTCTCCTAGTCAGGTGTTTTATATTCCATTCCCTACATAATAAGATCTCATCTTTGTAGGGGATGTTATTTTGGAGAATAGGATTGATACTTTCTGAGAGATAGCGCATTATACTCTGGTTTATCTCTTTTAGTATTTTACCATGTTCTACACTTTCGCTGAAGTTATATTAAAAAGTTAAATGTCATTTACTATTAAAATACTACATATTAAAAACTCAGACATTTTCAAAATTTAAGTGGTATATTTTTCATGAATCAGTGATTAAACAATTATTTTGATTCTTCTATTTTTAATAATATCAAATTTTTGAACTGTCATTAAAAAAGTAAATTTATTTAATATAGTATAAACACTATTACTTGCGAAAAAATGTAAATTATGCTTTGTTAAAATATATTTTTAAATATGTAATAAAAATTATGGTTAGGAGCTAAATATACTCACGTTCTATATCGTTATCTATTTAAAAAAATATATTACTGAATCAATAAAACAAATTTATGTAACTTCAACGTTTTAATAGTCTTGTTTTTAATTATATCGCCCAATAAAACTTCGTCTGGCGTAAATGGATGTGGTTTGATGGGTCTTAGTTCCCCAAATTTGTTTAGAAAATTATATAAATTAGTTATATACATATATATTTATGACGATGGTCAATGTTAAAATACCTTCGTCGAACATCAATGGGTGAGATCTTGGTGGTTCTTAATTACCCGAAAGATTAGAAAATTGTATGAATTATATAATTAAACATATCTTAGAGTGGAGGAATATATATAAGTAGCTTTTATTTTATTTCCGCGTATGACAATACCTATACATAACTTTAAGGTATACCTTATTTTCAGGCTTAAGAAATTTTTAGGCCTTACTGTTCAAATTTGTATATATAGGTATCAAAGAAACCATAATAATTTTCAAGTCAATCAGATAAGTTACCCGTGTCGACTTAGGATTGAAAATTGCCCAATTTGAGTAGTTTTTATTATTTAAATAGAAACGATCGTTGAATGAAAAAAATAACAAAGAATATAAATTATAGATCTAAATTATTGTACAATGTTAATTTTAACAATTTTCCACATAAATTCGTTAGTTTTCCAAGAAAATAATAAAATATGCCAATTTTCATAAATTTGTTAAATTTACTATATATTTTATATAAAAATCATATAAATCAAGAATGCGGAAATATATAAAAACTATTTATTTAAAAAAAAAAAAACTAAAGTTGATCGACTCTCAATAGTATTAATAAGTCAAAACTTATTGGTTTTTCAAAACAAGAAAGATCTACTGAGGAAGAGCAGGCAATAGCAGTTTACAATGCATTAGCTGAGTAGAGTTTATTAGAAGACGAAGAAACTTTGTGTAGCGTCAGAAATGCTTCAAACACACACCCAAAGAAAAACCTCAATCAAAATTGAAAGAGAAATTTTATCAAGGGTTTATGATAATGTTTTATTAATACGAACAAAATAACTATTCTTATAAATAATTATTGTTCAAGACAAGAAAAAAAAATATCATATTGATAAATATATCATTGATTCAATAGTAATGATATATTTATCAAATTGAACAATGAATTTATTATATAGATCGAGGTTTTTCTCTGGGTGCAGGTTGCATAAATGCAATTTGTGATCTACAAGAACAAAAATTAGACAAGAATTTATTATACCTACCTTGTAAACATAATTTTTAAAATCTTATATAGCGAAGAGTTTTTGAATTTAAAATTCCACAAGTAACACATCAAGTCTAGTAATATCACTGTTTTAAAATTTTCAAAAAAATTGGTCTCACATTGATATAAACAATTACAAAAGATACCATAAAGATTTATCAATTCACATTGCGTTTTTAAACGATAAAGAAAACTTAATTGACTTTATCAAAAATATATGTTCTCGCGGTGATTACTTCGAATTTTTAGAAATTTGTTTAATTTTTCTTTAAAAAAATAAAATACAATTCGTACTCCTAGAGCTATGTATCATTCTAGATGGATAGTAACAGCAATTCATTGTTTAAAAATTTATTTATATAGAATCAATACTGTATTACTAGCTCCTCGATAAAAGCTTTTGTTAATATATGTATATTTATTGTAAAATTGTATGTAAAAGTTTCGATAACTTGTTCAATGTCAGTAAAAGCTCCTAATCAAGATTTAAATTTTATAAATATTTTCGGTCTTATAAAACCATTGATAAGAATGTTTCTACAAAACCAATTAAAAAATATGTAATCACTTGTGGTATCTAATGGACGAAACAGCAGCGTAATCTTTTTTGACGATTCTAAAGAAATTATTGTACAAAATATCGAAACTATGACAAGAGACCACAATGAAAATACCTCAAAATAGTTTTTAGTTCAATCGGATCAAATGAAAAATTACTATCATAAAAAACGCTTCGATGCAAATCTGTATATAGTGTTTAATTTTAAAAAATTAATGGATTATTCCAAAAGCTACAGGATCTCCTATTTCAGTATTTATATTCTGATTACAAGTTTTATGATTTAGAAGTTTAATATATGAATAAATAAATATACAGGGTGATTTTTTTATCATAACCCACTCAATTACTTACAGAATAATAATAATTTAAACATTTTTTTTTTTCATTATTTTTAGTTACACATTATTCTTGAATTTTTAACTATGTAATACTTTTTAAGTTCACCCCTTATGCCTTGGAAGGGGGTCAACTTTGTTTTTTTAAATGGTAACACATATTTTTAATTTAATAAAATGTTTGAGTTTTTAATTTAATAGTAAATGGCATTTGAATTTTTAATATAACTTAATTCGTTTATTAGATATAATCATTTAAAGTTTCAAATTTTTGAATTAATATACAGGTATAATACACAAGGGATTACAAATACAGGTAGCTAATTGGTTTTTTATAACATCGATATTAGCAGGTACACAGCATTGTTATTATCAATTGTAGTAAGACACATTGTTATGAGTATATAAATACACTAACTGACAATACAGAAAGTATATCTATTGATAATCATAATTGATAATAAACAATCCGTGACTGAGACAGCAATGTCATAAAAATCCAATTAGCTACCTGTATTTACAATCCCATGTGTATTATACATGTATATTAACTCAAAATTTTGAAACTTTAAATGTTTATATCTAATAAGCTAATAAAGTTATATTAAAAATTCAAATGCCATTTACTATTAAATTAAAAACTCAAACATTTTATTAAATTAAAAATATGTGTTACCATTTAAAAAAACAAAGTTGACCCCCCTCCAAGGCATAAGGGATGAACTTAAAAAGTATTACATAGTTAAAAATTCAAGAATAATGTGTAACTAAAGATAATAAAAAAAAAAAATGTTTAAATTATTATTATTCTGCAAGTAATTGAGTGGGTTATGATAAAAAAATCACCCTGTATATATATATATATTAATAAGATATAAATATAAATAGTACTTATCTCAAAAAAAATATAATCCATACATTTTACAAAAAGTTATAGCATTATAAAGTTAAAAATATAAAAAAGAATTTTTTTACAAAAATCATATTTTTTTTATTAACTTTGATGACCGTTTTCACCATAAAACAAAATAAAGTCCGAAATTTTTTTTTCCATAATAAAGTATATTGCACTACCATTAATTTAAAATATACATAAAAGTTTCAGAATTTCCGGAACACATTCAAAAGTCAAGTTGTAAAAGTTAATTTTTGTGAAAAAGTTGTCATTTTAAATCCCCCTGTAGGTAAAGGTAAAGGCAGGTAAAGGGTCAGATATAAAAAAAATATAAATCAAATGAAAGGTAATAATATCATGCATCTAAAAAAAAAAAAATTGTTTTGATTTGTTCATTTTTAAAAAAGTTATGGCAATTTTCAGTAAAAAAAAACCCAGCACAGGGGGGTCGCGGCACAGTGGTGACGTGGCATAGTTGGATCAAGTATAATGATAACTGACAGTGATTAAAGTCACTATCAAAAAAAAATGCTTCGATGCAAATCTTTAGATAGTGTTTAAATTTAAAAAATTGGTGGATTATTCCAAAAGCTACATGATCTGCTAGTTCCTTATTAATATCCTGATTAAGATAAAGTATGTCGAATGAAAAAGGTATTATTAAAAAATATTATTTCTCATAAAAAAAAAATGTTGATCCATACACTTTTCAATAAGTTATAGCATTATAAAGTTAAAAATGTAAAAAATATAATCGAGAATTTTCACACAATAATAGCATTCGGTAGACATTTTCATAGTGAAAATAAAATAAGGTCAAAAATTTTTTTTTTGCATAATAAAGTATATTACATTAGCTTTATTTTAAGATATATATAAAAGTGTCAGACTTTCCGGAACACTTTCAAAATTTAAGTTGAAAAAGTAAATTTTTTTTAAAAAAGTTGTCATTTTAAATCCCCTACTGTGGGCAGGTAAAGGGTCAAATTTATAAAAAAAATATATCGAATAATAAGTAAAGACCTCAAGCATCTATCAAAAAAAATTATATTCATTTGTTCTTTTTTGAAAAAGTTATGGCAGTTTTAAGTAAAAAAAATTTTAAAATTTTCAAAAATTAGCGATTTTTAAATTTGTAATTTTTTTGGGGGTTTCCCCCATTTACGGGGAACGAGGGAATTTTTTTCAATTTTTGAGGGTTATATCTTCGACTAGATACGATTTCTGATCTTTTGGCGTATCATTGAAAGAAATCTGTTCGGCGAGAGCTGAGAAAAAGAGGTAACAGGTACAAAAAGAACACATCTTAGTAAAACTAATACCTTCTAAGCTTCGCATTGAACTTATAAATCTTTGATTTCAAATTCTGAAAATGTTCATATTATTTTACTATGTGGTTTTATTTTGTAGCTATCATTTATTTTCTCAGCTCTCACTTGACCTACTTTTTTTACAAATTTTTTTTTAAAATTAAACATTATCTACAAATTTGCGTCGAAGCGTGTTTTATGATAGTGATTATAATCACTGTCAGATGACATGTATACTGGACACAACTATGCCACGACCCTACTGTGCCGTCACCCCAATATTTTGGTTTTTTTTTCTATGAACTAATTTACTTTTTCGTCAAATTAAATTCGTCATTTTAAAATAATAACCTCTTTAAAACAACTAAATTTTATCGTATTTATACTTATAATCATTTCAGAAAATGTTTGATCAGTAGGTGATATTTTTTTTTGTTTTTGTTATATTGTATCTGCAATTCATTCATCCCACCACAAACTAGGCATATTGTGGTGAATTAATTATTATTTATTACACTGTGTAAATTTTATTTTCTTAATAAAAGAAAAATATGCAAACCGTTAGAAAATGTTTTAAATCATTTAAAAAATAATTATTATGTAACAAATCGAAATAAAGAATTTTTCTTTACTGACTGGATTCCTCAATTTTCATATTTTACCAGTAATAATAATTTAAACCATCTAGCAAAATACAATTCAATAATTGGTTGATTGAAAATTTACGGTAAAAAAAAAAAGACAAAAAAGAAAATCTAAAATCGATTATTTTTACAATAGTTGGAAAGACTATTAAAATAACAAAATAAATTAAATTTTTTATTTAAAAATAATAAACTCATTGCTGAAGACTGCTGGAAATTTTAATAAAAAGGATTATAAACTGATGAAAGTTTACATGACTAGAAAAAATATCAAAATATAGAAAGATTTATGTGTTTTCATTGATTCTATCTTTTAATAATATGTGTATTTATTATATAATAAAATTTGTGTTTTTAATATTTATTAATAATTTTTTATGTAGTATTAATTAAATTAATACTTATAATACAAAAACATGTTTTATGTTGGAGGAAAATTAAAATATATTAATAGCCCATCAACATTTTTTTTTTAATTTTTGCCAGTCAATGTGTGCCAAAATATTCATATATTTTCTTTTTTTTATTATATTGATACTATACCTTTATTAGTTTTATTAGTTTCATTTATTAATTTTCATCAATTGTATCTTTTAATAATATAATGTAATAAAATTTATGCTTTTAATATATATGAACAATTTTATTATGAAGTATTAAATAAGATAAATTTACGCTTGTAAATGTTTCCAGTATTATTAATTATGCAATAAGTAAAAATTGTGTTTTATTAAGTGAAATATTAAAAGATTGAAAAAAAATAGTTGCTAGGAACTATAAAATTATTATAATTAATATATTTAATACCATTTATATATTTGTTTGCTTAAATATACAAAATATCATGCACATTTTCCCTTTCTCCTCCTATTTATGAAAGAATATACTAATGAATCCATAAAAATAAATTAATCATCTTCAAAGTTTTAAAAGTGTTAATTTTTATTGCATAGCTCGACGAAAGTAACTATTTACCTTCTTTCGTCATAAATTAATAAATGCTTTGTGGAATTTAGTTCCTGAAAATTTTATAAAATATTGTGGGTTATATCTTACAACACACAATTATTTAAAAGGCGGTAGACTTTTATTAAACAAAATTATAACACTAAAATAGACGTATAAACACTAAAAGAAAATATATGTATATACAGTAAGGAAAAATAAAATAATCGAAGTAAACATAATACACGATGACAACAGCGGCGGGGTGTAGCGGTCGTGTAGCGTATCGCGGACTAGACAGTCTGAACTGAACTAACTGAACTGACTGATTCTTCCGATATATATATAGCTCCGATAAGGCTCTCGCTAATTCTAGAATATTCTATACCCGCGTAGGTTATCTTATGGCGTTATCGAAGTTTCTCGAAGGTTTTTGATAACGAGAACATTCGAGAATATTCGTTGCGTATGTTTTGGTCGCTACATCACTCCCCTACCAGTGACGGAGTCAAGCGGAGCCTACTTGAAGACGGTCTGGAAAATGGACTCTTCTTCCGGAACGTGTCCTTTGATCCTCCCTGGGAATGGTAATGGGTGTATGTGTCTGGATCTTTTTCGGAATATTTTCCTTAGAGTATTCATCTGCCATGATGTATGCTGGTTTAAGTCTATCTATAGTAACTGTAACTTTCTTCTTATTAATATCAATAACAAAAGTTTTTTCGTTCCTACTTATGACTCGATAGGGACCATCATAGGGCATTTGAATTCCGTTTTTGGGCCCATCATGTCGAATGAATACGTACTCTGTGGTTGCTAGATCCTTGAAAACGAAATTTTTCTTCTCGCCATGTCGTGTACCATTGACTGGTCGGATCTGCTGAATGTGATGTCGAAGGTCTTTGATAAACTCAGCTGCGTCGTCGCACTTGGCGGTATTATTATTTGACGTGAGGAATTCACCAGGGAGTCTAAGTGGCTCTCCATAGACTAATTCTGCCGAGGTGGATTTAAGATCGTCACGCCAAGCTGCTCGGATACCCAATAAGACTGTCGGAAGAGTTTCTGTCCATCGATTATTCTGATGACATTTAATAGCGGCTTTAAGCTGCCGATGGGATCGTTCCACCATGCCATTNGAACTGACTGATTCTTCCGATATATATATAGCTCCGATAAGGCTCTCGCTAATTCTAGAATATTCTATACCCGCGTAGGTTATCTTATGGCGTTATCGAAGTTTCTCGAAGGTTTTTGATAACGAGAACATTCGAGAATATTCGTTGCGTATGTTTTGGTCGCTACATCACTCCCCTACCAGTGACGGAGTCAAGCGGAGCCTACTTGAAGACGGTCTGGAAAATGGACTCTTCTTCCGGAACGTGTCCTTTGATCCTCCCTGGGAATGGTAATGGGTGTATGTGTCTGGATCTTTTTCGGAATATTTTCCTTAGAGTATTCATCTGCCATGATGTATGCTGGTTTAAGTCTATCTATAGTAACTGTAACTTTCTTCTTATTAATATCAATAACAAAAGTTTTTTCGTTCCTACTTATGACTCGATAGGGACCATCATAGGGCATTTGAATTCCGTTTTTGGGCCCATCATGTCGAATGAATACGTACTCTGTGGTTGCTAGATCCTTGAAAACGAAATTTTTCTTCTCGCCATGTCGTGTACCATTGACTGGTCGGATCTGCTGAATGTGATGTCGAAGGTCTTTGATAAACTCAGCTGCGTCGTCGCACTTGGCGGTATTATTATTTGACGTGAGGAATTCACCAGGGAGTCTAAGTGGCTCTCCATAGACTAATTCTGCCGAGGTGGATTTAAGATCGTCACGCCAAGCTGCTCGGATACCCAATAAGACTGTCGGAAGAGTTTCTGTCCATCGATTATTCTGATGACATTTAATAGCGGCTTTAAGCTGCCGATGGGATCGTTCCACCATGCCATTTGCTGAAGGATGATAGGCCGTAGTTCTAAGATGGTTCGTACCAGTCAGGTAATTAAGTTGCTTGAAAAGGCATGACTCGAATTGTCTTCCTTGATCTGTTGTGATACGAAGAGGGGTACCAAATCTTGCAATCCAATGTGTATAGAAGGCTCGTGCTACAGTTTCCGCTTCTTGATTTTCCAATGGAACTACTTCAGGCCATCGAGTAAATCTATCGATGCACGTGAGGCAGTAACGAAATCCTTCGGAATAAGGCATAATTATTAAATCTAAATGAACATGCTCAAATCTTCGAGACGGTAGAGAAAATGACCCAAGGGGTGCTGTGACATGTCGCGTGATTTTGGCTCGTTGACATTCGACACATGCCCGTGCCCAATGTCTGCAATCTGCGTCAATTCCTGGCCACACAAACCGCTGTTTTACAAGCTTCACTGTGGCTTTAACTCCTGGATGTGCAAGGCGATGTATGGTATTGAAAACTGTTCGTCGAAAAGGCTTTGTAACAAAAGGTCTGGCGATTGAAGTTGATGTGTCGCAGAACACTAAGACATTCGTGCCTGGTAATTCCACTTGCTTAAGTCGCAATCCGGTGTTTTCTTGTGCATACTTTTTCAATTCGTCGTCTCCCTGTTGTGACATTGCTAAAGCAGTGTAGTCTAACGTGTCTGATAATGCGTCCACGCGTGATAGGGTATCAGCCACGATATTCTGTTTACCAGGAACGTACCTAATATCCGTGGTGAATTGTGAAATAAAGTCCAAGTGTCTGAATTGTCGTGGTGTGCACTTATCCGATTTCTGTTGAAATGCGAAAGTGATAGGTTTGTGATCGGTGTATATAACAAACTCGCGTCCTTCCACCATATGCCGAAAATGTTTGACAGCGAGATAGATCGCAAGAAGTTCTCGATCGTAAGCTCCGTATTTTGTCTCAGTCGCCGTGAGTTTCTTGGAAAAGAAGGCGAGGGGTTGCCACTCGTCATTGATGAACTGTTGGAGAGTTGCGCCAACCGCTGTGTTTGAAGCGTCGCTTACAATAGCCAGTCGAGCGTTGTCACATGGGTGCGCGAGAAGCGTGGCTGTGGCGAGTTCCTCCTTGCATTTCTCGAACGCTGAAATTGCTTCTGGTGTCCAATTAATAGGTGCTTTACCTTTTAGATTAGGTACTAAGAGATCACTTAGTGGTGATTGTGCATCTGAAGCTCTAGGTATAAAACGACGATAGAAGTTTAACATACCTAAGAACTGTCGTAGACCCTTAGCTGACGTTGGCCTCTTGTAGCTCAATATGTCAGCGACTCTATCACGTCGAGGTCACCAATCTTCTTTAGAAATCATGTAGCCCAAAAACTTTACTTCTGGTTGTCCAAAAACGCATTTTTTAGGATTGAGAACCAGAGAGTATTCGCGTAGTCGCTCAAAAATGATCTGTAAATGTTTGATGTGTTCTTCTTCAGAAACAGATGCCACGAGTATGTCGTCAATGTAACTGAAACAAAAATCAAGTCCACGGAGTACTTCGTCAATAAATCGTTGGAACGATTGTGCTGCGTTTCGAAGTCCAAAAGACATAAAGAGGAATTCGTAAAGTCCAAATGGTGTCNGAACTGACTGATTCTTCCGATATATATATAGCTCCGATAAGGCTCTCGCTAATTCTAGAATATTCTATACCCGCGTAGGTTATCTTATGGCGTTATCGAAGTTTCTCGAAGGTTTTTGATAACGAGAACATTCGAGAATATTCGTTGCGTATGTTTTGGTCGCTACAATATATACGAAAACATGTTTTATGTTGGAGGAAAATAAAAAATATATTAATAGCCCATTAACATTTCTTTTTTTTCAATTTTTGCCAGTCAATGTGTGCCAAAATATTCATATATTTTCTTTTTTTTATTATATTCATACTATGTCTTATAAAAAAGGTGGAAATTATGTTCAATATTCAAAATATACTCACTTTTCTCTTTGTTTCCTATTTGTGATAGAAAATATTAGTTAATCAATAAAAAAAAAAAATTTAACTTCAATATTTTAAATGTATTCACAAACATAAACATAAATATGAGGAAAATCAATATTGACGTTTATCTGAAGTCTAAAGGTGAAAACTTAGTAGGGCTTTGTTTCCCAAAAATTTAGAAAACTGTATGAATTATATATATAAAATATATCTAGGGTGGAGAAAAATATAAAAATATATTATTAGCTTCAACATATTTTTTCTATTTTTGGCTATGTCAACGTGAGTGAGATTATTCACCTATTTTCTATTATTTTAGTATATTGATATAATAATTTGTGAAAATAGTGTTTTATTAAGAGAAATATTTAGATTTAAAAAAATTGTGACTAGGATCTATAATATTAGTATTTAATATTATTAAAATATTTGTATTCTTGAATATTTAAGATTTAATACTTACGTTCCAAACTTAAATTTCCTGTAATATAAAAGGAAAAATACAAAATTGATAAAAAAAAAATTATTATTTGAATTTTGACGTATACATGTCTGGCGAGTATAGGAATATTGTGTCTCTCTCGAATCTTTAAGAGTCTAGTTGTCATATTCTAGGAAGTTCTTTAATTAAATCCAAGTTAAAATACTTACATTTCAATTATTATAACATAAAATACATTGTAACGCCAGTTATACGACATGTACATCAATGTTTACCGTTAGTTATTTCAAACCGCTAATTGGCTATATTATAACTTGGTGTTTCTTATTTTAGTCACACGTAACAAAACTTCGAGTCAGTTTAAAGTGCAAAGCAGAAATAAAATAAATTTTAGTGTTAATAGGCGATATCCAGTTTTTTATATTAAATTGACCAGATAATGAGTGAAGTAAGAAAATGGCTCTAATAATATTACTAATGTTGTAGAAATAGCTTTTTAAACACATTTAATAGAAATGATACAGTTCGCATAGAACAATAGTATATTATTAAAAATATTTAATAAGATGAATTTATCAACTTATCATTATAATAAACCAAAAAAAAAAAATATATATAAATAAAATTTACACAAAAATTAATATTTAGTTATATGTGTTATGAATAGATGTGTTTATTTTGTTTTTATTTATAAACACATTTACTTACTCGCAAATTCTGCAAAATAAAAGTATATTATGAATAAATATTAAGTATTAATTAACAGTGAATAGTACAAAAGAAAAAAAAATCTAAATGATAAAATTCTAAGTCAAAAATTAATAATGTACTCAACAAAAATTTGAATTTAATGTTATTGTTATTCTATTTAACTTAGATCTCATAAACTTGTTGGTACTGATATAACTGTTTTAATAGATTCAAATAATTAATACGCATTAATAGAATGTTTTATAGTAAACTAAAATCTAATGAACATTTTTATACTGATCTAATTAAAGTGTTAATTACTTGTAAGTTTAGAAACCAAAATTTTAAACTTAAACAATTGCATTTTAAGCCGAGAATACGAATGCAAATTATTGATATTTGACCGACAGTAGAATAGTTTAATTGAATTTCAAAGTTGATTTAGTTAAATTACTTAAAAATAGGTTATGGAACTAAATTTTTTTTTACCTAACATTTTCATCAAGTATTATATTTACAATACTATATTTATTATTTAGTTATTAATACTATATAGATTATTTCAACATTATTTTGTGACCAATTGTATTTTCAAATATAGAATATTTCTATGCCCGCCATCATTAAAAATAATTAAACCAAGGGGTTTTTTACAAGTTACAAAAATATTTTTACAATCATAATAGTTTAATCTTTGATTTAAATAAATTTATTAAATTTACCGATAATGGCTTTACCACCTTGTACTGCTAAAATGTTAAAATAACAACTATTATAATAAATATTCTTAGTTAAATTTATTATCTAACTAAATTAACTAAAAATATATATACATTTTTTTAATTCCCATTAGAATTATAAAGTATTATATTAGAATATTAATTATATCTAGCTGTGTATATTTTCTGTTCTATGAATATAGAAAGTAGAACTTTTTTAACTTAATTGTCAAAAAAGTTCCAGATATACTGTCACTTATATATATATATTGAATTAAAGCTTATGTAAAATAATGTTATATGAAAAATACAAATTTAAACTTTTTTTTGTTTTTATAGTGAAAACGGATATCAAAGTTAATAAATTAAATACAAAGTCAAGTTATTCATTTAAATGATTACTATGAGTATATGTCAATAAATGTGTGATTTTTTTAAGTAAAGTACTTAGTTTTTAAAAATCAAGTACAATGAGCAAAAAATATTAAATGTTGTTTGTATATAAAAAAAAAACACAAAAAAAAAAAAGAATTCTGATAACATTAAATTATTTCTGTAATTTAAAAATATTAAAAAAAAATTGTCACTACTAATTATAAAATTATTATAATACTAATATTTAATAATAATAAAATATTTGTTTACTTGGATATTTAAAATTTACTACTTACATTTCGTACTAAAACTTCCTGTATTACAAAAGCAAAAATTAATTAAAAAAATAAAATTTTAATTTTAACTTTAATACATATGTGGGAATATTGTTGGACGTCTTCCCTAAACCATTAATGTTTAGTCAACAAATGTGATATTTTAGAAAGTTTATATTATTTCATATCTAGATATTGGAATGCTAAAAAATTTTACATTAAATATATTTTGAATCTCCGCTTAAATGACATTTAGATCAATATATACAATATTTCAACACATACCACCTATTGGTATTATCTTCAACCAGTATGTTATAGTTTTAAATAGATAAATAGTAATTATAATTATATATTTTCAAATATTCAACATTAAGAAATCAATATGAAATACAAAATTACAACAAATAATTTTCTGTAGTAACTTATGACATAGAAAATTCCAGCAACTTTAATAATAATGATTATATCTGAAAATCTAAATTTTATAAATTCATTTTCAACCGTAAACTGAAAGTTGTGAAAATTGTGCCAGACTATTATTTAATTGACAGTCACCCGAGTTAATTTCACTTATAATGCTCTTAATAACAGAAATTAAAATTTGAGATAATTCATAATAATATTATTTAGTATTCAAAATAGGTCAAGTTATTGTTCATATTTATGAGTACTTTTACTTACTTTTCAATTCTGAAAATTAAACATGTAAATAAAAATCTGATCATATATATATATATATTATATTATAAACTAAAATCTAATAAAAATTTGCATACTGATCTAATTAAAGTGTTCATTACAAGTAAGTTTAGAAACCAAAATTTTAATTTTAAACAATTGCATTTTATGCCGAGAATAGGAATGCAAATTATTGATATTTGACCGACAGTAGAATAATTTAATTCAATTTCAAAGTTGATTTAATTATATTAGTTAAAAATAGATTATGGAACTAACTTTTTTTTTTACCTAACATTTTCATCAAGTATTATATTTACAATACTATATTATTTAGTTATTAATACTATATAGATTATTTCAAAATTATTTTGTGACCAATTGTATTTTCATGAATATTTCTATGCCCGCCACCATTAAAAATAATTAAACTAAGGGGTTTTTTGCAAGTTAGAAAAATATTTTTACAATCATAATAGTTTAATCTTTGATTTAAATAAATCTTTTAGATTTACCTTTAAAGGATTTACCACCTTTTGTAGCTAAAATGTTAAATTAACAACTATTATGAATAATTATTCTTGGTTTAATTTATTATATAACTAAATTAACTAAAAAAATATATACATTTTTTTAATTCCCATTAAAATTATAAAGTATTATATTAGAATATTAATTATATCTAGCTGTGTATATTTTCTGTTCTATGAATATAGAAAGTAGAACTTTTTTAACTTAATTTTAAACTATCGTATAACTATTCGGTTGTATAAACACAACCGAATAGTTTATTTTTAGCATAAACTATCGAATATTTTTGGAATCACTATCGAATAGTTCTAATAGTGGACAGCTATCGATTAGTTCAATAGTTACTATTCGATATTTCTCATCACTAATTTAAATGATTACTATGAGTAATGTCTAGCTTTTTTTTATATTACTCTCTAATAGATAAATACCATTAGATTCAAAGAGATAATAAACAATGTTTAATTTCCTTTTTTTTAATAACTCAAACAAAGGGTTTTTAACCAGTTAAAGAAATATTTTTTCAACCATAAATGTTCAATCTTTGATTTAAATAAATTGTATAGACTTACGTGTGTTACTGTTATTACAATGCACTGCTAAAAAATATAATTTTGTGATTATCTTTTAATTATTTTATTGTTGGTGTGGTGGGATTGGGATTGGGGTTATTGGTTCTATTTTGGAAATAAATTATTTGCAGTAGTACATGGCATAAAGAGCTTTTGTGAATATATGTTAAATTATATAATTATTTATAGAATTACAGTATTATAATTGTATAAATCATTTATTTATGAAAAATATTCTCCAAATTAATTAAGTAGTGTATATTTATTTAAATAATCGTTTAACAATAACAATTATTATTAGTAAATATACTTATTTTTATTTATCATTAAACTGAGTAACTTAAGTAAGTAACTTGCTACATTTAATTATTTTTTATTATTAAACTAAATAGTTTTAATTAATAACATAATTTATTTTAATTTGAAGTAAAAAAAATCTTCTAAATAATAAGTATAGAGTTAATGTTTATACAAATTTGAGTGTTTTGTCTGTGGATTAAAAATATTTTAATATTTCTGTATGTTAACAGTTTAATCGAGAAAAAAATTAGCCAATTTTACTTTAACTTAATTAAAAAATATTTTTTGATTGTAAAGACTAAATTACCATCTTGTATAATCAAAATGACGATGAATGATGTTATGGCTACCAAAAGTAATCTCTGAAAATATTAATTTTTAATAAAAAGACATAACATAAACAAATATATGTTATTATATTATTGAAAACAGAAATGTATAATTACTACTCACCATTTTTTTTGGTAGATACTCAATATTTTCAACAAATGCTTAATAGAATAAAAAATTTTTGTGAAAAAAAAATCAAAAGTCTTTATCCTAATTTCGATAGAACGTTAATTTTATATGTCAAAAAAGAATGGTNTAATTTCGATAGAACGTTAATTTTATATATCAAAAAAGAATGGGCAATTTATTCATAGACCGATTGAGTAAATAATCATTGTATCAAATGTGCAGAAGAAAACAAGATAATAAGTAATGTAATATCTGTACAGGGTAATAAATTTAGAAATAAGTAGCTCCTTTCTTAAAAAATAATGAACATTTTTATTTTTTGTAAAATAAATAATTTATTTGATGTAAAATCTTTGAAAATCGAATATATAATTCGGTAAATACTTTTTAACCTTTTGGAAAATGAAATTCTACTTTCAATATGATAGTATTATAAAAATGTATATTTCTGAATCGTTCAAGTTAAGTTTCTTAATTAAGTGATTAAGAACAAACGAAAGTCTTCCTTTTTCTCGTTACATCTTATTTTAGGTATTGACTATTGTTAAGAATTACGTAAAAAATAAATACTAGTTTTCAAGAATTTTTACTTATTTGTTCGTGTAGCCGACGCTTGTCGCACATCACAAACCGTTGTCATGATTAACGTCTTCAGCATTTCAACGCACACGTACAGTTGTCTATCACTGCCATTATTCGCCATTATATTCTACGTTAAACAGATAAGTTTTAATTGTTTGTCTTATTTAATTTACATTCTTTCTATTTTGTTTTATGCCTCTTCCCTGGCTACTAGTAATAAGAAAACATCCCTATCACATTAATTTTTAATATATTTATTGAAGATTTTTTTATAAATTTGTTTTATAATTATTGGATATGCGGTTAGCCGGCATCTACCAGTTGCCCCCTCTCTCTCACTCCTATAATGATCGTAAACAAACTTACGGATGGACGGCTGTGTAGTGCGGTGGTACACAACTAGGAGTCCTATGGTATAACTGCCTTGTACGAAACAACGATTTTGGTCGTTGATTTAAAGTTAATTACACAATTATGACGTGATGCATACTTGTTTTTTCAATTAATTTACATATTAATGTACATTAAAGAAGGCTGTTTTTTCGCAACATTATCGAAAATTGAACAGAAAAAAATGTTGACATGATTTTTAATTAAGTCTCCATAATTGAATGATTAGTTTCTCTAAAACAGTGTGTTGCCGACAAGGCAAACATCTGAAATATAATCAATAAATATTTTGAAATAGTTCCTCCAGTTTTCAAAAAGTTATTACAATAATAAATTAAAATTAAAAATTGGGTCATTTTACATTATTATAGGTATCAAGAGGAATTTTTAAAATTATGGAGTTAATAGCTTCGATTAGATACGTTTTGTGATCTACTTACGTATTGTTGAACCAAATCAGTTCAATAGCGTAATAATATACAACATTAGGGTGGATAAAAAAAAGTCGATCTTCAAAATTTTAATGATAACCATTTTAACTTTATTTTATATATTAATATAGGCATTTTGAGAAAATTTGAGATTTTTTAAAAAAATTTTCTGGTGGCTCAAAGTGTTTAACGTCATTATATGGTATAATTCTAATGAGTTTCAAGTAAGCTCAATTTTTCTTTTTATGTCGTTTTGCTGATATTTATGTATATTATAAGTAGAAAAAAAATTGTCCACTTATCTAAAAAACTTATACCTTTTTTTATAATTAATAAATAAGCTAAAATATACGATATTCTTTAATAAATGACGATTGTCATTTACATTCTTTTCAAATATATTTTTTTCATTAAACAATTCATTTTTTATTAAATACAATAGCATCTGTCAAAACATTACTATATAATTTTTTATTTATATTCACCAAGCTATTAGAAAATCTTTAATAGAACTATGTCTGGACTAGTTGAAGCAGGCGTTAAGTACCAAACACTTTACTTATGATTATCTCTTGTATGTGATGCCTACAAACATAACACAGTAGTTGTTTATCTAGTTGTTTTTCGATTAAACTACATGCACCGTTAAGTCTACCAGTGTTAGAAGCTGTAGTATCAAAACATATCATATTTATGCGTTCAATCAAGTTCCAATCAACTAATTGTTTAATAACAGTATTGTGATTGACCAGTAGGTTCAATAACTTTGGCATTCCCAGAAGTTTAGTATTAACATCGCCAGAAACTAATATCGCTAAATGCTCAACGCAATATTTTTTGTTTTCTGACGGCAACATTTTCCCGTCGCAGTGAATCATTAAAAAAGTATCTGGTTGATTGGAAATACAATCTCTCTGAATTGAATCTTTACTTATAGAAAAATGATTAATATTTTTATCAGTAAAAGTTAAAGCAGCCGCCAAAATATGCGTGGCAATATGGTTAGAAACTTTTGTTCTATCTAACGTTGAAGTTACTTGTATTGTCAAAATATTACTACGCAATTTACTTGTAGTGGCCGATCGAGATGACATTCAAAATCTGAACAACTAATATATTGTGACACGGCCACGGCGTTTGAATTTTATTTAAAAGAGACAGCGAAATTTTCCTTACCTTCCTGTACTACGGGTATTTTTAACTTCTATTTCACTGGTGACAGCAGTGAAATTCCCACTCGGTCGTATAAATACTATCTACCTCGCGATTAGTAGATTGCCACCTTCGGTGTATTTTTAAAACACGGTAAAAGAGGATTTCTGGCGATTTCGTATTTATACATACACGCGCACTGACGGACCTTGAGTCGCACAACGCCGCGAACACAAGTGTTTCGATAAAACCGCTAAGCAAGTAGGGTAATCATACACGTTATCATACCACAGCGATCGTTACATTTAATAACCGGGTCCCATAAAATCGTTTGTATTATTATTTCCGATCTCCACAATCATTTTACGACTGCTATCGTAATAATCTCATTTCCCATTCTCATTTGCTATAGCACACCACTATCAACAAAATATTGCAGTATTGTTACAATCACAATAATAATAATAATAATAATAATAATAATAATAATAATAATAATACAAACGGCCGTCATTGTCGACGTTCATACGCGAACACACGGCGCGTATTCTCGCGATCGGCGATATCGTATTTCTAAATAACAAAAACAAATAAGCGCGTGCGTTAATTTATTTATTTTTGTTTATTTTCGATAAATACGGTAAGGAACGTTCACTATGACGGGTAAAACTCTCTCCCAAATGAACCGTCGGGAATTATTGCGCGAATGCGCTTATAGGCAGTTAAACGGCCCCACGACAAAAAGCGATATGCTGGCAGTCTTGGAGAATAGTTTACGCAGTGAGGGGCTAGACCCATCGAACGCGATTCTGCCCGAACGCCCGCCGCTTCATTACGAGACGCTCGCGACGGAACGCGAGTCTCAGGTAGACGAAGTCCCCGCGTTATGCCGGACCGTCGACCCAACCACATACGCGGACCGACCGGTTAACATGGCGCGAGAGGACCCTGAAGAGGAATCTACACGAATGGTCTCTGGCAACCGGCCGTCCTAATGGTAGTGTGAACGCAGCGTATACCGATGACTTGTATACGGTGCGTTCAATATCCCACGCAACGGAGGAGATAGGCGCAGTAAAACAAAGTTTACGCGATATATCTCTTAATACACGCATGGATGCGCGCGNTCTCTTAATACACGTATGGATGCGCGCATGTCTGAAGTGGAGAGAGCACTGTCTCGCATTACGCAAGAAATACGATCTCTCTCACAAACGATTGTAAGCCGCGATACACACAACGAGACTATACCTAATCCGTTCGCCACCGCACAGATGACGCGAGAAACGACGGAAACCAACCGTTCTACTTACGCGCATCTGTCCGAACCGAGCCGCGTAACTTTTGGGCCCAGCAACACGAATCAAAATGACGCGGCCCTACAGANCGACTCAAAATGACGCGGCCCTACAGCAGCGCCTGACTGAAATCGAGGAGCGCGAAGCGCTTAACCTACAGCGATTAGCCAGTCAGACTCCGCGCACGTCACCATCGCTTCTTCGAGCGAACACGCACGACGCGGTTTTCAACTTAGACGCGCGCCCACACCACACGGGGCACTTCGAGCCGAACACATTCGTGCCACCGACACGCGATTTGTCCCCATCATCATCGACCCGTTCGCACACGCACACGGCGATCGGGCCACTTAATTATTCGCCTATTGTACGACCCCCTTCCCCCGAGTTTACGGGAAAATATGAGGAGGACCCACGCGAGTTTCTAGAACAGGTAGAAAACCTATTGGCCCAAGCAGGCATAGATCGCGATTTATGGGTAAAAACGGGCGTACAATTTTTAAAGGGCATGGCATTAACTTGGTGGGAAACCATCAAGTTAAACAACATGTCCTGGCGACAATTTGCGAGGGAATTTCTCACGACGTTCGATAACAACAGCATACAAGCTGAATTAGAAAACGAACTCATGACGACGCAACAGGGGCCACATCATCGCATGACTGAATTTATCATAAATAAACAACGTCTAGCGATGCGCGCTCGCCCCAGTTGCTCTGAGCAGCACATTGTAGATCGGGTAGTCAGTCTGTTACGTAACGAATATTACGGTAACGTAAGAATGCGATGTCCGCGTACCTTAGATGACTTACGCGTAATCGCGAACGATCTAGACCGACCGATACGTACGGGCAGACTTATTAATAACGCTAATCCGTACGTGGCTGCCATATCACCTTCGCAACAACCGCAAAGAACGCGACCTCGGCCAAACGCACCGCCCGATCCGCGTCCCCCCCGACCCTGTCGCTTTTGCGGAGCCGATCACTGGCAAAGCGAATGTCCTAACAGACCGACAGTGCCGGGAAACGGACAACAGCCACGGAGAAACTAGTCCATTCTCCGGGCTCACAAACACAATTCCGCTCAAAACATCATCACACTAATCAGCGCGCCGACCAAACCGCCCGTTCAGTCAACTCGGGTAGCAAAAACGGATGCGCTTTCTGCGAACAAAATGACTCTATTTTGAATAATCTTATTCACATTTCTATCATACCACCTTCACCAACACCTCTACAGCCCCACTGTCATTATAGTGGGCACGCTGTAGCACCACACCTCACCACCACCACACCCCTCATCCACAATGAGGATCATAAGATTATTCGAAATAGTTGTCACGCGTTCGTAGACGTAATAGGTAACGACTATAGCGCGAGTCGGGCCAACGATATGTTGGTCACCGTGGGGGAGGGGAATACGGCAGGAACGGCCTACCCGCTTATGGCAATTAATACTGCCGGCGAACAAACCGTTTCAACGCTCCCCGTTCGAACCGATAACCACCTGAGTATTGCCGCACAAACACACCCGCGTAAAATTACTACTCCCGCTGTGGAGTTGGAATTTGACAACGGTTTTGTGACGGCCTTACTTGACTCTCAGGCGCAAAAATCGTATACCACTCGAGCAACAGCTCACAAATTCGGAATTGTGCACAACGGACAAACACCCCCAGTTAGATTAGCTGACGGCCACACAACAGACACGGCCGGCACAGCCACTTTTATAACAAAAATTGCGGATCTACAAGTAAAGTTTACGGCTGTTATCTTAGAGAATCTGTACTGTGACGTACTCCTGGGACACGACTTTCTAACAGAACAGGAAGTCTCCTGGGACTACGCTGCATGTACAATTCACTTGGGCGCGACGCGACGCACTACAGCTTGTTGGAAAGCGAGTACTCAGCACACGCTACCCAACGTAGATCTCTCAACACTAGATATAGCAGGCGACCCACATACACACGCATTATAAACGCGCACGATAAAAAATTACTCGGCAGTTTTTAACGACACGGTAGGTCGCACAAAGCTTATCGAACACAACATCGTTCTAAAAGACCCGACGCCTATCGCGCAAAAACCATATCCGTACCCGCTACACAAACAACAAGCGATAGACGAAATGGTAAGCGACATGGAATCACAAGGGCTCATAGAACCCAGCACTTCTCCTTGGTCAGCACCAGTCGTGCTGGCCAAGAAAAAAGACGGCTCATATCGCTTATGTGTCGACTATAGGCGACTTAACGATGTGACCGTATCAGACGCGTATCCCATGCCTAATCTAAACGAAATGATTAGAAGCATGAGGGGGGCGAAAGTTTTCACGTCACTCGATTTAAAATCGGGTTACTGGCAATGCTCTTTACAGCAAAACGTACGCGAATACACCGCGTTCAGAACGAAAAAGAGCAGTTTCGTGTACTTCCGTTCGGACTTAAGAATGCACCCATGACCTTCGTACGCTTAATGAACGAAGTACTTAGGGGGTACATCGACGACTTCGTTCAAGTCTATCTGGACGATATTTTAATTTTTTCGGACAGTGTCGAAACACATCTAGACCACCTTAGCAAGGTTCTAGAACGCCTAATGCGTCATGGCCTAACATGCCACACTAAAAAGTGTAAGATCGGGTATTCTGAAATTTCTTTTTTGGGACACCGGGTGCATGGGTTAGGCATAGACAAAGAGTCGGAAAAATTACAGTCTATACGCGATATTCCAGTTCCACGCAATGTAAGGGATATACGAAAAATTTTAGGGGTATGCAACTGGTATAGTCAGTTTGTCGACAATTATGCGGACAGCATCGATCCCCTCACCCACCTGTTAAAGAAAGGGGAGAAATGGTCGTGGTCTCAACCACAACAACACGCTTTCGAGCACATTAAATCGGCAATATGCGACTCACCACGCCTTTCCTCCCCCGACTACACAAAGATCTTTTGCCTACAAACCGACGCTAGTGAACTAGGCGTAGGGGCGGTATTATTTCAACACGGACAAAAACCGGGGGAAAAGGATATCGTCGCTTACGCGAGTAAAAAGCTGTCGGATACGCAAAAACGTTATGCCGCTGTCGAGCGCGAATGCCTAGCGATCATATGGGCAACCGATAAATTTAGGTCATACTTAGAGTACGCCCCTTTCGAGTTATATACAGATAATTCAGCGCTAACTTATCTGCACAAAGCGAAGGGAACAAACAGTAAGTTGACCCGCTGGGCGCTACACCTGGGTAACCTAAATTTCACCACGACACACGTACCGGGTAAACACAACGAAGCACCCGACATGTTGTCACGTCACCCAACGGACGGACCCCCTGTTGACGAAGACGCCCTAGACGACAATTTGTTAGGCGCGCCAATGTCTAGTCCGCCCACAACCACCGCCACTCTCGATAATATCTACTCCATTACCGAGGCAAACGACGCGATCTGCGACCGACCGTTCCCGGGGGGGGGAAGTACGAGAGTGGCAAAACAACGACCAGTTTCTCTCTTCGGTCATAAAATATTTAAACGCGCAACTTACGATAGCGAACGGAAAACCGGCCGCGAAAAATAAGGACGAATTTTTTTTGTTGGATGGAATTTTACGTATTCATATAGGCGCTGACACANTTACGTATTCGTATAGGCGCTGACACACCGGTAGTCGTCCCCACCGACAAAGTACAACATATAATTTGGCGGTACCACGACGACCCCCTATCATGCCACCCCGGATGGAGAGAAACACACCGAGCAGTCAAACAACGGTTCTACTGTAAAGGGTTAAGAAACGCTGTGCGCATGTACGTATNGAAACGCCGTGCGCATGTACGTAAAATCGTGTCACATTTGCGCGTGCACTAAGCCCTTAAACAGGCGCCCCGAAGACCCGATGGTCAAGCGCCAACCCAGACAGCCGTGGGAAGTAATCAGTATCGACCTGATGGGACCGTACCCTAGAACACCAAGGGGCAAGACGAACCTATTAGTAGTAACTGACTGCTTCAGCAGGTGGACTGAAGCGTACCCCATAGGCGCACCTACAACGAAAACGATTGTAGACGCGCTAGAAAGGGAGTTCTTCTCACGCTACGGTTACGCGCGAGTAATTTTAAGCGACAACGGCCGTGCGCTCGTGTCCAAAGAAATGATCGACGCGATAAATCGGTGGGGGGCAGAGGCCTGGACTACACCGATATACCACCCACGGGCTAACCCAGTAGAACGAAAGAACCAAGAGTTAAAAAAAGGACTTCGCGCTTTATTAACAGAGTCGAGTCATACATCTTGGGATACAAAATTGCCACCTTTGTTGTTCGCTCTACGCAATAGGCGCAACGAGACTACCGGATACGCACCGTCCGTACTCGTATTAGGTAGAGAAGGTAAGAAACCGGGTGATTGGCTACTGCAGCGAGTACAACCGGTAGCACCTGCTACTATCAATAACGACCGGTTAGAGCGCGAACGACAAATCACTAGCACAAAAATAACACCGCCGCCCGTTCATATCAAAACAAAATACGCGGTCGGCGACGTTGTGTACTATAAAGCGCATCACTTATCAAACGCGAATAGACAATTTTGTGCGGGTTTTGCACCGAAGTGGTGGGGCCCCGTGAGATTAGCCGAACGCCTCGGTAAAGGCGTGTTCTTAACGGACCAGTCCCCACCAAGGAAAATTCATGTCTCATGTATGAAAAAACAAAGTTAGTAGTTTTTTTTTTTTTGTTATTTTCAGCATGAGCAACAACAACAACAACAACCCAGCCACACCCTTATCCGTCGAGGGGGTCCAATGGTTGGTTGGCCAATTGGCGGGCCGGGTGGGCCTCCCGACGGACCCTCTCCCACGCGTACTGCGCTCGGCGGAGGATGCTTCGCGCGCCCCCCTACCCGAGGTACTAAGGAATCCCGTGGCTCGAGCCCACTTCGGACGGGGCGGGTCGCGAGGAGGTGAGGCGCAAAATACAAATCGCGCTAAACTCCCTCCCCCGCGCCTCCCCGTCCGCCCCGGGAGTCCAAGCTCCCCTTCCCCCAAAACCTCGTCGAGTGATAAATGTGGCGGCCCAACACTTTCCCCGCCCAGGGGAGGCGTCCACAAGCAATACGCGGGTAGCCCCCTCCCCTCGGCCTCTACTGTCTTTCCGCGCTACGCGGCCAGACAGCGCCCCACCGACATCACGCCGCCCGAAGCATCCATACGCCAGGGGCAGTGGAAGGTCCGCAGCGACGTCTACCTCTACGACCAGTAAAACTCGTCGGTACTACTCTCCGTCCGAGCANACTCCTCGGTACTACTCTCCGTCCGAGCGGGAACGCCGGACGAAGAAGTACAGGGAGTATATGCTTCGACGTTGGGGGGTCGTCGTCGATGAGGACCTTACACCGCCCATAACCCCGACCGCAACACTGCGGACAACAACAACAGGGCCAATAACAGCATCTGCAACACCACCAACAACATCAACAACACCGACAACATCAGCAGCAACCCAAGCAGTGACAACAGCTATTGTCAGCCGGCCGTCGGGCATGTATGTGGACGGGATGCTGGCGGCGTCAGCATCAGCAACGACACCAGCACAGGAGGAGCAGCCGGAGACGCCTATGGAGCTAGAGGACGACGGCCTGGTTCGGGAGATGGACCTGTTCCTCTCCTGCCCCACCTCCCCAGCACAGCCGGAGCCCCCGGCCGAGTAAGAGCTCCCTCCCACCCCAAGCGCGTTACGCGCGGGGTCTATACCCCTAACCCCCTCCCTGCTGCGCGCACTCCGCGGGGCATTACCACCCACTCCATCAAACATACAACGTAAGTATTGCGGCTTGTTATTGCGCTATGCGCACTCTAATATATTCGACCAAACACGGAACGCCATATGCACTATTTCATTTGATTTCTAGAGTACAGCGGCGGCTTGGTGGGGGGGTATTTGACACGGCCACGGCGTTGTCACACGTTGACACCCCGCGGTCGTGTCAGCTCCTTCTCAGCCACCGCTTCACTGTAAACCGGACCGTCACACACACGCGTTATCGTCGTGGTGGAAAGTCCAACAAATGCCTAGCGTCGTATACCCCGCCGCAATAATACGCCCAGTCAGTCATCTTCGTGACACCGATACCGTACCACTTTGTTTTTTTTTAGCATTCATAAGGACCGACATTTTTTTCATCGGAGTGACGAACGCCGCAACGTCCAGAGAACTATATAGCTGTTTTCTTTTTGTTTCTTTCACTTGTTGATATAAACCTTATAACTGTGTTATAGTGATTAACAATACACCGAGTTTTTGTATTTACTCATTTTTTTTTTAACCTACCTCACGCGTGTCTGTGTATCAGCCCTCTACAATTGTAAACTATCGCCAGCACTTTTCTATTTTTAACAGAGAAATTCCTTTTTGGTTTTCTTAAACTTTTTCCAGTGCATATGGAGAAGTTTTATTTGTGAAACGATTTTACATAGTTTTATTGGGATATTAGTTTTTGACCATACTTTGAAAATATAAAAAATGAGCTAAAACAGAACCATTTGATGGAAGCTGTTAACTAATGTTTTTTTTGACATAATCATAAGACGATTAGTTTTGGTCTTTGAGTTTTCCATTAAAAACTAAAATTAAATTGAACATAAATTTTACTATAAATTCATGTTATAATTACCATCAAAATTTAATACAATATATTGATTAAAAATTAAATTAATGGCATTTTACGTAAAAAAAATTAGATGTTAAGGCTTAACTTACAATTTATATTAAAATTGTATCAGATTTAAAAAGTTATATTATTTCAATAATTATATGTTTATAAACTATAATTATATCAAAAATCATTTTTATTACTACTATATGTGAACTATTTTTCTTTACCTAATATTATAATGATCACTAGAACTAAAATCATTTAAACTTGTGACTTCACAAAGTTTGCTGATCACAACTGATAGATGTTAAATTGACATTAGATTAAATTCGATAACATTATTATATATCATTCAAAATTACACATTCTCTAGTATAATTAAATATGCATAAAGTGAAATAGTTACGGGACTTCAATAAATATGAATTTTTAACATACGAGTTATCAATAAAACCTAAAATGAATTTTTTTTTTCATAATTTCAATTAAATTTATATTGATACATAATTTTATCTTAACCTAAAACTGTATTCTTATATTATATATTACATTTAATAAAAAATAAATATTTGAAAGTATGAAAAGATATTTGTTATTTATTCATATTTTCAAGATTATCGTATTAATATTACATTAATAATTAAAAAAGGTTTAAGTTTTTAAGATAAGTGAAGCATTTTTTTTCTTCTAGTAATATACATAAATATCAGCCAAACTGCATAAAAAAAAAATTAAGCTCACTTGAGACCTACTTGAAATATAATGACGTTAATTATGATATCCTCGTTATCAATTTTTGACTAAAAATTTTGAATTTAAAAATATGTATTCTACTGTTAATATCAAACTATTATGTTATACTAAACATAATATATGAACAAAAATTAGATAACAGAGACCAGTTTTTTGGGTTATTTTTGGTCAAAATACTAAAAACACGTTGAGCTATCAATAAAATTTTTTTTAAAGATCTCAAGTTTTCATAAATTGCTTATAATAGTGTATAAAATAAAATTAAAATGGTTCTCTTTAAAAATGGTTTCGAAGATTGACTTTTTTTCCACTCCATTATCATATATACAGAGTATTTCCTTAATTGTACCTCACAAAATGTCTTCAAAAATATTAGAGCCAATCATTATATATTTTTTTAACAATAATGGTTCTTTGTTGAGTGCCTTGCATGAAAAATAATTAATTACGCTTGTCGCCCCTAAACTTTTACTCTTTTACCATTAAAGATTTAATAGTTATTAAAACATTTTATGATAACATAAAAAGATTTAAAAAAAATGTTTTTTAATTTAATAAATCAGATGATAGAAAATAAATGGGATTGTCATTGAAAAACGGAAGTTTATTTCGCTTTAGGGTACAAGATATACAATTTTTTCTGTATAAAACAGTTCAATACAAGTACGATAATTGTTAAAAAATTCTAAACTAATTTCAATTATATGATCTACTATTGTAATTACACTACTTTTTAAAATATATTTTTGTATTTGAATGCAAACATGTTAAGGTATCCCAGAAATTATTTATAGTCAATAAATTGTATAAATAAATGAAACATGTTATAATAACGCCGAAAAACGATTTAATTTTTGTTTAGAAATATATTATTAATAATACATAAAAAATATTTTTTTATAATTTATTTGTACAGCATTATTAGATTAAAATGTAGATTAATCATTAACAACATTATTTGATTACTTAAAAGAATTAATACGACATATTCTTGCAATTAATAAGCTGTTTATAACTGCAATACTATAAATAATAAAAATATAATTAATATATATATATATATATATAATTAATTTATAGTCAATGGTCAATGACCATTTTTCATATAAGTAATTGTCACAATGATATAAATATAAAAATTTTTCAGTAAATTATGATAAAATTGTTTACAATATTATGAGGGTATGGGCAAATTTACGATTGGTCCAAGATGATTTTCTTGATTTAAAAGAAATATAATAATGAGTCATCAAGTTAATTTTCCCTTTTAAATATTTTTATTCATATATTTTTTTTAATTATTCGGTAGACCAATTAAAACACATTCAAAAATTTTTAAGGTGACACTACATTACTCCCTATTTATTAAAAATATTTCTATATATATAGATTTACATTTTTAATGAATTACCTAAATTAAGCTAAGGTATGTCAACTTATCATATTAATAAAAATATTTTGCTCCAGCCTGAGACTTTGATTTTTTTCTTAAGTAATCAATCGTTTTTTAGCTTCGATGCGAAGCTGAGAAGGTATTTAATAATTATAGGTCATTTTATCAATTGATCTCAATATTCAAATAGTATTTTTACCGAATTTTAAGTATTATTAAAATACCATATTTATATAAAATAAACTTCATTATAAACTTTTAAATTACATTATTCATAATTAATTTAAATTCTGGCAGAATATAAAGAAAAATGTGCAAAAATGATTTTAATATAAAAAAATCGTAAATAGGAATAGAGCAAACAATGATGCCATATCATTGAATATAATATTATATTCATCAAGAATAAATAATCATACATTATTTATGCCTACACATATAATTCATCTTTTAACATTCACAATTTTGTACGATTAAATATATGTGTTTCTCTCAGTCACACATCACGTTATCAACTTGTGTTAATGTGTATCGGATGTGAATTTTGAGTGCCCTGTAGTCCAGTGGTAAACTTAGTCCCTACGACGCCTTAGGCCGCGGGCGATATTTCCGTAGCATTTTTCACACGACTTCCGGTTAATTTTCTATGACCGGCCGTTTTAATACTTTCAAAATATATTTATTAACAAACAGTCGTATATATATATATATATATATATAATGTGTTTACATGGTGTTCACTCTGATTTACTAATTATAGTATTAGTTTATGTAGTAAAATTAGTTAATCACGATAGTACACCCTATATTATACAAAGCGGTCCTTTTTTTTCTACTATATTAATTTTATGTGACGGGCTCAAAATTTTATTAGGTTCGCTAAAAAAATATATCTAGTAAAATTTGAGCACGGCAAGTTCTAATGTGACGTCAAAAACAGCTATTATTATGGTGTTTTATATGAAAAATAAGGTTATTTATTATTTTTTTGTAGAGTTAATAGTTTTTCTCTTGTACTATCTCAAATATTAAAGTTAAACTAAAATTGTATTGAAGTAATATTATTTACTTCAATTCTATACCACACATGCATTCTGAACGGCCTCATTGAAATTGTAACAATAAAAACTATTTATTTTCATTCGAGGTCTTTAATTTTGTATTAAAATCGAGAGAATACTGTGTAAAAGTACGCACCTTTCTCAAATAAGTTAAACATTCATCTATTACCAAATATGCGCTGTCGTGCAAATTTAAATAGACAAATTGCATGTTTTAAAATAAAATATTTGGGCAATCTCTATTAGATAGCAATTTAGACCCCGTAATTTGATTTTCCATTGTTTCATTTAAGAATAATTTTTGGCTAAAAATATAATTTAAATTTAATAAGTATTCTTAAAATTAAGCTATACTAAAGGTAAATAAATACATAATATGCTTACACATGGACTGTACAAATAATGTTAATCCACTAACTCTATTTCAAATATAATTTTATCATAGCATTGTCGTGATATTTGGGAAATAAAATAGTGCCATAAACAGATGAAAACTTTATCTGTTTAAATCATTATTCATACTTTTCAATTGATGATAATACTTATGTAGGATTATCTAAGTTATTAATATATCATATTTCTTTATGTACAACTCTAAATTAATACGCCAATTTTTAGCTTCGATGCGAAGCTGAGAAGGTATTGGTTTTACTAAGATGTGTTTTATTTTTTATGTATTTGTTACCCCTTTTTCTCAGCTCTCAGCGGACCGATTTTTTTCAATGATACGTCAAAAGATCACAAATTGTATCTAGTCGAAGAAATTACCCTCAAAAATTGAAAAAAATTCACTCGTTCCCCGTAAATAGGGTAAACCTCCAAAAAAATTACGAATTTAAAAATCGCTAATTTTCGAAATTTTTTCAATTTTTTTAACTTAAAAGTGTCATAACTTTTTTTAAAATGAACATATCAATATTATTCTTTTTTATATAGATGCATAATAGCATTACGTTTCATTAGGTATATTTTTTTCATAAATTTAACCCTTAACCTGCCCACAAGGGGTATTTAAAATGACAACTTTTTCACAAAAAGTTAACTTTTTCAACTTAACTTATGAAAATGTTCCGGAAGGTCTGACACTTTAATATATATCTTAAATTAAAGCTAAAGTAATGTTCTTTATTATACAAAAAAAAAATGTCGGACTTTATTTTATCTTTACGGTGAAAATGGCTACCGAATGCTATTTTTGTGTGANCAAAAAAAAAATTTCGGACTTTATTTTATCTTTACGGTGAAAATGGCTACCGAATGCTATTTTTGTGTGAAAATTTTCGATTTTGTATTTTACATTTTTAACTTTATTATGCAAAAACTTTTTGAAAAATATATGGATCAGTACATTTTTTTTATGAGAAGTAGTATTTATATACATCTTTCATTTGACATACTTTTTATTTAAATCGTACCATTTCCTTATATACGAGGGGGGTTCAAATCTAAAAAATGCATGTTGAAAGTAGAACTTTTTCAACTTAAATTTTGAAAGTGTTCCTGAAAGTTTGACACTTTTATATATATCTTAAATTAAAGCTTATGTAATGTACTTAATTATGAAAAAAAAAATTTGGAATTTATTTTATCTTCATTGTGAAAACAGACATTAAAGTTTATAAAAAAAAATACAATTTTTGTAAAAAAATTATTTTTTATATTTTTAACTTTATAATGCTATAACTTTTTGAAATATGTATGGATCAATATAATTCTTTTTTTTATAAATCTGACTTTTTACCTGCCTACAGGTGGGGATTCAATATGACAATTTTTTCACAAAAAATTTACTTTTTCAACTTAAATTTTGAAAGTGTTCCGGAAAATCTGACACTTTTATATATCTTAAATTAAAAGTAATGTAATGTTCTATATTATGCAAAAAAGAAATTTTGGACTTAATTTTATCTTCACTGTGAAAATGGCTACCGAATGTTATTATTGTGTGAAAATTCTCGATTATATTTTTTACATATTGAACTTTATAATTCAGTATTAAAATTTAAAGTAACACTTTAAATTAAAGACTGGTGTTGATTTAAAATTTTTATTTTTATTCCCGGCTGTACTTTTTATACTTCCAAGGTATAAAAATGAGAATAGCATCCAAAGTACGGATCTAATAATTGTGATCAATCAGTAATTTTCATAATTAGATTATTCCCTAATTATAAGCTAGTTAAATAGTTTACTGCAATTAAAAAAAATAAAGTTGACACCCCTATAAGGTATGGTATGGCATAAGGTATAAAAATTATATATAACTAGTACAAATTTAGAATTATAATTTCAATATTGTATTTATTTTGTAAGTAATGGAGTGGTTTTTATAAACCGATTATTTAGTATATACTAATGACATAATGGTTAAAAAAAGACGTTTAAAAGATAAATTGTTGAAGTCGTTCATTGTATTGTATTTGTACAAGTTTAATTTTTGACATTTAGATTTTTTAAAAATTAATTTTCATAAAAAAACAACAGTATATAAAACGTTAAAAAATTTAATGGATTTATATTAATTGATAAACTAATTACATAAAATAATAATATTCTCATCTTAAGTATCAGGTTGACTATTCAGGTAATTATGCTATAAAAATATGTTATTAGTTAGTTTCAGACATAACTGAAAATGGTTATAACAATTGATACAATTAATATTTCACTTATTAGTTTTGATACAAAGCTGAGAAGCTATGAGTTTTACTATGAGGTGTTTTTTTTTTTTGTGTCTGTAACCACTTTTTCTCAGCTCTCACCGAACCGATTTCTGTCAACAATACGTCAAAAGATCACAAATCGTATCTAGTCGAAGACATTACCCTAAAAAATTGAAAACATTTCCCTCGTTCCCCGTAAATGGGAAAAACCTCCAAAAAAATTAAAAATTAAAAAAACGCTAATTTTCGAAATTTTTTTTTCTTAAAACTGCCATAACATTTTTAAAAAAAGAACCAATCAATATAATTTTTTTTTGAACGATGCTTGATGTCATTACCTATCATTTGCTATATTTTTTTTATAAATTGAATCCTAAACCTGCCCACAGGGAGGGATTTAAAATAACAACTTTTTCACAAAAAAGTAACTTTTTCAACTTAACTTTTGAAAGTGTTACGGAAAGTCTTAGACTTTTATATATATCTTAAATTAAAAATAATGTAATGTACTTTATTATGAAAAAAAAAATAATTGGAATTTATTTTGTTTTAATGGTGAAAATGGCTACCAAATGCTATTTTTTTGTGAAAATTCTTGATTTTATTTTTTACATTTTTAACTTTATAATGCTATAACTTATTGAAAAGTATATAGATCGACACAATTTTTTTATGTGAAATAATATTTTTTAATAATCCCTTTTTTATTTAAAATACTGTTACTTAATCAGGATATTAATAAGGAAATACCTTTTGGAATAATCCACCAATTTTTTAAAATTAAACATTATCTAAAGATTTGCATCGAAGCGTTTCTTTTGATAGTCATTTTAATCACTGTTAGATATCATTATACTTGATCCAACTATGCCCCCTGTGCACGGTTTTTTTAAATAGTAATTTATGCATTTTTATTTACATTTATATATTTTGATACAATTATCACTTTGTCTAAAACATTATAAATACTTTTTAAACTACATTTAAAGCATATAAGTTTTTTTATGCTAATCACTTTATCACTAATAAGAAAGAGAATATATTTTTGTATATTTGTGATTTTAGTATATTTATAATAATTTAGTTACAAGTGTTGTAGTCAGTGACGGCCTCTGTTTTGGATGAAGTGATGATTGCATCCCCTACTAAAATACAGCAATTAATACAGAATTAAATTAATTATATATTTTTATTTCTACATTTTTTACAAATATATTTTTTTTTTAATTAAAATTTAAAATAGTAAATAGTAAATAGCTGAAATATATTTTTCGAAAGTCAATATTAAAGTTGTTGCCCTCAGCATATTCGGGTGCATAGTGTCATCCATATGGTAAAATATTAGTATATTACTAATTGGGTAATTTATTTTTAGAATTAACTGCTTGTACGCACCTTTTTGATTGCTATACTATTATAATAACTACTTTTTTTTCTATTTCATACTGCAACCTTTAAAATAATAATATGTATACTATGTTTTATTTTATTATATTTAATTTGTCAATTTTTTATACCTATGACTAGTAGTGTTATTTTTAAAGTTGCATCCTCACCACCCTTGATTTTAGTAAAAAGTAATTAGTAGTGAATATGAAGATTCTTTATCGTATAGGGAGACTGACATGCACATAATTAAAATCATAAACTGTAAAATCAATTTTATTTGAATCGAGTTAATTTTTTTCAACGCCGATGAGAATTTTGTGAGACTCTAGGCAGATTTTTTTACGAAACCCTAAACATTTTTTTTCACGAAAGCAATAAAAATATTTTCTTGGGACACCCTTGTACTTGTATAACATTTTTTACTATTTTGCATATTTTATACAAAACATTTTTTTTTTTTTAATAAAATTTAGCTAATTTAAAAATATAGAGGTTCACCCTAAATAAAATATTTAGATAAAAATTTAATAAAAATTGAATTTTTAAGCATAAAAATTATCTCTTCTTAGCCTCTTTTACAGCAATAATTTCAGTCAGCTCTTTTTCAACAAATTTTATTTGGCTAATATGTTCGAGGGAGTTGCGAAACAGATTATTAACTAGCGTTGAGCACTCAGTCGTCCTGTTTAGGTTTCCGGTTTGGATGGATATTATTGAGTATTCCCTTAAAAACAGGGCAACCCTGCTTAGGTAGCAGAAGCGGGCGGTGATTCGACTTACCGAACGGTATCCGGAGTGGCGACAGACATTCCGTCGTCACTGCCACTCACCGATGAACGGCCTCTTGTACATGAGCTCTGTTGGAAACGCTTACGGTTCTTAAGGGTGAATACCGGCTATTTTTCAGGCAAATGATCATACACCAATGGTGGTCTTTTGGAAAAAACAAGTGCTGATTGGACTACGTCCCTCTTTGGACCCGGCCATTTAGACAGGTTGGAATGGATATAGAGTGAGATGAATTACCGTCTCCATTAAGTGATGTCAGGCAATGGCCACCTTAAACAGTATCTTCACAGTATTAGTAAGTCAGCCGTGCCGACGTATGAATACTGTTACGGCTTACAATAATACGGATCGTATAAAAAAAGAACTTGAAGCGTTTTCGTAGGAAAAATAACAATCGAAAGTTTTCACTTCCCGACTAGAAATATCTAGACATGCAAAAAATGTTTTTATAAAATAAAGAATTGTCGTGGTGTCTTAAAATTTTTTTTCATTTATTAATTCCAATAAAACATAGTATTATAAATTAATAAAATCAAAAATTATTTTTTTTTAGATCTACCACCAAGGAAAAAAAAATGTATTTGCAATTTCAAATAATTCTGTGTGTTGTAAGTAAAAAAAAAACAATACAGTAAGGCAGTGTCAAAGTGAGGAAATTGTTGGGATAGATTTTATCTAACCATTAGTAATACCACTACCATAAAAAAAATTACGCTACAAATCTGATAAATTCACAAAAATTTGACTATTTATAAATTCTAAGTATTTTGAAATCTATCTTACTTAAAATATTTCCTTAATTGAAGAGAAGCTATTTTTTTTTTAATGCGATTTTTTTTACTATAACAACCATTGACTTTAACAAATTTCATAGAAATACAATAGTCGGGAAACATTTTTTCTTCAAATATTGTTGTAGATTTTAAAAGCTTTAATTTGAAATAGATTTCAAGGACGCAGTCATTCAGAAACATTTAAAAAAATTAAGTTGAAAAATAATTTTTTTCATATTTGTAGATGGCCTTTTTCAAACAATTCTATACATAGATTTTTCTTTGGTTTGTCATAAAAAGCATTCTAAAAGAAATCTTATTGATCCTAATTAACTTTTAATTATGATTAAATTTTAATTATGATCAATGTTAAAAAAAAGCTATAGCGTTTTGGAAATTCAGAAAAAATTTGTATTGAAATACTAATTTATTAATAATTTTAATCAGTCTAGTTGGAGCTCAGAAATTCTTTGGACAGATATAGAAAAAAACACACATTATTTTTAAACTAAAATAATTATTCATATTCGTATCATTCAACAATATTTAAATACAATATATTATATGTATACGAATAAGTATCAATGAATATAATAGTTAATTATAACAATTTTGAATTTTTTCGCAATCTAAAATAACTTTAAATATTTAAAGATATCATTAATAAATTTAAAATTATAATTGATAATATAATTAATAATTTGTCTTTTTATCAACAAATTGTTTTTTGAATTCTAATGAATAACTGAGTTTAATTTCTTTTTAAGATTTACCAGAAATCCTGACAACTTCTATTATACATAAAATAAATGTTTATTATTTGTACGTTAAGTTCAAAAAAATTGTCTTGTCATTTTTCAAGAAAATCTACCGCTAAAGATATAAACAATTTATGCCTTTTACAACATTTTTCATAAAATAATATTCTTTAAATTTGATAATGTTCTGAAATAACTGTTATAATAATTAATTAATACCTGTATTAATTAATTATTTAAAAAAAACTTAATGATTTCAAAAAATAGTCAAATTTAAATTTACTTCAATGCAATAAAATATTTTATGGAAGATTTTTTATTAAATAGTAACAACGTACTTTGATGGCTCAACTCCAGAAAAAAAAATCTCTCAAATAAAAATTTCCCTTGAAACACACGTGAATTAAAGAATTTTATGATGTTGACGATAATCACTGTCTTATAATAATCAATATGGTTTTAACATGCATCAATCAACCTGTACTGTTTTTTTTTAATAGGGACTAATATTTTCATCATCAGCCGATACTACATTTAATGATGTTTTTGATGCATTAACATCGAAAAATTTAGATATGGCGCAATACAAATTCCATAAATGCGTTGATAAATATCAAATAAATGCACTACAAGCAGAAAAAGGTATGATAGTTAAGTAACCTTAAAATCATTAAACAGTGTTCGACTAGATTTTACACCTTTAAAGACTTATGATTAAAAATATTTTGTTTATTTTTAATTTTTTTATTTTACAATTTTGATCTGAATTAAAAGAATGTGTTTTTGTTATTTGTCCCTACAACAAGAACAAAATTGTAATTAATTTTTTAGTTTATCATTTTCATTAAACACCAGTACTACACATCCACACAATGTATTATAATGATTGTAATTCAATTAGAATTTAATGGCGTTATCAACCCACAAAATTTTTTTTTTTTTTTAAAGTTTAAAATTGGCTATTTTGAAATTAAAAAAAAATCAGTGCGTGTTATGAATACACGCGGATGAAGTGAAACTTCTTTCGTATGAAGATATTGCGTGAAAATTGTATCTATTGTGATTTTACAAAATTTTTTTATACACAATCAAATTTATTTAAGTTATATTATTTAATGCATTTTAATAATATTATTTTGATTTTTTGATAATATAGTGCAAATTATAATATAAAATATACTTTACAGACGATCATGTTGATTGATAATCGTTATTTTTTTCGGACACTCGTTTTTGAAGTTTCACTTAAAAAAATAAAATAAAGTATTATTATGTTATTAGAGACAAATAATAAATATTGTGTTTCTATTGAAGTTAAATTTCGTAAATATTATTTTAAAAAAAAAATGATACAAAATATTTAAGGATCAGAAGTTATTAAAGATGTCAAAACCTTATACGATACTATTTATATTTAAAGTGATTTGAGACTTTGATTACTAAATTTGTAAAGCAAGCTAAATTTTTTTTGTTCATAATAATATCAATAGTTAACATATTTTTATAAAAAAATAATATTACAAATAATCTTTAAATTAATTTCAATTTTGTTTCGTAAAAGTACTAAAAATCTTAGCAAAACTATTATATATTGGAATATTTGTATTGTGTGAATTATTCTATAATATAGTAAAAAACGAAGTTCCCATTAAAATAGAACACCAGAATTATATTTTTAATGATTCGTTACACGGTACCGTTTTTCCCTCAGCCACACATCACGTTATCAAACAATATAAACGTTTATTATGTTTTGAATACATATGCGTACTGTAGTAACTCAAAAAGAAATAATTAAATAAATAAATATGATTTTGATTGGGTGTTGTTTGAGCTACTACTTTATTGTATTAGTAATTGTTATTACTTGGGGTATGAGTACGAGGGTCTGTAAGAAAGATAGATGATGATAGAAAAATAAAGTGATCTTTATTTTATTAATATGAGATTTATTATAATTCATTGGATCACTTCTCGCATATATTTCGTTATGAAAGTGTAGACTGATTTAACGTACTGAGTGCGTCTGTGGCAAGCTGACCGCATCTGAGCCAGGGAGAGCATTTTGACCACCAACAGAGTGACATCTGAATCAGAATGCTCATTATTTTTGGCTTTTTATATTAAATTTGATAATTAGTTCAAAGGCAAGAAGTGATCACCGACGCTACCATTATTTCTTTATTAATTATAATTTATTACATTTTCGTCAATAATGATCTACATTTTATAATGTTCTACCGTTTTTTCTATAAAATCACATTATTTATTACCTTATGTCTAACACATTACTGTTACATATTGTTTATTATTTCCTGTTTCTTTAATATAATTAATTTCTGTTTTTTCTACGAAATTTCATTAATATATTTAAATATTTAAAAGATATATGTATTTTATTTTTACATTGGTATTAGTGATGGGAAATATCGAATAGTAACTATTGAACTATTCGACAGTCATTCAAAAACTATTCGAATAGTAAAAATATTCGATAGTTACACATATATTCGAATAGTTTTTAAAATATTTGATAGTTTATGATAAAAATAAAATATTCGATGGTATAAACACAATTCAAACACAATTTACAAACGTAAAAATTTAAAACGCGCTTTCCTCTTTATCGTTGTTTTGCCTTTACAAGACAAAAGAGCAGGTAATGCTAGACCTAGAACAGTATACAAGGTATTAAGTGTAAAATAAAACTTTGGTATTTACGAATACTTCTGTTGCGCATAGAAAAAACCTTTCCGATAAAACTGAAAATATATCATTAGTCATCGAAAAAAAAGAACGAAAATAATCATCACACCTTTATTTGGGTTTTTGATTTATTATTTTTTAATTATATATTCTCATATAATTTGGATTATTACATTATTTTATGCAACTATTTGTGTTTTAAAGTTGCAANATAGTACATTATGACATTAATAGTATACTATTAATGTATATCATAAGCGTATAGTGGCCTAGTGATAAGATTTGACTCTACGATGCCTTTGATCGCGAGTACTAATCCCATACCGTGCCTCTTTTTCACACAATTTTCCGGTACATTTTCTATGACCAGCCGTGTTGTTGTTATAATCACGACTAAAAAATGAATTCTTATATTATTATTATTAAATTTTAAAGTATTATTTTTGAAAATTAACATAGTTTTATTATAGATTTAAATGTTCAATTTTTCTTTGGAGTTATGTGTTTAAAAACATTTATAAAATTTAATATAAGTGAATTTATTTAGCACTTCATTAAATGTAGATATTACAAATACATTCTTAGGTAATATCTACATATATTACTTTTAAATAAATCTTAAAAAAGTGAATAAGAAATAACTCGACTGCTTACGCTTCGTAACATGTCCTTATTTCTGTGAAAGATTATTACTATTATAAATTATTATTTTATCCGACTTATCTTTATTATTTAAATAAAAACAACAAGAAGATAAATGAATTTTTATTGCCCCTATATTAATTTTAAATAATAACAAGAGTATCCATCGTTTCAAATTAGTAATATTACATGTCAAATTAATAATATCAATACAAACATAAACTTAAAAAAATATTAAAAACATACTGTTTGCACACTGTGTATAAAGATCTTTAAGCAACGTGTGGGAGAAACTGTACAAACTACTCAAGAGAATATTCCTCAAAGTAACGCGTTGACGTTAATATAGCTAATTTATTTAGCATTACATTAAATAACTCTTAAAAAAAGTGAAAAAGAAATAAACTCAACTGTCTACGTTTCGTAAAATTTGCTAGTCTTATTTTTGTAAACGTTTTTTATTATTATAATGCGTCGATGTTAATCGCACCTTTCGATATACAAACTAACATCGAAAATTAAAATCCAGAATCATAAAATTATTTAAATGAAAAATCATAAGTAATAACACTTTCCTGCATTGGTCCCTCGAACCTAACTCCTTGTTAGGGACTAATAACATTCTATTCCCTAAGTTGACAATCCATATCTATGATTTTTAGTAGTTCATCAAGTCCACAACATCAACGAAAATAATCATCCACACCTTTATTTGGGTTTTTGATTTATTATTTTTTATTGTATATTCTCATATAATTTGGATTATTACATTATTTTATGCAACTATTTGTGTTTTAAAGTTGCAACTAGTGTATTTTTAATAGTATTAAATTTTTCATGAATTAATCAGACTTATATTAAATTTAAGAATACTAAAATTGTATCATAAATAACAAAACTTGTGAGTGATTTACTTAAGACTATTAATAATAATATAATTGCATTATGATTTATAAATAATTCTAAATTTTAACATTAAAACACATTAGTGTATTTCCGTCCAAATGTTAAGTGTACATTAATTTCACATTACTAATCACATTCCACTACAACACGTTACCGTATCTCATCCTAGGTGAGACACAACTCTAATATACTTTAAATAGTATTAATAATTTATGTATACTAAATTATAATTATTTTACAGATAATATCAACACACAATTAACTACGTTGAAGAACAAAATCGTTTCCGGTGAAATAAAACTAAATCAAACGAGTACCACAATATTAGAACTCTTAGAATTAGATACATCACATAATTCAAATAACCTTAAAAGATGTTGTGCTATTTTTCACAAGAATTTGTTTGCAGTAGAAAAGCCCAAAGTATATAATTACAAAATCAAATCAAATATAATCTCTCTGTTTTTAACACGCTTATATAGTTTCACTTGTATGTATGTATGTATGTATGTATGTATGTATGAATGTATGTATGTATGTTGTATGTATGTATGTATGTATGTATGTTGTATGTATGTAACTCTCCAAACGCCACGCGTTATCGCATATTCCGTCTTCTAGACTTGACTGTCATAACGCATTCACCCCACCCCACGACGGCAATACTATTCCTGTATAAATTTATTTTTGGTTATCGTACCCGTACACGTGTGCTTGTCATCGATATTATATATATAAACAAATTTTTATTTTGACTGACCATTATCATCCGCGTGCATACGGCTTACGTATATACTCCTACCGCCGTTTATACCTCAGGTATAACGTTAGTCCGACCCGCCCGCACACAAAACACGACTGTACCTAACGCATGATACGTTTACGTACTTTAGTCGCTTTACATGTATATATATATATTCTAATTACTATTAAAAATATATATTAACACACTTTATTCTTATTTAGAGATATAGAACTCATTCATTCCGATTACAAAGGATGAATCCAGTATCTTCATTTTTCGTCACTACCTCCATGTTCCGGGAGTGAGTAATTTACGCGCCTGCTGCTTTCCTTGGATGTGGTAGCCGTTTCTTAGACTCCCTCTCCGGAATCGAAACCTGATTTCCCGTTACCCGTAACAACCATGATATTGATAGTAACTACTATCATAACATGAAACTAAAAAGTAAAAAATAAATATAGTTTAAAAAACTTAAAAAACACGCTTTTAAAGCACATCGAACTAAAAAGTTAAAAATAATTTTTAAAATTAACTTAAAATAATAATGCTAGTATTATTGTGATAAAAGCGT
>NW_026099572.1:54384151-54400747 GCF_025091365.1 Daktulosphaira vitifoliae
GGTTGTTTTTTTTTTTTTTTTTGTCTGTTACCACTTTGTCTCAGCTCTCACCGAACCGATTTCTTTCACTGATACGTCAAAAGATCACAAATCTTATATAGTCGAAGACATTACCCTCAAAAATTGAAAAAAAAATCCTCGTTTCCCGTAAATGAGGGACACCTCCAAATAATTACAAATTAAAAAAATTTTTTTTCTAAAAACTGCCATAACTTTTTCAAAAATGAACATATCAATATAATTTTTTTTTTATAGATGCTTGATGTCTTTACCTATCATTTGGTATATATTTTTTTAAATTTGACCCTAGACCTGCCCAAAGGGGGGATTTAAAATGACAACAAAAAATTTACTTTTTCAACTTAAATTTTGAAAATGTTCTGGAAGTCTGACACTTTTATATATATCATAAATAAAAGCTAATATAATGTACTTTATTATGGAAAATAAAAATTTCGGACTTTATTTTGTCTTCATTGTGAAAATGGCTACCAAATGATATTATTGTATGAAAATTCTCGATTTTATTTTTTACATTTTTAACTTTATAATGCTATAATTTATTGGAAAGTGTATGGATCAACATAATTTTTTCTATTAGATATACTATTTTTTAATAATCCCTTTTTCATTTGACATACTTTATCTTAATCGGGATATTAATAAGGAACTAGCAGATTATGTTGCTTTTGGAATAATCCACGAATTTTTTAAAATTAAACACTATCTAAAGATTTGCATCGAAGCGTTTTTTTTTTTTGATAGTGATATTAATCACTGTCAGATATCATTATACATGATCTAAGTATGCCACGTCACCACTGTACCGCGACTTTTTTTATATGCATTTAGTGGTTGTACAATTTTAATACGTTCATTTTAAATATTAAAGCTTTTCTGCCATATCACACATTTATTAAATTATAATATAAATATTTACAGTACACTGTTCTTTTAATATCATTTTAATTACAAAAAAAAAAATTTAGTTTACAAGCAATGACCATATGGAAGTTTTGACAGTTTTGAGATTTGATACAGCATTCAATATTCTGCATGATTGCTTACACAAATATAATTGTTCGAAAATTTCTAAGGAAGATCTTTTATGGGGTAATTAAACTAAACACTATCTATACAATTAAATGAATTAACTAATATTTTTAATATGCTTAGGATTTTTTAACAGAGACCCAAATTCACGAAACGATGAGCCAGATTTAAAATCATCAACTCATCAACTACTAGAAATTGTTGTTCATAATAATTCACCAAATTATTTTGTTAATACTATAAAGAATTATATATATGGTCCTAATTGCAAAATACCATTCGCGGGATATTGTGCTGCTGCGTACTACACGTATTTGATTACTGAAAGTCCCAATTTAAATAATATATTCAAAGAAATTAGACAATTAAAGTCATGAAATAAAAATTTTGTTTTTGTTTTTATGTTATAAGTATTTAAATGACAATATTTTGTTCTATTTCTCGATTTTCTATTATACATTTTTTACTTTAAAATGCTATAACTTTTTGAGAAATATATGAATCAATACAATTTGTTATGAGAAATAATATTTTTAAATAATCCCTTTTTCATTCGACATACTTTATTTTAATCAGGATATTAATAAGGAACTAGCAGATCATGTAGCTTTTGAAATAATACACCAATATTTTAAAATTTAACACTATCTGAAGATTTGTATAGAAGCGTTTTTTTAGCTTCGATGAGAAGCTGAGAAGGTATTAATTTTACTATTATGTGTTTTTTTTTTTTTTGTGTCTGTGAACGATCAATCTCAGCTCTCGNTTTTTTTTTTTGTGTCTGTGAACGCTCAATCTCAGCTCTCGCTGGACCGATTTTGATGAACAATATGTCAAAAGATCACAAATCGTATCTAGTCAAAGACATTACCCTCAAAAATTGAAAAAAATTCCCTCGTTCCCCGCAAACGTGGAAAATCCCCCAAAAAATTACAAATTTCAAAATCGCTAATTTTCGATATTTTTTCAATTTTTTTTACTTAAAAGTGCCATAACTTTTTAAAAAATGATTCGACATACTTTTTTTTTAAATCAGACCATTTCCGTTTATACAGGAGGGGTGCAAACCTTTTAAAATGCGTATAGAAAGTAGAACTTTTTCAACTTAACTTTTGAAAATGTTCCGGAAAGACTGACACTTTTATATATATCTTAAATTAAAGCTTATGTAATATACTTTAATTTGAAAAAAAAAAATTTGACCTCTGGACTTGTCTTCGTGGTGAAAATGACTACCGTATGCAAAAATATGCTATTTTTGTGAAAAAATTCTTGATATTATATTTTACATTTTTTAACATTATGTTGCTATAACTTTTTAAAAAATGCATGAATCAACTTTATTCTTTAATGATAAATACTTTATATATACTTCTTTCATTCGACATACTTTTTTTTAAAATCGGACCATTTCCCTTTATACAGGGGGGGTGCAAACCTTTTAAAATGCGTATAGAAAGTAGAACTTTTTCAACTTAACTTTTGAGAATGTTCCGGAAAGACTTTTATATATATATTAAATTAAAGCTTAAGCTTATGTAATATACTTTAATTTGAAAAAAAAAAATTTGACCTCTGGACTTGTCTTCGTGGTGAAAACGGACATCAAAGTTAAAGAAAAACGTACGATTTCCGTGAAAAAAATCTCGATTTTATATGTTATATTATTTAATTTATATTTTATATAACTTTTGGAAAAATGTATGGATCAATATTATTATTTTTTTATAATAAATATTTATATACCCCTTTCATCTGGCACGCTTTTTTTGTAAATCGGATCATACCCCTTTAACAAGGGGGGTCAAAACTTTAAACATGCGTATTGTTACTACGATATTTTCAATTTAATTTTTGAAAGTATTCCGGAAATACTGACACTTTTAAATATATCTTAAATTAAAGCTTATGTAATATACTTTAATGTGAAAAAAAAAAATTTGACCTCTGGATTTGTCTTCATGGTAAAAATGACTACCGTATGCAAAAATATGCTATTTTTGTGTTAAAATTCTGGGTTTTGTATTTTATTTTATTTTAAAATACCTGACAAGGGGAGTACAGATTTTCATAAATATTATATAAATTAAAATTGATATAGTATAGATAGTTAAACTTATTTAAATATGTTTGTTTCTTTTAAGTCGAGAAAAATAACTTTGAAATTTGAACTAGCTTAAATAGCCAATTTTTCAACCGCCGGAAGCAACGTACGGTTGCCGAGTTGGTAAAATTTATGTTTTACACGCTTGGGGTACGAGGTTCCAACCCGCATATGGCAATGAATTTTTTGCATTTTTTCTTAATTCTTTTTAAGTTAGTATAAATTTTAACTCGTTTGATTTTTATCACATTTAGATTCAATAACTTCAATAAAGATCAAGGATCCCATCACTTTAGTCGCCCCTTGCAAGAAGAAATTTCTTATTCGTATTAAAATTATTTTACTATATTTTAAGTTTTCGCTTCGATGCAAAGCCGAGAAGATATTTTTTTGTGACTATCATTTATTTTCTCTGCTCTAACTTGACCTACTTTTTTCAACAATACGTCAAATTACTACAATTCGTATCTAGTTGAAGATATTACTCTCAAAAATTGAAAAAAAAATTCTAATTTATCAATTAAACAGTTAGTTATTACATCGTCTCCATAAAGACAATTAAAATCATTAATTTCTAATGTTTTCAAAATATTTATTAACGAATGAAGTTTGATATGATAGGTTTCAACTACAAAATTAAATCATTTTACTTTGTAATTTAATAATTTTATTACTCTGTTTGTGTGTGCTACTATTAGACTATAATATTCAAATTTTTTTCTAACGTGTTGCTATATAAATCATTTCTAAAAAAAATGATTGTTTTTTCTCCTGAATTAACAATTGATTTTTACAAATATAATCAAATTTTATAATAAACTCAATTGAGTAAATCTTTTTAACAACTTTGTTTTGATTGGTACATTTAGTTAAAGTAAATCATTAAAATTAATTAAGTTCTCAATATTTCAATTATAGAATCTTTTCAACAAACAACAAAAGTTCCTAGGAAATTATTACTATTACTTCTATTTAAGTTATCTATTACCATAAAAATGCAAAAAAATATTGAGCTTTTCTGATAAATTTACAATAAATAGTAATTATAAAACTTTCTGACTGCATATTGATCTTAACGATACAATTTTTTTAATTGTCATAAAATTTTCTATTTAATTATGTCAATGTCAAACTTACCAATTGAGCTAAAAGTTATGGTAAAATAAATTTTTTTTTTTTTTTATAAACATTTACAACAATCAACTTTAAACGATTAACAAAATTGGTTAAATATGTCATTTTCCTTATTTTTAACTTATTAATAATCAAATTAATATTAAATATTATATCAAATCAGTATTAATTTAAAACAATTTTTTTTGTTCTTAATTATTTTTTTTTATATGTAAAAACTATTTTTTAATAATATTAAAACTTAGAAGTTATAGAAAAAGTCTAATTGCACATTTTAAAACATCGCGAAAAGTTGATTTAGAATAGTATATTTTTGTTTCTGATGGAAGTTCCTTGTAGTCCAGTGTATAAAACTTATAACTTTGTTAATTGTTATAACTTTATCAAAAATGACCAAATCAGTATATTTTTTTTTATTTAGATGCATGTCTTTATCTATCATTTGGTTTTTTTTATAAATCTAACCCTTTACCTGCCCACAAGAGGGATTCAAAATATTAACTTTTTTTTTTTTAGTTAAAGTAAATCATTAAAATTAATTCAGTTCTGGATATTTCAATAGTAGAATCTTTTTAAATATCAAAAATTACTTAGAAATGATTACTATGATTTCTATTTAAGTGTTCTATTACGATAAAAATGCAAAAAATAATGAGTTTTTCTGATAAATTTACAATAAATAATAATTATAAAACTTTCTGACTGCATATTAATCTTAAAAATAACATTGTTTTAATTCTCATAAAATTTTCTATTTAATGATTCATTCTAGTCAACGAAGGAGTAATTTTGCAGAATAGCAGAAAAAATTCCCAACAAACTTTTTTTTTTTTTGTTTTAATTAGGCAATTGGTGGATTATTCCAAAAGCAACATCAACTCTTATTTCTTTAATTATATCATGATTAGTAGTTCTTTGATTTTAAAATATAATATTTGAATATATACTAATTATAATTATTAAATTTAGTATGAAATTGATATTTAATATTGTAATTTAAACGGAGAAATTATAAAAATAATAAAGAAGTTATATTTTGCTTTACTTTTACGTGTATAAAAATTTAAAGGGCTTGATACAATAATTATCAATAAAAACTGTTTGTTACTATAAATGAATGCACTGGACTTCAAGGAACTTTCATCAGAAGCAAAAATATACTTTTCTATATCAAATTTTCGCGTTGTTTTCAAATCTGCAATTAGACTTTATCTATCAGTTCTAATTTTTTATATTATTACTAATTACATAAAAAATAATAATTAAAAGAAAAAAAAATTGTTTTCAAATTATTACTGATTTGATTTTTAATATTATTTTTAACATATCAGTCCAAATTTTCATTTTTAACCTATTTTTTGGGTACTTTAAAGTGGATGAAAAATTTTTGATAAAGATTTATGAAAGTTTATAGTAAAAAAAATTGAATATATTACCATAACTTTTAGCTCAATTACAAGTTTAAAACAGACATCTAGGGCAGTCAACAAAGGAAAAATTGCGGAAAAAATTTCCAAACAAATTTTGTTTTTTTAAAAGTTGAATTAAAATATGTATTATGACATACTAATAGTCCTCAAGATTGGAATTGAGCTTTTTTTTTTTACAGCCTCGCAAAAATTCAAAAATATGAGTTTTTTTAATTTTCTCAAAAAATATTATAATTATCAATATACGAAAAATATGACACAAAGCACCTNATAAAAGCGTCGGGCGCTCAATATACGAAAAATATGGCACAAAGCACCCACGCTTTTATCACAATAATACTAGTATTTTTTGTTCATAATTATTTTAAAAATTATTTTTAACTTTTTAGTTCGATGTACTTTAAAAGCGTGTTTTTTTAGTTTTTTAAACTATATTTATTTTTTACTTTTTAGTTTCATGTTATGATAGTAGTTACTATCAATATCATGGTTGTTACGGGTAACGGGAAATCAGGGTTCGATTCCGGGGAGGGAGTCTGAGAAACGGCTACCACATCCAAGAAAAGCAGCAGGCGCGTAAATTACTCACTCCCGGAACATGGAGGTAGTGACGAAAAATGACGATACGGAAATCATCCCTCGTAATCCGAATGAATACTTTATATCTTTTAATTAGAATAAATCGTGTTAGTATATTAATTTTAATAGCAATTAGAATATATATATATATACAAATAATGCGACTTAAGTACGTAAACGTATCATGCACTAGGTATAGCTGTGTTTTGTGGGCTGGCGGGTCGGACTAACGTTATACCTGAGGTATAAACGGCAGTAGGAATATATACGTAAGCCGTATGCTACGCGGATAGTATTGGTCAGTCAAAATAAAAATTTGTTTATATATATATAATATTGATGACAAGCACACGGGTACGATAACCAAAAATAAATTTATACTGAGGAATAGTGTTGCCGTCGTGGGGTGGGGTGAATGCATTATGACAGTCTAGTCTAGACGACGGAATATGCGATAACGCGTGGCGTTTGGAGAGTTACATACATACAACATACATACATACATACATACATACATTCATACATACATACATACATACATTCATACATACATACATACAAGTGAAACTAATATAAGCGTGTTAAAAAAGTACAACATTCACGACTCATATAAATTTTTGTGCGGGGGCTATATAGTACCTTTCGTTGGTATTTCACCTTTAGCTATTTATATAAAAAACGTGCTTCTCTAGGCATACATACCACGAGATCATTCTATTATTATCGCTGCCCAATATCTTTAGCCACTTTTGTTCTCTTTATACTATACCATCGCCACAGCTACCATTTTCCCTTCGCATTATACTACTCTCCTCTCTCCTACTGACTTATTTCTTTTTGTTTATTGCACCACTCAGAGCTAACCAACTGGGGCCCCTCCACCAAATTGCTAAATTATTTAACTGAAGTGGGCAAATGCTACGTGAAACCACGTTCGCCGGGTTGTCAGCAGTACGCACGTGATGCCATTGTGCAATAAATGTGAGATCGTGGATTTCTCTTACTCTATGGGTCATAAACATTATCCACCTAGCTGACGATGATGTTATCCCTGAAAGTACCACTATAGAATCGGACCAATAAAAATAATTAGAAATATTTAATCGCAAACTACGCCCATATTTATTTGCTATTTGCTTATTATTATTAGGACACTATTTTGCATTTGCACTATATTACATCAAGGAATATTATATGTTATATATAAATTTCAAGACGTTATAATTATATAAATTTGTACTTTCATTTTCAGAACAGTACATTATTAATAATAAGAAGGCGCGTAAGGCTCGAAGGGCTCCGGGTCTGGGGTGGAGCCCCAGCTAGGCGGAGCCTAGTTAATATTAATACCCCACACAAAAATATTAAATACAGGCCTGAACGTATCATTCAATAAAAGCCAAACAATTTGGTACTGGCCACTACCTAACTTGGCCGTATGTTAAAAGCGATACTGGATCGTCATGGTGAACCATGAATAAAACTAAATGGTTCTCAAATTTTTCAGTAGATAGTCAGGTAGAAGATTAGTTTGGCGGAAACGATAAAGCAACCTTATTCAGGTTTGGCGGAAACGATACTAGGTGGAAACGATACGGTCAATTTTGGCGGAAACGATAATCTCCTATACTAACAGTTCGAGTCGTGGCAGTGACACAGTTTTGAGCGGGGTGACGCGAGCCTTAGAACAAATTAAATTTAAAACACACTGACCATCATTATATATTACACGTAAGTACAAGCATGCACCGTACGCCGTAAGTGATGCATCCGCGACCCCATGCACCTCAATCTCGCTTATACTGCCGTCGTCTACTATTCGCCTTGCTATCACCAATGTGTTTATTACGCATAATTTTTCACGGCTTTCTTTCCACTCTCGTTCTATATTTTCTGGTATCTTATTATCCCATCCGATTTTTAATTTCCATAACCTTTGAATTAAAATTTTGAATCTAATGACTACTGGATTCATTAGTCCCAACGGATCGAAAATTGCCGCTATTTCAGCCAGAATAGAACGCTTGGTAATAGGAACATCTTTGTTGTATTTTTTTACCATGTACTGATATGAGTCATTATTTTTGTTCCAGTACATACCCAATATTTTGGTTACTATATTTTCTGGTACTGTAATAGCATCATTTTGATTTACAGAATGCTCTAAACTAGTCAGTAATATATCAGATTCGTTACTAGCCCACTTACTCAATTCAATGCCAGTTTTACCCAAGACGGTAATTAGATCGTCATGCAGTTGACAAACTTCTCTTTTTGTGTTCGCTCCTTCCAAAAAATCATCAACATAAAAATCTTGTCATATCGATTGACAAGCTTCAGGATACTCTTCCTTCTCTTCAGCGGCCAGCTTCTCCAAACAAGCTACCGCCAAGTATGAAGAGGTTATCACTCCATAGGTAATAGTCTTGAGGCTGAAAATATTAATAGGCTGGATCTTCTCTCCATAATACTCCTTGATATGTGATTCCGCTAACCACACTTGCCAGTACATTCTTTTTATGTCCGCCGTCATGACATATCTGTGAGTACGGAATCTCGCCAATATAGTAACTAACTCTTCCTGAATGCAAGGACCTATCAGGAGTACTTCGTTTAAACTCACCGCTGTGTCTGTTTTCGCAGATGCGTCGAACACCACTCGTAATCGCGTACTCGTACTGTGCTCATTTATGACCGCATGGTGAGGCATGTAATAACAACACTCTTCTTCTATCGACGATCGCGCTATTTCTTCATGCCCTAGCATGATATATTCATGAATACATTTTTTGTATGACACATTAAGCTGAAGGTCAGACTGAAGTTGCCTTTCTAAAGATAAAAATCGACGCAAGGCAATGTGATATGATTTACTAATAGTGCCAATCAATTTTTTAATTTTTTTAACAAATATTTGTTGAATAGTCTTGTACGAAAAATTATTAATTACGCATATCACCCCTAAAATTTTACTCTTTAACCATTAAAGATTTAATAGTTATTAAATCGTATTATGTTAACATAAAAAGATTAAAAAAAAATTGTTTTCAATTGAATAAATCTAATGATATAAAATAAATAGGGTTGTCATTGAAAAACGGAAGTTTATTCCGGTTCAGTGGCGGATCCAGAGGGGGGTGGAAGGGAGCGCCCGCCCCCTCCTCAGCTACTGGCTTACTGATTAAATTAAAATACCTTTAATTAGGACTTGGTATTTAAAAATCTAAAAATAAAAATGATAAGTACATGCCAATTGTGTAGAATCACCCATTGCTTTATCGAAATAACATCAATAATATATATATATATATATATGTGTGTGTGTGTGTGTACTGACATACTGTATTATAACTCTATATTGAAGCAATCGTGTTATTTATAGAATACACTACATATATTTTTTATTTTAAATTTTAACGATTGCTTGAAACATGGTTAAGGTCCAAAATAAGTGAACATAAATTAACAGGTTAATAAATTAAAGCAAGCTTTGTTGTATATTCACAAAAATATTGATATTCATAATAATATCAAAAATATCATCGATAGATTTGCTAATGACAAAAAGAGAAAATTAGATTTTTATTCTTTAATTATTTTAATAGTATTTGTTACAAACTTAGGTGTTAAGTTATAATATTGTAAGAAATGTATGTTTTGTTTTTTTTTGTTAAATAGCTTTTAATTTCAAATAAAGTTCTTCATATGCAATTAATTTTGATTAACGAGTTTCTTTTTATATACCTATGTCCTCAAAGTCATCAAAAAACATATACTATAGTAATTTAAAAAATTATTATGCAGCAAAAATTAAACGAATTTTTAAAAATAGAAATGTAATAAACACAAAATAATAAATCACTTCTTAAAAGAAAAAAATGTATCTAATGACGCCTCCTGGAATAAATTCTGGATCCACCCCTGTTCCGGTTTAGGGTACAAGATATAAAATTTTTTTCTATTTAAAATCATTCAATTTAAGTACGATAATTGTTCAAAAATCCTAAACTAATTTCAATTATATGATCTACTATAGTAATTACATTACTTTTAGCTTCGATGCGAAACTGAGAAAGTATTAATTTTATTATGTATTATATCTTAAAAAAGAAACAACCCTTTTGTCTTAACTTAAAGTCATAAAGTCAATTTTTTTTTACTTAAAGTTGCAATAACTCTTTCAAAAATAAACAAATAAATATTTTTTTTTTTTACAGATGCATGATGTCTATACCTATTATATTTTTTAAATCGAATCATTTCCCTATATACAGTGAGGGTTCAAATCTAAAAAATGCATGTAGAAAATAGAACTTTATTAACTTAATTTTTTTAAGTTTTCTGGAAATACTGACAGTTTTATGTATATATCTTAAATTAAAGCTAATATAATATAATTTATTTTGGAAAAAAAAATTACGGTCATTATTTTGTCTTCATGGTAAACATAGTTACCAAATGCTATTGTTGTGTAAAAATTCTTGATTTTATTTTTACATATTTAACTTTAAAATGCTAAAACATATTGAAAAGTGTATGGATCAACACAATTTTTTATGAGAAATAATATTTATATCTCTTTTTCATTCAAAAAACTTTATCTTAATCAAGATTTAAATAAGGAAATAGGAGATCATGTAACTTTTGGTTTTAATCCACCAATTTTTTAAAATTATCTACTATCTACAAATTTGCATCAAAGCGTTTTTTATGATAGTAATTTTATCAGATATCATTATACTTGACCTAACTATGCCACATCCCCGCTGTTCCGCGTCCTCTCTATGCTGGGTTTCCTATATATATTTTTGTTGTAAATATAAAAATGTTAAGGTATCCCAGAAACTATTTATAGTCAATAAATTGTACAAATAAATGAAATATGCTGTAATAATTCCGAAAAATGATTTTCTTCAGAAATATATTATTAATAATACATGAAAAATATTTTATATACTTTATTTAAACAGTATTATTAGTTTAAAATGTAAAATAATCATTAAGAACATGGTGATTACTTAAAAAAATTAATGAGACATATATTCTAGCAATTCATAAGCAGTTTATAACTGCAATTCTATAAATCTTTTTCTTCTTCTTCGTCGATTTATCCCAACTACTTGGGATTGGCCACCTTTATCCTAAACTTCCACTTGACACAATTTTCCACATTCTCTATGCTCACATCAGATGTCCTCATATCCTCATATCATAACTGCAATTCTATATATAATATATGTATAATAAATTTATAGTCAATGGTCATATAAGTTATTATTACGATAATATAAATATAAACATTATTTAGTAAATTATGACAATATTGTTTACAATATTATGAAAGTGAGGGCAAGTTTTCGATTGGTCCAAGATGATTTTCTTAATTTTCAAAAATATAATAATGAATCATCAAGTTAATTTTCCCTTTTAAATATTTTTATTTATCTTTTTTTTTTAATATTCAGTAGACCAATTAAAATACATCCAAAAATGTTTAAGGTGACACTAGATTACTCCCTATTTATTAAAAATATTTCTATATATATATATATATATATATATATATATATAGATTTACATTTTTTATAAATTACCTAAATTAAGCTAAGGTATGTAAACTTATCATATTAATAAAAACATTTTACCCCAGCCTGAGAATTTGATTTTTTCTTAATTAATCAATCGTTTTTTTAAGAACTTATAATAATTAAAGGCCATTTTATCAATTGATCTCAGTATTCAAATAGTATTTTTACCAAATTTTAAGTATTATTAAAATACCATAATGTAATAAAATAAACTCCATTATAAACTTTTAAATTACATTATTCATAATTAATTTTAATTCTGGCAGAATGTAAAGACAAATAAGCAAAAATGATTTTAATATAAAAAAATCCTAAATAAGAATAGAGAAAACAATGATGCCATATCATTGAATATAATATTATATTCATCAAGAATAAACATCATAAATTATTTATGCCTACACATATAATTCATCTTTTAACATTCACAATTTTGTACGACTAAAAATATGTTTCTCTCAGCCACACATCATGTTATCAACTGATTTACTAATTATAGTATTAGTTTATGTAGTAAAATTAGTTAATCACGACAGCACACCCTCTATTATACACAGCGGTCCTTATTTTTCTACTTTATTATGTCACGGGCTCAACATTTTATTAGGTTCACTAAAATAATAATTCTAGTATATTTGAGCACGGTAAGTTCTAATGTGACGTCAAAAACACAAACAGCTATTATATGATATGAAAAATAAGGTTCCTTATTATTTTTTTGTAGAGTTAAAGGTTTTTCGTAAAATTAAGAAAAACTGATCTCATCTAATTTTAGGAAAAAATAACTTGGTTTATGTTTTTCTCTTGTACTATCTCAAATATTTAAGTTAAACTAAAATTGTGTAGAAGTAATATTAGTAACTTCATATCTATACTACACATGCATTCTGAACAGCCTCATTGAAATTGTGACAATAAAATTGTTTATTTTCATTCGAGGTCTTTAATTTTGTATTAAAATCGAGAGAATACTGTGTAAAATTACGCGCCTTTCTCAAATAAGTTAAACATTCATCTATTACCAAATATGTGCTGTCGTGCAAATTTAAATTGACAAATTGCATGTTTTAAAATAAAATATTTAGGCAATCTCTATTAGATAGCAATTTAGACCCCGTAATTTGATTTTCCATTGTTTCATTTAAGAATAATTTTTGGCTAAAAATTGTATTTAAATTTAATAAGTATCCTTAAAATTAAGCTATACTAAAGGTGAATAAATACATAGTATGCTTACACATGGTCTGTACAAATAATGTTAATCCACTAACTCTATTTCAAATATAATTTTATCATAGCATTGTCGTGATATCTGGGAAATAAAATAGTGCCATAAACGGATGACAACTTTATCTGTTTAAATCATTATTAATACTTTTCAATTGATGATAATACTTATGTAGAGTTATCTAAGTTATTAATATATCATATTTCTATATGTACAACTCTAAATTAATACGTCAATTTTTTAAATATTTAAAAATATATTGTACAAACAAAATAAAATCAGATACAACAATTTTAAGAAGTAATAACGTAAAAATCCTATATTTCCATAGATTTACTTTTTTTTCAAAAAGGGTTAATTGCTTGAATACAATTTAAAATTGAGGATCGTACATTCAAAAATAGAAAATTCGATCTATTATTTTATAACTTCAACTACTTGAGGAACGTGAAGGAAATGACTAAAAGTCCATTCACACTATACGTGTTATAAAAAATATCTAACCATTTATTTATACAATATTTTTCACATACACTGGCCACGATATTAAAAACGTCAAGTACAAAAAGTACATACACATTATATTAAAACTAATTAATTTTATAATCTTGATTTTAAAATCACCGGATAACTGCAATAAGATAGATCACAATTGGTATTATTTCATTGTCGTTTAATGTGAATAAAGGTCGATTCACACAATACGGAACACCTTAACGTCACGTTACAGATCAGCAGCGTCACGTCCAAAAATTTAACCATTGTTGACTTTACGTATCGTGGCCGGTGTATGTGAACAATACGATATAAATACATAGTTAAATATATTGACGTGACGATCTGTAATGTGACGTTGACGTTCCGTATAAAGTGAATCGACCTTTATCCTTCTCAAAAATTAACAGAATTATTTTTTTAATGAACTTAACAAAATTTCCAGACTATATTTCTTGAATTTCTTAAATTTTTTGAAATTAAACTTTTTTACAAAGGATTCAAAAAATAAAACAATCATGACATATAACAATCGGCCGTCACAGACGAATTCTATTGTTTTATTAGGTATACAGTAAAATTATATTGTTCTATTTAACGTTCTTAAAATAATAAAATTTTGACCGTATACCTAATAAAACAATATAATCCGCGCATAATAAAAGGGACAGTCTGTGACGACCAATCGTAACAGTCGAATGTGAAAAGTCCGACCGTGATATGCTCACGGTCATATATTTTTACACACGACGCATATTGCAGGAGATTATCGTTTCCGCCAAAATTGACCGTATCGTTTCCACCAAGTATCGTTTCCGCCAAACTAATCTTCTTCCTGTCTATTTACTAAAAAATTTGAGAACCATTTAGATTTATCCATGGTTCACCATGACGATCCAGTATCGGTTTTAACATACGGCCAAGTTAGGTAGTTGCCAGTACCAAATTGTTTGGCTTTTATTGAATGTTACGTTCAGGCCTGTATTTAAGATTTTTACGTGGGGTATTAATATGAATGAGCAAAATAAAGTAATATTTTGTTTTATCACTATTAAATGAAATTCGCCTCCAAGAATTTTTGACCCCCTTAACCACCTTTAAATATGGTCACGTCGTTTCGAATAATAACTTATCTTATCACATAGGCATAACTTTATAAAGAAAATATGACGTATTACCTAAGGTAAATAAATTCTAATAGATAATTATCTTAAGTATGTATATGTATATATATATTTGTAATGAATAATAAAAATATAATTTATAAGAAAGTAAAGAGTCATCAAAACATTGAAATAGCATTCAAACATTAACAATAAGCTTAAAAAATATCTAATACCTGTAATAATATAATAAAAAATAGATCTATGATCTATACATTTTTCTATAGTTGTTGAAAACTAATTTCACAAATTCAAATCGGCTTTTTCAGATTTCAATTTTATTCCGTACGCTTTTTGAGACTGCATTATCAAAACTATATATTTTAATGTAATTATAAGACTAAATATTTTTTATTAAAAATTAAGATAATTTATTAATAAAAAGATCCGCCTTAAAACATTGTTCATTAAAATGTGAATGAAATGATTCACTATTATCAATGCACTGCTATCTAATAACAATACAAAAATAGTAAAACTGTCATTTTGGCGGAATGTCATGTCAAACGGATTCTACTGTTCAATGACGTTTATGTTCCACGATTGTTGGCAATTTATTGTAATAATATAAATCGATATTTTGAATTTAAAATTCATACAACTTGATTTTTGATATTAAAATAATTATTTTTAATTAATATATTTCTTTTTAATAACAATAATTTAATACGATGACATATAATTTTATAATTTGTTAATTTGATGTGAATTTAAAAAAATGCATTGCATTTTTTATTTTAAATAATTTGCTAAAATCATATAAATAATTTAATTAATCAAATTCTAAAGAAAACATTCACAATTGCATACATTTTAAATTAATTAATGCACTTTATAAACAATACTTTGACCATTTAATTTCTTAAAATTTGATCATTTAAAAGACAAGGGGATGTTTTTAAGATAAAGAGTAAAAGTAATGTGGACAGACTTAAATTCATATAATTTTATTTTCCATAAATTGAAATGTTTCATAAGTTTTAAAATCTGACCTTGGCGTTATTTGTAATTACATTAATGTCAAATCTATTGCAAAGGTTAGTAAGGATTTACAAAGGGATATCGATTTTATAATATAAAATATAATCTGTATTATAGGTTATAAAGCGTTGGTGCAAGAATATTTCTTTGGGGACATGTTTGATTGTCTTTGTTGACGCAAGATACAGCGCATGTTCGAAAATAGATATTTAATTTATATAGTTGTTTTTTTTAAATAATGTACAGATTGAAATTGTAATATTTAAATTTATGTAATTTAATACTTGTCCTAATATTAAAATACCCCAAAAAAAATTTCCTAGTTATAAGTTGAATAGATTCTTTATACAAATTTTACACGTGCTTTTTAGCTTCGATGCGAAACTGAGAAGGTATTGGTTTTACTATGATGTGTTTTTTTTTTTGTGTGTGTCTGTTACCACTTTTTCTCAGCTCTCACCGAACGGATTTCTTTCAACGATACGTCAAAAGATCACAAATTGTATCTAGTTGAAGACATTACCCTTAAAAATTTAAAAATTTTCCCTCGTTCCCCGCAAATGGGGGAAATATCCAAAAAATTACAAATTTAAAAATCGACAAATTTTGTCATTTTTTTCACTTTTTTTCTTAAAACTTCCATAACTTTTTCAAAAATCAACAAATCAACCTTATTTTTTTTTTAAAACTAAAACCTTAGATATTTTCCTTTCGTTTGATATCATTTTTTTTTTTGAAAATCTAACACTTATTCTGCTCACAAAGGGGATTTAAAATTGCAACTTTTTTACAAAAACTAACTTTTTCAACTTAATTTTTGAAAATGTTCCGGAAATACTGC
>NW_026099572.1:54400754-54418466 GCF_025091365.1 Daktulosphaira vitifoliae
GTCAAAAGATCACAAATCGTATCTAGTCGAAGACATTACCCTTCAAAATTGAAAAAATTTCCCTCGTTCCCCGTAAATGGGGGAAACCTCCAAAAAAATTACAAATTTAAAAATCGCTAATTTTCGAAATTTTTTCAATTTTTTTTACTAAAAACTGTCATAACTTTTTCAAAAATGAACATATCAATATATTTTTTTTTATATAGATGCTTGATGTCTTTACTTATCATTTGGTATATTTTTTTTGTAAATCTGACACTTAACCTGCCCACAGGGGGGGATTTAAAATGACAACTTTTTCACAAAAAATTAACTTTTTCAACTTAACTTTTGAAAATGTTCCGGAAGGTCTGACACTTTTATATATATCTTAAATTAAAGCTAATGTAATATACTTTAATTTGAAAAAAAAAAATTTGACCTCTGGACTTGTCTTCACGGCGAAAATGGCTACCGAATGCTATTTTCGTGTGAAAATTCTCGATTTTATTATTTATATTATATTTAACTTTATAATGCTATAACTTATTGAAAAGTTTATGGATCCACACAATTTTTTTATGAGAAATAATATTTTTTAATAAACCCTTTTTCATTCGACATACTTTATCTTAATCGAGATATTAATAAGGAACCAGCAGATCAAGTAGCTTTTGGAATAAAACACCAATTTTTTTAAAATTAAACACTATCTAAAGATTTGCATCGAAGCGTTTATTTTTGATAGTGATTTTAATCACTGTCAGATATCATTATATTTGATCCAACTATACCACGTCACCACTGTGCCGCGACCCCCCTGTTCTGGGTTTTTTAGAGTTGAAATTCATAATTCATCACTGATTAACATCTGATTGATTAAAATCTTTGTCGTAAGACACTTCAATTTGTATTATACAAGAGAAATTAATCATAATCTGATACATTTTTTTGATAAATATTATTTTATAAAAATCACATTATTTTTACATAAAATGCTGACTAATCATAAAGGAAATGTTTCCAGATGTTGACATTTTTGTCAACAAACATCGTTTTATTACTAATTTTTTTGTATTGTTATATAAAACATTATTTTTATATTATTGAAATGATTACTATGTATAACTTATTATGCACCATTATATTTGATGTAATTAATTATTATTTTATAAAGAGAAAGAATATGATATGTAACTGAACAGGTTATTGTCATCGCTTTTATCGATAGCATCTTTTCTTATATTAGCATCAGTTGTATACTATTCATCATTATATATCGATGAAGAAGGCAAATATTTATTAAATTTTTGTGATTATTAATTAGTATAAAATATTTTTTAAACTATAAAATATAAGTTTTATACAGTCAACAAAAAATATTAGCATTTAGTATTCCAGATACGCCACTAGTAACATTGTAGTTGTTTCTAACAAGGCAGAAAAGTAAAATTTAACTGAAGGAAGTAGTCTGTGTATAAGTTATAGAGTGTTGATGCTAGGATACTACATTCTAAAGTAGTATTATTATGCGTTAGATTAATCATAATTTAATTTTTATTCTGACAAAAAATAATGATAAATTTGCAAAAGTTATATTAAAATAGATTAAAATATATTTGAATACAATGATATATTTCTCAATAATAAATATTGTTTCAACCGGTGTTAAAATTTATAGTATAGACTGGTGTTGAAGTTTGGGTACTGCTATTTGTATTACTAAATTTTTATTTTTATTCCCGGCCGTTCTCTTAATACTGCCTAAGTATAAAATTGAGAATAACATGCAAATTACTGGTTCACAAATTGTTATCAATCGGTCATTTTCTAGATTATTCCCAATTTATTAGATAGTTAAATATGTATGTTGCAATTAAAAAAAATAAAGCTGACACCCCTATAAGGTATAAAAATTATATACAACTAAAAGAAATCAAAAATTATTATTTCAATATTCTATTTATTTTGTGAGTAATCAAGTGATTTATGATAAACCCATCACTATGTACATACTAATGATACAATAACAATAATGGTTAATAAAAGATGTTTAAAAGATAAATCATAATTTTTTTATATTTTTAAAATAATTAAAAATTGTTAAAGTCTATTATTGAATTGTATTTGTACAAGTTTGATACTTGACATTTAGATTTTCTAAAAATTAATTTTCTTTAAAAACCAAGAGTATATAAAACCTTAAAAAAATTAACGAATTTATTTTTATTGTTAAACTAAATACATAAAATAATAATATTCTCATTATAAGTATCTGGTCGATAATTCAGGTAATTATGCTTTAAAAATATGTTATTTATTAGTTTCAGACATAACTGAAAATGTTTATAGTAGTTGATACAGTTAACATTTCACTTATTTTCAATAACACTTTATGCGCTTTTAGACCGTAGAAATAATATATACCGTTATTTATTTTCAAAAAAATAAAATTTTATTTATTTTTATTTTTTAGTTTAAATTTATATCTTTCGATACAATTATAACTTTGTCTAAAACATTATAAACACTTTTTAAACTATATTTAAAGCATATTTGTTATTATTTATCACTTATAAGAAAGAGAATATATTTTTTGTATAATTATGATTTTAGTATATGTAATAATTATGTTACAAGTATTTTATTCAGTGACGGCTCGTGGTTTAGATGATGGGATGATTGCATCCCCTACTAAAATACATTAAAAGAAAAAAATTAATTCTATATTCTTAATTCTACATTTTTTAAAAATATTTTTTTTATATAGTGAAATAGCTGAAATATATTTGTCGCATGCTAACATTAAAGTTGTTTCCCTCAGCATATTCGGGTACGCATGTACACAGTGTCGTCTATACGGTAAAATATTAGTATATTACTAAATTCAGTAATTTATTTTTAGAATTACGCTCCTCGTTTAGGTTGCTATAGTAGTATAATAGCTATTATTTTCATTTCTATTTCCTACTGCGACCTTTAAAATAATAATATATCTATCGCATTTTATTTTATTATATTTACAATTTTTTTATACCTAGGAATACTGGTATTATTTTTAAAGTCGCAACCTCACCACCCCTGATTTTAGTACATAGTAATTAGTAGTGAATATGAAGTTTCTCTATCGTACATGAGCTCCGTTGGGAACGATCCCAGTCCACATTGGTATCTACCGGCTGTCTGTCAGGCGGATGACCATGCTCCAATGACGGTCTCACCTTTTGAAAAAAACAAGTGCCGAGTGGACCAGATCCCTCTCATCGGACCTGGCCGTTTAGACAGCTAGGTGGACTGGACACATAGTGAGATGACTTACCGTCTTCCACAAGTGATGTCATGCAATGACCACTTTAACGAGTATCTTTACAGTATTCGTAAGTCAGCCGTGCCGACGTTACGGTCTACAATAATGCCGGTCGTGTAAAAAAAGTGCTTGTAGAGTTATGTAACAAAAATAACAATTTAAAGTTTTAACTTTCCTACCGGAAATATCTAGACGCCCACAAAATGTTTTCATATAAAAAAAATTATCGTGGTGTCTTAAAATTCTTTTTTATTTACTAATTCCAATAAAACATTAGTATTTTAATTTAATAAAATCAAAAAATATTTTTTTTAGATCCATCACCAAGGAAAAGATGATGTATTTGCAATTTCAAATAATTCTGTGTATTGTAAGTAAAAAAAAAAAACAATAAAGTAAGGCAGTGGCACAATGAGGAAATTGTTGGGATAGATTTTATCTAACCATTAGTAATATCACTATCATAAAAAACTTTTCGTTACGCATCAGATGAATTCACAAGGATTTTTTCTATTATTAAATTCTAAGTATTTTGAAATCTAATTTATTTATTTGAACAGCTCTTAAACTATCTCTTTAATTGAATTGAAGGTATTTTTTTTTAATGCGTTTTTTTTCTTTAAAAACAATTGACTTTCACAAATTTCATAGAAATACAATATTTGGGAAACATTTTTTGAAATTACTGTAGCAGCTTTCAAAAGTTTTAGTTTGAAATAGATTTCAAGGACGTAGTCATTGAGAAACATTTTAAAAATTTGAGTTGAAAAATAATTTTTTTTATATGTGAATTTTCATAAAAAACATACTTAAAGTAATTTTATTAATTCTAATTTACTTTTTATTATGATTATATTTTTATCATTTTTATTATCAATGTTAAAAATAAGCTATAGTCTTTTAAAATGCAGAAAAAAAAATTGTGAACATTTGTATTAACATATAAATTTATTAATCATTAAAATCTGCCGAGTAAATGCTGAGAATTTCTTTAGATAGGTATCTTATAAAAATAAATACAATATATTTTATATATACGAAAAAGTATAAATTAATTACTATAGAATCTATCATTATAATAATCTTGAATTTTTTTTACAATTTAAAATTACTTTAAATATGTTGCCGGATGGGCTGTTCTAAAAAAATCCAAAATAAAATTGGGGAAAAGAACTCCGCCGTACGGCTTAAAATAGGGGCAACTAATAATCAACAAAAAAAGTTTCTAATCAATGTAAAATTGCCAAAAGAAGAATATTTTATGTTAACACAAAATAAGCTTACTAGTAATATGCATTACTAGTGTAAAGTATGTAATCTATGGAGGATTTCTCCACTATAAAATTATTTGACAAATGTATCAAACAAAATTTTTTTCCATTTTCTTAATCATTTTCCCATTCAAAATTTTGATAGAATATATCTTCAACAAAAGTACAATCTTCTTAATCTTCAATCTTTATTTCTATTGAATTTGTACGCCTTTGAACTTTGCAATTTTCACATATAATAGAACATTTTAGCCCTGTTTTTCAAAAGCCACAATTTTTACCAGCTCCAACACCTGACTAAACGCCATTTTATGACAATTACCTTTATTATTTGCAAAGAATTCCAATGAGGATAAAAAGTAAATTCTACAACAATGTATAAAGACCAGCTATGATGTATGGTTCAGAGCGTTGGGCAGTTGATAAGAAAGTAGAGCAGAGAATAAGTGTTGCAGAGATGAGAATACTTAGTTGGATGAGTGGAGTGACTAGAGAAGATAAAATAAGGAACGAGTATATAAGAGTGAGTATAGGTGTAGTGTCAATTGTGGATAAGATGAGAGAAAATAGACATAGATGGTTTAATAATGTTATGAGGAGAGAGGAATCGGAAGCTCAAAGAATAGTTATAGAGATGAATGTTGAAGAAAGAAGAGGTAGAGGAAGACCAAAAAAGAGATGGAGGGATGTTATTAAATGCGATATGAGGACAGCTGATGTGAGCGTAGAGTATGTGGGAGATCGTGTCAAGTGGAAGTTTAAGATGAGGATGGCCGACTTTAAGTAGTTGGGATTAAGGCAAAGAAAAACAAAAAGATTAGTAGAAATTCCGGTGGCAATTGACATAATATAATTGTTGTTTGGAAATGTACAATTTAGCGTTTAGTTGGGTTTAAACAATATAGCGTCAAATCCATTACCAACTGCATCGGTTGTATCTTAATATACACTACACTTTAATGATACAATAAATAAATAAACTCACACATACACACATATATATTTATAACATTGTGTCTAATGTAAGTATAACATGATAAAAAGTAACCGTAAAATAAAAAAAAATTGGAAAATATATGTTAGTACTCATATTAAATGTAATGTAACTCGAAAAATATATGTTTAAATGAAAAAATATAAGATATCTTTTATGTTTAAAATTATCTTTTAAACAACTTTTGTACGAAACTTTTTTTTGTAAGTTAAATATTTTTTGAAAAAATTAAAAAAGCTCATATCTTTGAACTTTTGCGAGTCTGTAAAAAAAAAGCTCAAGTCCAATCGATGAGGGCTTTTAGTATGTCATTATACATATCTTAATTCAACTTTTAAAAAAAAAAAAATTTGGTTGGCAATTTTTTCCGCTATTTTTTCTATGTTGACTGGCCTAATATGAATAAAATGAATTACAATATACAATAGTAATACAACATCTGTAGTTTCACTGCAACAATGCACTAACCATAAAGTAAAAAAAAAAAAGGATAAATGAAAACAACTTTATGCTTTTAAAATAATAATATGATTAATGTATTTTAAAAACAAAACTTCAACAATGTTTTACTAATTCATACAAAAAAAAGCACTTAACTAAATAAAAACCAACGCAACTTAACCTAAACTGTATAATACTACAGCAGGTACATATATATATACTTTTTTGATAAGACGACCAAACAATACAGGCCGCTGATAAGGCGTCATTAGAGCTGATGGCGCACAAGGACTACCAGCTGACCACACCCAATAAGTGCAGCACTCACGCTTGGCGCGAACAAAATTTTTGAAGAATACATAAATGAATTTGAAATTTTAATTTCAATTAATTTTAATTAGTCTTCCTATCAACAATATTTTTTTTTGGACCCCAATAAATAATTTAGTTAATATAGAAGTTTAAATATATTCTGTGCTAGGTCGATTTTTTTTTTAATTTCTTTTTTAAAATTTCCCAGAAATCTTGATAACTTCTATTATACATCAAATAAATGTTAATTATTTGTACGTTAAGTTCTAAAATAGGATAATTACAAAGAGTGTTTTCTTGTCATTTTTCAACAAAAATCTTCTACTAAAGATATAAACATTTTATGACTTTTACACCATTTTTAATAAAATAATATTTTTTAAATTTTTGATAATTTTTGATAATTTTCAGAAATAACTGTATACTTAATAACTGTATACTTAATAACTGTATTGATCAACTTTTTTAAAAAAAACTTAGTAATTTAAAAAAATTGGCAAATTTAAAATATTTTAATGCAATGAAATATTATATGTAAGATTTTTTAATAAGTAGTAACACGTACTTTGGTGGCTCAACTCCAAAAACAAAAAAATCTCTCGAATAAAAATCTACCTTGAAACACACGTGAATTCAAGAGTTTTATGATAATGATGATGACCACTGTCAAATATTAATCAATATGCTTTTAAAATGTGTAAATCAACCTGTACTTTTTTTTTTTTTTTAATAGGGACTTGTATTTTCAACATCAGCCAATACCACATTTAATGATGTTATTGATGCATTAACATCGAAAAATTTAGAAATGGCACAAAATAAATTTCATGAATGCGTTAATATATCTCAAATAAATGCACTACAAATAGAAAAAGGTAATATATAGTTTAATAACTTTAAGATTACAATATTCAATCAGATTTTACAACTTTAAAGACTTTTGATTCTAAATATATTTTTTTAATTTTACAATTTTGATCTATATTAAAAGAATGTGTTTTTATTATTTGTTCTTAAAACAAGAACAAAATTTAAATTAATTATAGCTACGATGCAAAGCTGATAAGCTATTATGTCAAAAGATCACAAATTTTTCTCGTTCCCGTAAATATGGTAATTCTCCAAAAAAATTACAAATTTAATAATCACTAATTTTCGACATTTTTTCTATTTTATCTACTTAAAACTGCTATAACTTCTTCAAAAATGACGAAATCAATATCACTTTTTTTAATAGATGCATGATGTTTTACCTATCATTTGGTATAATTTTTTTTAAACTCTAACCCTTTACCTGCCCACAATAGAGGTTTTAAAATANTCTAACCCTTTACCTGCCCACAATGGAGGTTTTAAAATGACAACTTTTTCAAAAAAAAAAATCATTTTTAACTTAACTTTTGTAAGTGTTCCGGAACTACTGACACTTTTATATATATCTTAAATTAAAGCGTATGTAATATAATTAATTATGGGAAAATAAAATTTCGGACTTTCTTTTATCTTCATGGTTAAAAAGGCTACCTAGGTTAATAAAAAAATGCATTTTTGTAAAAAAAAACTTTTTATATTTTAAATTTTATAATGCTATAATTTTTTGAAAAATGTATGGATCAACAGAATTTTTTTATGATAAATACTATTTATATACCTTTGTCATTCGACAAACTTTTTTTTAATCGGACCATTTCTCTTTATATATTTATATATAATAAATATACATATATTCATATATTACACTTGTAAATCATAAAACTTAATAAGAATATAAATAGGGAAATAATAGATCATGTAGAAAAATGATTGTAATTCAATAGGTACTTAAAGTAATTATCAATNTAGGTACTTAAAGTAGTTATCAACTACTTTAAGTACTTTACTTTTTTGTTTTATAAAAAATTATAAAAATTGGCCATACTGAAATTAAAAAAAACAGTTCGTTTTACTTATCCGGATGAAGTGAAACTTTTTTCGTAATGAAGTTATCGCGTGAATTGCATCTATTGTCGTTTTATACAAATTATTTATGTAAAATCAAAATTATACAAATTAAATTATTTAATGAATTTTTAATTAAATTACCTTATTTTTTGAAAATACAGTTCAAATTATAATATTAAAGATAATTTACATGCGACCGTGATGAATAATAATCTTTTTTTCGGACCCTCTATAAAGAAGTTTCACTTTAAAAAATAAAAAAAATATATAATTATTTTATGAGAAACAAAGGATAAATATTGCGTTTTTAATAGAGTCTAAATCCGTACAAATTATTTAAAAAATGGTAGCACAGTGGAATAGCGGCATAGTATAGATGTGAAACAGTTGGGACAAGTTTCGATGATATTGCTAATTATGAATAAATGATCTGCTAAAAATTTTCATCAGAATCAAAAATATACTTTAATTATTCAATTATTTATTTGTTCTAATATCAAATCGNAGATGTGAAACAGTTGGGACAAGTTTCGATGATATTGCTAATTATGAATAAATGATCTGCTAAAAATTTTCATCAGAATCAAAAATATACTTTAATTATTCAATTATTTATTTATTCTAATATCAAATCAGCAATTATATTTTTTGTATCACCAATTATTTTCGATATTATTACTAATTAATTAAAAACTATAGGGTATAACAACGAGGAAAATATTTCTGAATATTTCAATTGTATCATATATTTAAACACCAAGAGTAACAGAAATTATTAATATTTCTTTTGAAATAATTTATTACGATAAAAAAATAATTAAAATCACAATAAAATTGTTTTTAAATTATTAGAGATTTTTATTTTTAATATGTTAAAAATATTCAGTGCAAAATATCATTTTTAATCTAATTTTTTAGTCTCTTAAGATGATTTTTGGATTGTTTATAATTAAAAAACCCGCTACAGTGGGAAAGTGGTATAGTGTGTCAAGTATAGATGACTTTTGACAGTGATAAAAATCACTATCATAAAAAACTCTTTGATACAAATCTATAGATATTGTTTAATTTTAAATAATTGGTGGATTATTCCAAAAGCTACGTGATCTCCTATTTCCTTATTTATTTTACAAGATATGACTTATAAGTGTAGTATATGAATAAATATTTATTATATCAATTAAATTGTGATGGTTTCATGTTACCATTATTGTGAGAATTTATTATAATAAAATACAGACAACACACGCGCTTCCAGAGACTGATGAATTAACAAATAATATTTATTGCTAAATTGGCAATAGTTCAAATCATTATAAAATCCAAAAGACCTGACCATCTTGGTCAGTCGAAACCAGTGCCTTGTGTCATATATCAATCTCAATACTCGGTTGTCACTGTCCAGCTTACTGTTTAAAGTAAAGTTTTTGTTTTTCCGTTTTAACCCACCTACTCTCTTCCTCAACATTTCAGAGTACATGTGTCTTGCATTTTATCTGCACCTCGTACTTCATTGTGCTTTCCTAATAACCAAAGTACTTGTATCTTGCAATTCGTATGAAACTTATATAAAAGTTGAAGGTCTTGATGCAATACTTAAAAAAAAAATTGTGTGTTATTTATAAATAAATTTACTGGTCTACAAGGAATTTCCATCCGAAACCAAAATATACTTTTCTAAACTAATTTTTGCACCGATTTAAAACGTGCAATTAGAGTTTCGCATATGACCTAAATGATAACAAAATCTTTCTAATTAATACAAAAAAATATTTATGTTTAATTATTAGGTCATGTATGAATAATCAATAAATATATTTCAATTTATTCAAGTAAATATATGAATAAATATATACAGGGAAATGATTTTATTTATNTAATTTATTCAGTTAAATATATGAATAAATATATACAGGGAAATTATTTTATTTATAAAAAAAGTATGTCGAATGAAAAAAGTATATAAATAGTATTTTTCATAAAAAATTTTATTGATCCATATATTTTTCAAAAAGTTATATAATTATATATTAAATATAAATTGTTTCTATTCATCTATTTTTCAAAATATTGTGGCACTTTTAAGTGAAAAAAATGTAAAAATGTCGAAAATTAATGATTATTAAATTTTGTAATTATTTTGGAGATTTCCCGTTTTTGCGGTAACAAGGGAAATATTTTTAATTGTTCAGTGTAAAATCATCGACTAGATACACTTTGTGATCTTTTAGCGCATCGTTGAAAGAAATCGGTTCGGTAAGAGCTGATTAAAAGTAGTTACAAACATAATAAATATAGTTTAAAAAAATTAAAAACACGCTTTTAAAGCATATCAAACTAAAAAGTTTAAAATAATTTTAAAAATTAGCTTAAAACAATAATGAACGAAAAATACTAGTATTATTTTGAAAAAAAGCGTCGGGCGCTCAATATACGAAAATTATGGCACAAAACCCCCACGCTTTTTTGATATATGATATCTGACAGTGATTAAAATCACTATCATAAAAAACACTTGGATGCAAATCTATAGATAGAGTTTAATTTTAAAAAATTGGTGGATTATTCCAAAAGCTACATGATCTACTATTTCCCTATTTATATTCTGATTAATTTTTATGATTTATAAGTGTAATATAAGAATATATGTATATTTATTATATAAATGTATAAAGAGAAATGGTCCGATTAAAAAAAAAGTATGTCGAATGACAAAAGTATATAAATAGTATTTATCATAATAATATTGTATTGATACATACATTTTTCAAAAATTTATAGAATTTTAAAGTTAAAAATGTAAAATATAAAATCGAGAATTTTAACACAAAAATAGCATACGGTAGCCATTTTCACTGTGAAGACAAAATAAAGTCCGAATTATTTTTTTTTTTTTCATAATAAAGTATATTACATAAGCTTTAATTAAAAATATATATAAAAGTTACAGAATTTCCGGAACACTTTAAAAAGTTAAGTTGAAAAAGTTAATTTTTTGTGAAAAATTTATCATTTTGAATCCCTTCTGTGGGCAGGTAAAGAAATTATACGTCTATAAAAAACGAATTATATTGATTTGTTCATTTATAAAAGTTATGGCAGTTTTAAGTAAAAAAAAAAATTGAAAATTAGCGATTTTTAAATTTAAAATTTATTTGGAGATTTCCCCCATTTACGGCGAAAAATAACACCTTCTCAGCTTCGCATTGAAGTTAAAATAGTTATTCCAGTGATCGAAAATTTTATTCATATTTATAAATAAAACTTGACATTTTTTCATTGTTTTTTGTTACATCACATTTAATCAACTGCCTACGCTTCGTAATATTTGCTTGTCTTATTTCTCTAAAGGATTATTATTATTATAATGCATTGACGTTAATTGCATCTCTCGAGATACAAACATCGAAAATTAAAATCCAAAATCATTAAGTTATTTAAATAAAAAATCACAAGTAATAATACTTTATACTATTAAATTTTATATTATTAATGCAAACGTAAACTTAAAAAAATGTTAAGTACATTCTGTTTACACACTCTATACAAATATGTTTGAGCAACGTGTGGGAGAAACTGTCCAAACTACTCGAGATAATATTCCTTGGAGCAATACATTGACTTTAATCAGTACCTCCTTTATAAAAACTCACATCACAAATTAAAATCCAGAATCATAAAATCATTTAAATGAAAAATCATAAGTAATAACAATTTGCTGAATTGGGCCCTCGAACCTTTTTTTTTTCACGACCGGCATTATTGTGGACCGCCCTGGAACTACCGTTAGGTATTACTTCAGGGCGGCCCACGCCGTCTCTAAAACTCAAACCACCACGTTGTGAATCAGCCCGAAATTAATCAAGAGCTGATTCACAACGTGGTGTGGCCTCACCCGTTAGCTGGATCCGAGAGTGGGATCCGTTGCCCGGGTTGTCCGGCGGTGGGGGCAGGACTTTGCGAGGGGGCAAAAATAACTCACAAAAACATAAAACACAAATACCTAAGGCACCGGCCTAAACCAACGCCTCAGGTCCTTCTGTGCCGGGCGGCGTGGCTGCCTCTGTCTCAGGCGTTCCGCTTCCTCCTTCTTTAATAAGACGGATTCGGCGAACGCCTGGATGAACCTCCACTCCTCCCGACTCTTCAACATCAGGTTCACCATGGACCCGACTCGGAACGTGGACCCTAGTCCGAGACTCCAAAGAGCCCCGCTCCTCGTCGTTTCCTCCGAGAGGCGAGTCCGCCACCGGAGCATGGTTATCCACCTGAGCGCTAGTCGGTCCTCGGGTTCGAGGGACCGGTTGCGCTCTCGGCGGACCTCATGCCCGGCGGGGCGTTCCTCGGCGGGCGGCAGTGACGACAGGATACCCGCCGCCACTCCGGACACCGTTCGGTACGCCGAAACTGTCCGGATCGCTGCCCGCTTCTGCACCCTGAGCAGGGCTTCACGACAGGGTAAACCGGGGACCCGTACAGGAGGCTCGAGTGTACGACGCTGACTAAGAGTCTGCGCCGCATCACTCTCGGCCCTCCCGGATTGGGCATGAGTTCCGCCGGGTCCTTGAACCTAATAGGAACAAAAAATATTTTGTTCCCTAAGTTAGCAACCCATATCTAAAATTTTTTATCAATACATCAAGTTCACAATATCAATGAAAATAATCATCTGCACCATTATTTGGATAGTTGATTTATTATTTTTTATTAGATATTCTCATATAATTTAGATTATTACATAATTGTATGCAACTATTTGTGTTTTAATGTTTTAAATAATATAAATTTTTTAATGAATTATATGATGTATATTTAATTTATGAATACTAATGTATAATAATTTTACAGAAAATATTAATACACAATTAATTATATTGAAGAACCAAATCATTTCCGGTGACATAAGCCCAAATGAAACGAGTACCAAATTATTAGAATTCTTAGAATTAGATGCATCACAAAATTCAGAAGACCTTATAAAGTGTTGTGATATTTTTCACAGGAATTTGTTTGCAGTAGAACAGCCCACGGTAAATAATTACAATTTCAAATAAAATTAAAATCTCCCTGTTTCTTTATTATTATTTCAATAAGAAAAGAATTACTTTCAAAAAGTCAATTTCTAACCAAGTGACGACAAGTATGTAAATGTATTATATTCTTTAATAAAATTTTACAGCATTATATTATACTAGTTAAAAATAATAATATTCTTTTTTGTTAAAATTTAAATAATTTAATAATAACTTAAGTATAAACCTACTTCAGTTTAATTTTTATTCATTTCAATTTGTTACTATAGTCAAGGTACTAATTTTCATTATAATTTTCAACACTATGAATTCTTTTTTCTAAATTACGATGTAAAATGATGAAAACATTAATGAATTTTACTTCATTTGGTCTCACTAATTAATATTCTTTAAAATAAATAATTTTTAGTTAATTTTATAAGTAAAAATAAAGTTTTATTATTTGAAGTTAAGATAATATTTTAATAAGTATTTAGAGGCTGTACAATTTTTATCATACTACGGTGACTTTTAAATTAACCGACTCTTCTATCGCATAATTATCAAACTGTAATATAAATATTTACATGACACTGTTCTTATAATATCATTTTAATTACAAAAAAAACATATTTAGCAAACAAGGCATACCGTTAATGTGTACAATTTGATGGATTCGAGATATGCTACAGCGCTTAATATTCTAAAATATTGCATAAAGAAATATAAATGTTTTAATAATTCTATGGAAGATCTTTATTGGGGTAATTAAACTAAGCACTATCTATACAATGTAAATAAATTAACTGACATTTTTAATTCACTTAGGTAATGATAACATAGTCCTAGACATAGATTCAGAGGATTATGAACCAAATTTTGAAATAGCCACTCGTGATACACTAGAGGAAGTTATTTATCATAATATACCACCAAACGAATTTCTTAAGACGATTACAGAATACGTACATGGAACTGAATGCAAAATACATTTTGCAACCTATTGTACTGCTGCTTACTACACGTATTTGATTACTGAAGTCCCACTTTAAATAATATATTCAAAGAATGTAGTCAACTTGAGTTTTGAAATAAAAATTTTCTTTTCAATTTTATGTTATAAGTATTTAAATGTCAATATTTTTTCTGTGTAATAATATAGTTTAATTAAATTTTTCTTTATAATATGTTTACATTTTGTGGTATTTAAAACGTTTTGATTTTATCTTGTTTATCGTTATTAGAACGTTTTAAATAATTCTTTCAAAATTATTGATTTTTTTTTTTTATAATTAAATATTTTTGGAAAAATCCAATAGTTTTAAATACTTAATTTTTCCACTGCATCTCAATAAATTACATCAGTAGTTTATTTTATATATTGTCATTTATTAAGTATACCTATAAAATATTATTATCTTTATTTTCAACATTATTACTTATATAAATATAAGTTACGTTATTTTATAATTGAGTTCAGTTTTTAATATAACTTATAAGTAAAAGCAATAGTTATAATCCACTCGTATAAATACAAAATAAATATTTCAGAGTATTTTAAACTTATTTTTCAAGATATTTTCTGGTACATGAAATTAGAGTCTTCATAATTATTTATACTTTTTTAGTGGTGGCTCGTGGGTCCTGCTTGTGGGGATGCGACATTAAACTAGTCATATGTATAAAAAATTTTTTAATTTAATATAATAAAATAAAATACAATACGCATATTATTTTTTTAAAGGTCGCAGTAATAAATAAATTAGAAATAAAAATAATAATTATTATACTATTATAGCAACCGATAACGAGGAGCGTGTACAAGCAATTAATTCTAAAAACAAATTACCCGAATTAAGAAATATACTAATATTTTATCTCATGGAAGACGATACCGGTCGCCCAATTACTCCTCGTGTGTACATGCGTCTACAGGGTGATTTTTTTATCATAACCCACTCAATTACTTACAGAAAAATAATAATTTAAACATTTTTTTTTATTACTGTCTTTAGTTACACATTATTCTTGAATTATTAACTATGTAATACTTTTTAAGTTCATCCCTTATGCCTGGTAAGGGTGTCAACTTTGTTTTTATAATGGTAACAAGTATTTTTAATTTAATAAAATGTTTGAATTTTTATTCAAACTTAATTTGTTTATTAGATATAAACATTTAAAGTTTCAAATTTTTGAGTTAATATACATGGTGTTCAGTAAGTCAGGAAACGGGTTTCTATTGTTCTCATTCTTACAAACAATGAGAACAATAGAAACCCGTTTCCTGACTTACTGAACACCCTGTATAGGTATAATACACAAGATATTACAAATACAGGTAGCTAATTGGTTTTTTATGACATCAATATGTAGACAACTTGATCTTTGAAATAAAAATTTTCTTATCGTTTTTATATTATAAGTGTGTAATTATATGGTTCAATTAAAAGTTTTCTTTATATTATGTTTAAATTTTTAATTACTGATTAATAAGCAACAGACATTAAACATTTGTATAAATACAAAATACATATTTTAAGGTATTTTAAACCTATTTTTGAACATGTGTTCCTGGAAAAATTGGAGTCTTCATAATTATTTATACTTTTTATGAAATTCATTCTATTTACGAATTTCTGCCTATGCATTATAAAATGTATATACTTTTGATCATATTATAACTTTTATACTATGTTGCAGTGGCGTAGCGTGTGCGTATGCTGTGTATGCACAGCATACACTTCGCAAATTACAAAAATAATTTTTTTTATATATATTAATAATGCTATATTTTTATAAAAAAATTTTCAACTGTACTAATTTAGTATTTCATAATATAATATTTTGTGGATTTTCTTCCAAGTTCATTAACCATTAAAATTGATTAATCCGCAACACCACGGCCGCGCAACGCTATAGTCCTTATAATATCTAGTGGCTAGTGCCTACCATGTTTATTATGTACGCAGTATGCACGTTGGCGAGTGCATACGGGTACATACATTCAGCGACAGTTAATTATATTTCTTATCGATAATATTAATAACAAAAACCCAGCACAGGGGGGTCGCGGCACAGATGTGACGTGGCATAGTTGATTCAAGTATAATGATATCTGACAGTGATTAAAATCACTATCAAAAATAAACGCTTCGATGCAAATCTTTAGATAGTGATTAATTTAAAAAAAATTGGTGTTTTATTCCAAAAACTACTTTATCTGCTGGTTTCTTATTAATATCCTGATTAAGATAAAGTATGTCGAATGAAAAAGGGTTTATTAAAAAATATTATTTTTCATAAAAAAAATGTGTGGATCCATAAACTTTTCAATAAGTTATAGCATTATAAAGTTAAATATAATATAAATAATAAAATCGAGAATTTTCACACGAAAAAAGCATTCGGTAGCCATTTTCACCATGAAGACAAGTCCAGAGGTCAAATTTTTTTTTTTCAAATTAAAGTATATTACATTAGCTTTAATTTAAGATATATATAAAAGTGTCAGACCTTCCGGAACATTTTCAAAAGTTATGTTGAAAAAGTAAATTTGTTGTGAAAAAGTTGTCATTTTAAATCCCCCCCCTGTGGGCAGGTTAAGTGTCAGATTTACAAAAAATATATACCAAATGATAAATAAAGACATCGAGCATCTTTATAAAAAAAAATTATATTGATATGTTCACTCTTGAAAAAGTTAGAGCATTATTAAGTTAAAAATATAAAAAAAAATTATTTTACAAAAATCGTAATTTTTTATTAACTTTGATGTCAACTTTCACCACGAAGACAAGTCCAGAGGTCAAATTTTTTTTTTTCAAATTAAAGTATATTACATAAGCTTTAATTTAAGATATATATAAAAGTGTCAGACCTTCCGGAACATTTTCAAAAGTTAAGTTGAAAAAGTTCTACTTTCTATATGCATTTTTTATATTTGAAGCCCCCCCATATATAGGGAAATAGTCTGATTTAAAAAAAAAGTATATCCAATGAAAGATGTATATAAATACTACTTCTCATGAAAAAATTGTATTGATCCATACATTTTTTAAAAAGTTATAGCACTTTAAAGTAAAAAATGTAAATTATAAAATCGAGAATTTTCACACAAAAATAGCATTCGGTAGTCGTTTTTACCATGAAGACAAGTCCAGAGGTCAAATTTTTTTTTTTTAATTAAAGTATATTACATTAGCTTTAATTTAAGATATATATAAAAGTGTCAGACCTTCCGGAACATTTTCAAAATTTAAGTTGAAAAAGTTAATTTTTTTTGAAAAAGTTGTCATTTTAAATCTCCACTTGTGGGCAGGTTAAGGGTTAAGTTTATGAAAAAAATATACCAAACAAAAGGTTGGAATTATATTGAAAAGAATTATATTGATATGTTCATTTTTGAAAAAGTTATGGCAGTTTTTAGTAAAAAAAATTGAAAAAATTTCGAAA
>NW_026099572.1:54418718-54431600 GCF_025091365.1 Daktulosphaira vitifoliae
AAAAAAAAAAAAAAAACACATCATAGTAAAACCAATACCTTCTCAGCTTCGCATCGAAGCTAAAACATATTACCCTCGCGGTCGTGTATTAGTCACACGTGTATGCGGGATTAGTATTGCATACGCTGTCGTTGACCGTCGTATATCAAGTATTCTGTCGGTTGTAACGTCACAAATTCGAAGGTGGACCGTTTATGATTTTTTGTTATTTATTTAATTGAAAGGCATTAGTGAACTAAAATTTAAATGTGAAGAGAATAACCGTCTTATAAGCACTAAAATCGAGTCTGATAGTTTTGAATGCGACAAGCGGTCAGTATCTACTGATAATCGATATACTGGACTATATCAAGTTTTAGCTGATGCAATGAACTCTGTTTCAAATATTGACACATGTATAGTAGAATTACAAAGTCATCAATCCGCATCCGATAATATTGTTACAGAATTACGTACCCGAAATGAAGAACTTACTAACAAAGTTGAACACCTCTGTAATGAAATACAAGATATTCGCAAATTATCCGTACTTGACGTTCAAAAACAACCATCGAATCCGACCGTTGCTTTTACAACAATTGATCCTGTACTGACATCTACGAAAGTTCAACCACCACTCGTTCCATGCACGTCTGACATCAGTCGGTTATCTATATCTATGTTACCTGAAAAATTTCATCAAGTTGTTCCTGAATTTACTGGTTTTATTAATGAAGTACATCCTGAATTATTTTTAAATGAAGTTGACATATATTTTTCTAGTATTCAAGCTACTGAACAGCAAAAAATTAGTTGTGTTCAACGTCGTCTTGTTAAAGTCGCTCGAGTTTGGTTTGACGCTTTATTACCACCCCCTTCTACTTATAATGAATTTAAAGATTTATTTCGTCGGCAATTTTGGTCTGAAACTATACAAAATCGCGTTCATGATGAAATTTTACAACCATATCGTTATACATCCAGCTCTGGCCTATCAACACATGCCATGCAGTGGATTACAAAGCTCGTTTTTTAACAATACCAGCTGAACGTTTAGTCCATGTCATATGTCAACATTACAATGATCATATTTGTACTGCTTTAATCGGTCGTAGTCCAAAAACTACATCTGAACTACTTTCTGTATTGTCTGAGATAGAAAACACACAATCGTTTCACTTGAATTCAAATAATACGAATGACTCTCGTTTACCATCGTTGAATAATAATAGTCGTGAGCGAAATCAAAATTCTCATAGTAATAATCGCAGAGGATATAATCAAAGAAACTATCAAAACCGAAACTTCAATAATCGTTCGAGTCAACCAACTACATCTTTTTCGGGAAACGAAAGAGAGAACGACCAGTAATTTTGACGGCTAGTCGTTCTCTCCACCCCATCGTCGATACAATTTCCACTTCGAATGGGGATTCTTCTTTTTCTTCTATTTCCAATAATCAGTCTCCACAGATTGACATAAAATTATTTAATACAAATTATACAGTACTGTTAGATTCTGGTGCTACATGTTCTGCTATATCTGAAGAAGTTTTTATAACTCTTAGTCGTAAAGTTACCGACGCTAAATTATTACCTATATTACCCATTACTGGAGTTACCGTTTCAACAGCTGTTAATGGAAAGAACAAGAAGGTCCACAATCAAGTTTTATTGTCTTTTGCTATTAAAAATTTGATTGTATTTGTCTTGTTGTCCCTCAATTGTCTGTACCTATAATCTTCGGCGAAGATTTTTTGTGCAAAAATTCTGTTGTTTTAGATTATCATCATCATATAATTAAATTCATGTCATTGGACATTGAATTACCATTTAAATCTTCTGTTTTACTCAATAAGAATAAGTCTAATTTGTCTTCAATCAAATTACATGTTTTACCGTCTTCTGTATATTTTTCTGAGTCTGAACAAATTGACTCTGCAATTCAGACAATGTCTCATTTTACACCATCTAATACAAAAGCCCACTTGAAGAAAGGCAAGAATATTGTTAATGTTCTATCACGTAGTCTTATTGGTAGGAATGATATGATTGTAGAACCTATGACCCGTCTTATGACTTTTAAAATTCAAGTGCCACCTCAACTTCCTGACAATATTACAAATATGTTACACACCATTGGATTTGACCAAAGAGCTGATTCTAAATTGTTAAACGTTATAAATAAATTATCGATGACACCAGTTCCAGTTATATTGTCTAAATTTTATATTATTTATAATGATGTTTTGTTTCGCCGTCGATCTCACTCGAGTGACGATTGGTTAATTTGTTTATCATCTAAATGTGTTTTGTCTACTGTTTTATCTATCCATGAGATGTACGGTCACGTCGGATCAAAGAAATGTATAAATGCCCTCAAAGAATTCTCTATTTTTTCAAATATGGACCGTAAAGTCCGTCATATATTGTCTTCGTGTGATATATGTCAACGTACTAAACATCAAACTAAAAGAAATGAAGGTCTTATGCAAAGTATAATTGCCGAGTTTCCTCTTCAACGTGTTCTTGTCGATTTATACGGTCCTCTACCTATTGGTTGGAATGGCGTATCTTACATATTTGTTGTTCTGGATAATTTTACACGTTTTGTTCGACTATATCCTTTGAAGAAAGCTACCGCATTAGCTATGATCAATCGATTGACTAATGATTACATTGCCACTTATGGAAAGCCGCAGGTTGTAGTGTCAGATCACGCAAAACAATTTGGCAGCCGAATTTGGCAATCACGTTTGATTGAGTTAGGCATTTCACCAACCCACACAAGTGTGTACCATCCACAATCGAATCCATCAGAAAGAGTTATGCGTGAGTTGGGTAGATTTTTTAGAACATATTGTCATGAATATCACTCTAATTGGCCACGATATGTCCCCTATATTGAATGGGTAATTAACAATACTCTTCACGAAGCTACTGGATTTACACCAAACGAATTGTTTTGCCGTGATATAGAATCATCTCCTATAAAGAAAATAATACAGTTTCCTCCAGGTTCAGACTTATCCAAAGAACAGAAATATATAATGGCCCGTGAAATGCAACTTTCCAAATCAAATCAACGAAAACTGCGTCACGATCGTGGTGGCCCTGCTATTTCCTTTGAAATAGGAGATTTAGTTCTCGTTCGTTCTCATAAACTTAGTTCTAGTGTAGACCGAATGATCAGCAAATTTTTTTTATTGTACGAAGGACCATTTGTAGTAACTGATGTTAAACATCAAAATGCATATGTTGTGAACGATCCAGATACAGGAAAGCTTCGAGGTACATTTAATGTGATATTTCTCAAAAAGTACTTGTCTCCAATGTCTACGTCTAGTCTATAAAATTGATTCTATTTTTAAATTAAAAATTTTTTTTTTTTCAATTCTTAATAATAATTTTATATGATTTCATATTCTCATAATGTATATTTGATTGATTTATTTTCAATTTATTTTGTTTTATTCTCTTTATTCTATTTTAATTTTGTTTTTCTTGTTTTGCTTGAAGGTTGAGGTCCACTTTGATTGTTTGTTTTCTCTTTTTGAGAAGATTTGTCACGTTGTTTCAAACCTTCTCAAGGGGGGTTTCTGTAACGTCACAAATTCGAAGGTGGACCGTTTATGATTTTTTTGTTATGTCTACTTATTTATTTTATCGCGCGAAAGAACCTTTTTCTGACACAGCGGTGTCAACCACTCATTATTTTACCGCTGACCGCTAGATAAGGCGATAAAAGAGAAATATAATTAAAATCGAATTGTTATCGTATTGATCCCTTCCAAAAAGACTGGCCGTTATCGTTTTGAAATTGCCGTTAGATCGGTGTTGACTCTTCGCTATTCCTTCTTCTGTCATTGACCGTGCTAGGGTGCACACATTTGTTGTTTTATTGACATATTTTTCAATGATGGAGTAGAGCCGCCAACGGCAAACGGCCAGGTCTTTTCGGCGAAGCATCCAGACCATCGGATGGGTCTCTTCGGAGACCGGGTATCGTTTTCTTTTTTATATTATATTTATGTAATGAGCTATATTTTATTAATTATTTTATTTAATTTTNTTTTTTATATTATATTTATGTAATGAGCTATATTTTATTAATTGTTTTATTTAATTTTATTTTATTGTAAATTAATTGAATTTTGTTTATGTATGGAGAGCACGTGTTTCCCTTTTCTTATAGCCAACGCTAAGGAGCGAGTGTCCAGACCGCTCCTGGTGTTCTTCATTAATTTCCGATTAACATTAACGGATGTGTTCCAATACCGTCCGTGATGTTTGTAATATTATTTGTTTAAATATTTTATTTTATTTGTATTGCCTTTATTTGTAGACATGGTTTTTGATGCATTCGCATTTTTGTCCATGTTTAACTTAATTTTCTTTTTTTAACAATTAAATTAAATTTCCTTATTAATTTCAACTGTAATATTTATTTTATTGCGCGAATAATTTAATTACTCGCGTGTATTCATTCCTATTCCTTAATCTAGACACGGGCTACGGTATGTTTTACATATCAACCACATACAACTTTGATTGTCATAATTGTGTTCTATAAACCACGAGGCATTATAGTAATTTATACATATAACGACATATTAACTTAGATTATAATTTTAATTAACTTAAAATTAAATTCCACCTATGGTCCGGTAATCATATCTGATAGGTGTGACACCTCGCCTAGGTGGTGGCGACCCTTGCTACTCTAGCTAGTCGTTATGCAAGTGGCAAACCACGTTGTTGTTACAGGCTAATATATAAAAAGCCCGCTTGCACGGTTTACTAAACTATTATTATAAGTGTGTGTTAACTGTATATTGTGTGGCACGTCAATAATGAATTCAAATAATACAATAATATGCGAATGTATAATTGTAAAATTGTTTTTAAAGACTTTCGGTTCTCTAAATTTTGATGAGAAAAAAAGTATTATTGAGATTGGAAGACCCACGCCAAATTTACCGTATTTAACGACAAAATCAAAAAATTATGTTCGATCATTTAAGTATGAGTATTATAGTACATTTAAGTGGCTATCAGGCTGTAAAAAAACAAATTAACTTTATTGTTGGCCTTGTATTATTTTTTCTCGTGAAGAAAATGTTTGGACTAAACACGGTTTCAACGATCTCAATAACTTTCATCATTTAAAAAGTCGTCATGAATCCTCTAAAAATCACATACAATGTTTAATAGATTTAACTAAATTTGGTAAAATAAGAATAGATACTTGTTTGAGTGAAGCTTTTAGAAAAAATATCGAAAAACATAATGTTACAGTTAAAAATAATAGATACATATTAAACAGTATGATAGATTCAACGTGTTTTTTAGCTTAGCAAGAAATGGCATTTAGAGGCCNACGTGTTTTTAAGCTTAGCAAGAAATGGCATTTAGAGGCCACGACGAGTGAGATTCATCTGTTAATAGGGGTAATTATGTTGAACTTATTTAATTGATGGCCCAGCGCGATGAGTTGTTAAAAACCCACCTTGAAACATCCACTATATTTACTGGTTTATCTGGGGACATTCAAAATGACTTAATTCAATCAATTACAAATGTTCTTCTCAAACAAATTGCAAATGAAATACATGATACTCCGTTTGTTGCAATAATTATAGATGAGACAACCGATGTTGTTTCTAAGTCACAGTTATCAACAGTTTTGCGTTATGTTAATACCGTTAATGGAAACGAAGTTGATTTTTGGGATTTACTGACGTTAGTGAAGNGTCGAAAGATTTTTGGGATTTACTGACGTTAGTGAAGATCGATCCGCGAAAGCATTATCAGAGCATGTATTTCGTTTTATTTTAAAGTATGCATGTGAAGAAAAATTAATAGCCCAAACATATGATGGCGCAGCTCTTATGTCCGGGTAACATAATGGTTTGCAATCATTAGTGCGTTCGAGATATGAAAATGCTATTTTTGTACATTGCTATGCACATAAACTAAAACTTGTCTTAAAACAGTCAGTTGAGCATATTAAAGATTGTAAAATATTTTTTTCAACCCTTTCTGGTTTATCGACTTTATTTTCAAAATCTACCAAACGAGTACATGCACTTGATAATGTAGTTAAAAAACGTTTTCCATCAGTAGCTCCAACAAGATGGAATTACAATAGTCGTCTTATTGAAATGATGGTTGAACATAAACTAGATGTTATAAATTTAATGGAATCAATCATAGAGAATGCCCAAAATTGGGATTCGGAAACATTGTCTTCTGCTAAAGGGTATGTAGAAATTCTTCAAAGTTTTGATTTAAATTTTTTCCTTAAGTTATTTTCAATCATTTTACCGCAACCAACAATTATTTTTGAAATCGTACAAAAAAAAGTTTTTGATATTTCTTATTGCTCAAAAAAGATAGACGATTTCATTGTTTACTTAGATACTGTCAGGTCAAGTTTTGATGATATTTGGTCACAGTTAGAAATTATAAACAATGAAATACAGCCTCAAACTCACCGCTCAAAAAGGCAAAGATTTAACCAAGATTCTGGAGATAAAAAAAACAATTACAAACGACTATTTTTTGAAATAATTGACGTTATAATTAATAAAACAAAAGAAAGATTTTCAAATCTTAATCAATTACATTTTTTTGCGTTGTTAGACTTAAAAAAATTTAATCTACATGCTAATGATTTTCTTATAAACTTATTCAATTCATTTAAACAATCATACGGTAAATACTTTGATTTACCTAAATTGAGAAGTGAACTGTCGGTTATCTACTCAACGGAAGAATTTCAAAAACCTAATCTTCACTCTCTTTTAATTTATTTAAAAACAACAAATTTAGACGAAAACTTACCACAGGCAAAAAAATTGATTTCATTGTTATTAACTATTCCAGATACTAGTGCATCAGCAGAAAGATCATTCTCGGCCCTTAAAAGGATTAAGAATTCATGAAAAAATTTCCAAGAACAAAATCGTCTTTCACCATTATCAATGTTGTCAATAGAAAAAAAGTTAATGGTAGAGTTGAAAAGAAAATCAACATTTCATGATGAAGTAATCAAAAATTACCTTATAAAATAGAAGAATTGATTTAATATATAAGTAATTTATTAGTTGATAAGTTTATTACTTTATTCAATTTTATATGAGATGTAATTATTAAAATAAAATAATTTTTAAAAAGTGATTTATTTTGTGTTTATTAAACATAATATTTAGTTTTGTTCTAGGTAATGTAATATAAATACGTAAAACTTAGTATGTTTAAAGTAAAATTTTAAAAATAGTAAGGGGGGTGTGGGTGCGCAGGCCCCCATGATTTCATAAACTTACAATTTCAACGCATACACTAAGCTGAAACCCACGATACGCCACTATCTTGACATTACCCCCACCATCGAGAAACCAAGCCCACTGTATGACACGCCACTCCCCGACCATGCCCACCCACAATATAGGTGGGTGGGTGAAGGGGTAAGGCGGGGGGCCCTAGAATCCCCTAAATTACCCTACTTGTATATTTTGTTTTTTTTGTTAAATAGCTTTTAATTTCAAATAAAATTCTTCATATGCAATTAATTTTGATTAACGAGTTTCTTTCTATATACCTATGTCCTCAAAGTCATCAAAAAACATATACTATAGTAATTTAAAAAATTATTATGCAACAAAAATTAAACGAATTTTTAAAAATAGAAATGTAATAAACACAAAATAATAAATCAGTTCTTAAAAGAAAAAAAATGTATCTAATGACACCCCCCTGGAATAAATTCCGGATACGCGCTTGTTCCGGTTTAGGGTACAAGATATAAATTTTTTTTCTATTTAAAATTATTTAATTTAAATACGATAATTGTTCAAAAATCCTATACTAATTTCAATTATATCATCTACCACAGTAATTGCATTACTTTTACCTTCGATGCGAAACAAAGAAAGTATTAATTTTATTATGTGTTATATCTTAAAAAATAGACAACCTTTTGTTTTAACTTAAAGTCAAAAAAGTTCAATAATAATGCAAATGTTATTATTAAAGATATAATCAAACAATGTATAACATACAAAATAAAGATACACTTAAAAAAAAATAAATAAATAATACACAATATGAACACTTAATTTTATAAACGTACCACGCGAAAAGAGATTACGTGTTCGGTACTGCTGAATTCTTCTCTTCTTTCCAATTCATTCCATTTCGTCTTATACACTAAAATATTTTGTTTTTCTTTTAGCTTCGATGCGAAGCTGAGAAGGTATTAATTTTACTATGATGTGTATTCTTTTTTTTTTGTGCCTGTTACCACTTTTTCTCAGCTCTCACCGAACCGTTTTCTTTCAACAATACGTCAAAAGATCACAAATCGCATTTAGTCGAATACATTACTCTCAAATATTAAAAAAATTTTCCTCGTTCCCCGTAAATGAGGCAAACCTCCAAAAATATTACAAATTTAAAAATCGCTCATTTTAAAACTTTTTTCAATTTTTATTACTTAAAGTTGCAATAACTCTTTCAAAAATAAACAAATAAATATTTTTTTTTTTTACAGATGCATGATGTCTTTACCTATTATATTTTTTAAATCGAATCATTTCCCTATATACAGTGAGGGTTCAAATCTAAAAAATGCATGTAGAAAATAGAACTTTATTAACTTAATTTTTTTAAGTTTTCTGGAAATACTGACAGTTTTATGTATATATCTTAAATTAAAGCTAATATAATATAATTTATTTTGGAAAAAAAAATTACGGTCATTGTTTTGTCTTCATGGTAAAAATAGTTACCATATGCTATTGTTGTGTAAAAATCCTTGATTTTATTTTTACATATTTAACTTTAAAATGCTAAAACTTATTGAAAAGTGTATGGATCAACACAATTTTTTATGAGAAATAATATTTATATCTCTTTTTCATTCCAAAAACTTTATCTTAATCAAGATTTAAATAAGGAAATAGGAGATCATGTAACTTTTGATTTTAATCCACCAATTTTTTAAAATTAAACTTTATCTACAAATTTGCATCAAAGCGTTTTTTATGATAGTAATTTTATCAGATATCATTATACTTGACCTAACTATGCTACATCCCCGCTTTTTCTCGACCCCTCTGTGCTGGGTTTTCTATATATATTTTTGTTATAAATGTAAAAATGTTAAGGTATCCCAGAAACTATTTATAGTCAATAAATTGTACAAATAAATGAAACATGCTGTAATAATTCCGAAAAATGATTTTTTTCAGAAATATATTATTAATAATACATGAAAAATATTTTATATAATTTATTTAAACAGTACTATTAGTTTAAAATGTAAAATAATCATTAACAACATGTTGATTACTTAAAAAAATTAATGAGATATATATTCTAGCAATTCATAAGTAATTTACAACTGCAATTCTATAAATCTTTTTCTTCTTCTTCGTCGCCTTAATCCCAACTACTTGGGATTGGCCAACCTTATCCTAAGCTTCCACTTGACACGATTTCCCACATACTCTACGATCACATCAGATGTCCTCATATCCTCATATCATAACTGCAATTCTATATATAATATATGTATAATAAATTTATAGTCAATGGTCATATAAGTTATTATTACGATAANGCCAATGGTCATATAAGTTATTATTACGATAATATAAATATAAACATTATTTAGTAAATTATGACAATTTGTTTACCATATTATGAGAGTGCGGGCCAGTTTTCGATTGATCCAAGATGATTTTCTTGATATTCAAAAATATAATAATGAGTCATCAAGTTAATTTTCCCTTTTAAATATTTTTATTCATCTTTTTTTTTAATTATTCAGTAGACCAATTAAAATACATCCAAAAATTTTTAAGGTCACACTAGATTACTCCCTATTTATTAAAAATATTTCTATATACAGGGTGGCCCACCACTCACTGACAACTTAAATAACTTTTGATCTAGTTAATATTTTTAGCTGATTTTTTTTTTAAATAATAGTTATTCGTTAGGTCTATAGCTATATCTCAATAATTAATTTTTTTANAAGTTTGTGAAAATTTGAATTTTCATGTATTATTTTACGGTATTAAACATTGAAATACGTATTGAGAAAAGGACAGAAGAAAACGCTATCTTTTCATGATTACTATAATTTGGAGGTGTGTAACTTTTTCCATGAAAATGACTTATACTTTTGAATGAGAGTGATAAGTAATAATTGCCTTATCTAATTTCTTATCATGGTATTAATGCCAAGTTTGTAATGTATACACATTATCATCTTATGTATACACAGTAGGGTGGTCCTTAAAATACAAATTTTCAAAATTCGATTTACGCGCACCCAAAAATTGTTCTAATACATGTAAAAATAAACTGTGCAAAATTTGGTCCCGATAGGTTGACGTTAACACGTGCCGCAAGAGGGTTGAAAATTCGATCAAAAGGGTAGTTTTTCAGTTATTGTGCTNTTGATAAAAAGGGTAGTTTTTCAGTTATTGTGCTTTATCTCAAAATATATGATTTTTACGTAAATGTTTATAAGAAAGAAATTATACATATAATTATTTTACATAAAAATGGTTATTAGCAAAAAATTCATAAGTCAAATATTTACCTCCTAAAAGTCAAAAGTTCCATAAATATTGTGTTTACCAGTAAAATTCATATATTTCGGCAATTTAAGTATATACGATGAACCGTTCAAGTTATAAAATAAATTTTCATGTAAAAGTTATTTGAAATTTAATTTTCTATTAGTTTTGTAGAAAAATAAAATTGTTTTACGTGTTTTCTGGCGAGGTAATAAAGAAAACTTATAAATAACAATCATTTTTCTATCATTTATCATTTTTTGTTTAGATAATGTTGTTGAGTTAAATTTGTTTAGTTCCTCAGAATATGAAACAGAAGATGATTTGTCTGGTTCATCATATTCTTCAAAAACACGAGGATTTATAACTTTTATGAATCCCAAATTACTTTCTGCATTAGATCAATGCAAGATATCTGACCGCGATGCTGTGCATTTAATTATTTCTACTGCTGAAGCATTAGGTAATAACGTATCAAAGTGAATAATCAACCGATCAACTATTCGACGGGAAAGATTATTTTTTAGTGAGAGAAAGGTAAATGAAATAAAAAAAAAATTAAATTTCTGGATAAAAATAGTCTTGTCTTGCATTGGGATGAAAAACTACTTCCAGGCATAATAAATAGAGCTAAAGTTGATCGATTGCCAATCTTGCTATCATTTGAGGGAGTAAGTCAATTACTTGGGTTCCCAAAAATTGAGAGTGATTCTGGCGAGAATCAGGTAAATGCAATTTTTGATTTATTACAAGTTTGGGATGTAAAAAATAAAATACAGGCCTTGTGTTGTGACACAACAGCTTCTAATATTGGTAGCTTAAATGACGCTTGTATATTGCTTAAACAACTGTTAGAGCGTAATGTGTTGTATTTACCATGTCGTAGACATATTTTGGAATTAGTACTAAAAAATTTTTTCGAGGTTAAACTTAATTTATGTAAAACTGGTCCAGATGTATCAATTTTTAAAAATTTAAAGAATGTTTGATTAGTCTAGATTTGTTGAATTTTGATATTGGTATCAATGATATAATTATAAAAAATTCAGTTGAACACACTAAAAATAATGTAAAACAATTTTAATTGGAAACATTACTAATTCAACAATGTAGAAATTACTACAAAGAATTTATGTGTTATTTTTATTGGCGCAACACCCCTTAATAGTGTAAAATTTCACTACCCTAGTGATTTTCATCATGCTAGATGGATGTCTAAAGCAATTTATTCGTTAAAAATATTTATGTTCAGAAAACAGCTTAAAATACGAGAAGAACATGCATTTCGTAATATTTGTGTATTTTTGGTAAAAGTTTATGTCAAAGCTTGGTTTAAGGGATCTATTGCCATACAATCAGCATTTAATGATTTATGTTTCTTAAAAGTTTTAATTTATTATCCTGATTCTTTTATATATAAAGCTGCAACAAAGAAATTTACCGGACAGTGTACCGACAGATATTAAACTAAAAAAGGTTGAGACATCAAGAGAGACATCACAAAAACAAGATAAAAAAAATTACAATAAACCTAAATGATACTAAACTATTTAAAAAAAAAAACATGATAGATTTTTTGGAAACTCATCCTCATAGCTAGGTTGAAAATCCTGATTTTCAAAATGGTTTGAAAGTTTTATCTAATCCTCTTGTGACAAACGATATAGCAGAGAGAGGTGTAAAACGTATGCAAGAATACAATGAAATATTAACTAATGATGATGAACAAAAACAGTTTCTNCATATGCAAGAATACAAAGAAGTATTAACTAATGATGATGAACAAAAACAGTTTCTACTACAAGTCGTTAATGATAATAATGATAGATCACAATTTGGAGATTGTACTAAAAATTTATTGATGAATAATAACAATTAATAATCCTATCATAAACAAAATTTTTTTTATATTGTGACTACTAGAAGAATTATTTTTAATGTTATTTAATTATATAATATTTTATGAGCATTAAGATCATTTTTCATATTATTTTTAGAATTTCATTATTGGTTTACTTATTTTATTTGAGTTTGAAAAAATAAAAAAAAATCGTTATTTTTTAAATTATCATAGAAAAATGATTGTTATCTATAAGTTTTCTTTATTACCTCGCCAGAAAATACGTAAAACAATTTTATTTTTCTACAAAACTTATAGAAAATTAAATTTCAAATAACTTTTACATGAAAATTTATTTTATAACTTGAACGGTTCATCGTATATACTTAAATTGCCGAAATATATGAATTTTACTGGTAAACATAATATTTATGGAACTTTTGACTTTTAGGAGGTAAATATTTGACTTATG
>NW_026099572.1:54431729-54439465 GCF_025091365.1 Daktulosphaira vitifoliae
TGATAAGAAATTAGATAAGGCAATTATTACTTATCACTCTCATTCAAAAGTATAAGTCATTTTCATGGAAAAAGTTACACACCTCCAAATCACAGTAATCATGAAAAGATAGCGTTTTCTTCTGTCCTTTTCTCAATACGTATTTCAATGTTTAATACCGTAAAATAATACATCAAAATTCAAATTTTCACAAACTTCAAAACGCTACAGCATATTTACTACTGAATATTAATAAGATATTTTTTTACTAAAATTTTTCTTAAATTTTACTCTACAAAATGGCTATCTTAGATTTTTTTTTTACATTTTATTTAAAATTTAATAATAATTAATATTTTTAATAAAATGTAATAAAATTAATTATTAAGATATAGCTATAGACCTAACGGATAACTATTATTTAAAAAAAAAATCAGCTAAAAATATTAACTAGATCAAAAGTTATTTAAGTTGTCAGTGAGTGGGCCACCCTGTATATAGATTTACATTTTTTATGAATTATCTAAATTAAGCTAAGGTATGTAAATTTATCATATTAATAAAAACATTTTGCCCCAGGCTGAGAATTTTATTTTTTTCTTAATCAATCAATCGTTTTTTTAAGGACTTATAATAATTAAAGGCCATTTTATCAATTGATCTCAGTATTCAAATAGTATTTTTACCAAATTTTCAGTATTATTAAAATACTATAATTTAATAAAATAAACTTCATTGTAATCTTTTAAATTACATTATTCATAATTAATTTTAATTCTAGCAGAATATAAAGACAAATGTGCAAAAATGATTTTAATATAAAAAAATCCTAAATAAGAATAGAGCAAACAATGATGCCATATCATTGAATATAATATTATATTCATCAAGAATAAACAATCATACATTATTTATGCCTACACATATAATTCATCTTTTAACATTCACAATTTTGTACGACTAAAAATATGTGTTTCTCTCAGCCACACATCACGTTATCAACTGATTTACTAATTATAGTATTAGTTTTTGTAGTAAAATTAGTTAATCACGATAGCACACCCTCTATTATACACAGCGGTCCTTATTTTTCTACTTTATTATGTCACGGGCTCAACATTTTATTAGGTTCACTAAAATAATAATTCTAGTAAAATTTGAGAACGGTAGAACTTACCGTGCTCAAATTTTAAAATATCACATTAGAACTTAATGTGATGTCAAAAACACAAACAACTATTATTATAGTATTTGATATGAAAAATATGGTTTCTTAATATTTTTTTGTAGAGTAAATGGTTTTTCATGGAATTAAGAAAAACTGATTTCATCTAATTTTAGGAAAAATAACTTGGTTTATATTTTTCTCTTGTACTATCTCAAATATTTAAGTTAAACTAAAATTGTATAGAAGTAATATTATTAACTTCATATCTATACTAAACGTTCATTCTGAACAGCCTCATTGAAATTGTAACAATAATAAATGTTTGTCTTTTTTATTCTTCATCATATTCGAAGCTTTGATATTAGAAATATCAAATAGGTTATCAAATTTTTCAAAAATATTTTAATTTTTTTTTCTTGTGTATCTGTTTTTTCATATTTATTTTCATTCGGGGTCTTCAATTTTGTATTAAAATCGAGAGAATGCTGTGTAAAATTACGCGCCTTTCTCAAAATAGTTAAACATTCATCTGTTACCAAATATGTGCTGTCGTGCATATTTAAATATATATAAAATAGCAGTCTAACATTTAAAACAAACATTTTTAGTTAAATACTAAAAATTATTTTAAATACTACTATTATCTATGTGTAATATAATATAAACTATATCAATCATTAAATTTTATAATTAAAAATAACTTTTTCAAAAATGAACATATTAATATAATTTTTTTTTTTATAGATGCTTTATGTCTTTACCTATTATTTGGTTAATTATTTTTTGTAAATTTGACCTTTTTTCTGCCCACAGGGGGGAATTTACAATCACAACTTTTTCACAAAAAATTAACTTTTTCAACTTAAATTTTGAAAATGTTCCGGAAGGTCTGACACTTTTATATATATCTTAAATTAAAGCTAATATAGTGTACTTTAATTTAAAAAAAAAAAATTTGACCTCTGGACTTGTCTTCACGGCGAAAATGACTAGTGAATGCTATTTTCGTGTGAAAATTCTCGATTTTATTATTCATATTATATTTAACTTTATAATGCTATAACTTATTGAAAAGTTTATGGATCCACACAATTTTTTTATGAGAAATAATATTTTTTAATAAACCCTTTTTCATTCGACATACTTTATCTTAATCGAGATATTAAGGAACCAGCAGATCAAGTAGCTTTTGGAATAAAACACCAATTTTTTTTAAATTAAACACTATCTAAAGATTTGCATCGAAGCGTTTATTTTTGATAGTGATTTTAATCACTGTCAGATATCATTATACTTGATCCAACTATACCACATCACAACTGTGCCGCGACCCCCCTGTGCTGGGTTTTTTATATTAATTTAGAAAATGCGTTTCCAAATTATTTCAAGGCAACTTACAGCGCCTTTCTTGAGATAACTGAGTAATATTAACGAAAATTGTATTATTTAATAAAATTCGCATGAAAAATGCAACCATAAAATACATTGTATACAGAGTGATTTTTTTATCATAATCCACTCAATTACTTGCAGAATAATAATAATTAAAAAAAATTTTTTTTTTATTATCTTTAGTTACACATTATTCTTGAATTTTTAACTATGTAATACTTTTTAAGTTCATCCCTTATGCCTTGGAGGGGGGTCAACTTTGTTTTTTTAAATGGTAACACATATTTTTAATTTAATAAAATGTTTGAGTTTTTAATTTAATAGTAGATGGCATTTGAATTTTTAATATACCTTTATTTATTTATTAAATATAAACATTTAAAGTTCCAAATTTTTTAGTTAATATTGTTGTGAGTTTATAAATACACTAACTGACAATACAGAAAGTATATCTATTGATAGTCATAATTGATAATAAACAATTCGTGACTGAGACAGCAATGTCATAAAAATCCAATTAGCTACCTGTATTTACAATCCCATGTGTATTATACATGTATATTAACTCAAAATTTTGAAACTTTAAATGTTTATATCTAATAAGCTAATAAAGTTATATTAAAAATTCAAATGCCATTTACTATTAAATTAAAAACTCAAACATTTTATTAAATTAAAAATATGTGTTACCATTTAAAAAAACAAAGTTGACCCCTCTCCAAGGCATAAGGGATGAACTTAAAAAGTATTACACAGTTAAAAATTCAAGAATAATGTGTAACTAAAGTTAATAAAAAAAAAAAATGTTTAAATTATTATTATTATGCAAGTAATTGAGTGGGTTATGATAAAAAAATCACTCTGTATATAAACAAATTTTTATTTTGACTGACCAATACCGCCCGCGTTTAATGCGCCTTACGTATATATATTTAAATATTCCTACCACCGTTTCAGGTATAACGTTAGTCCGACCCTCCCATCCACAAAATACAGTTATACCTAGTGCATGATACGTTTACATACTTAAGTCAATTATCTCAAAAAAGGTCTCGCTGCATTTAATGAGATCGTAAACAAATATTATGTATCATTGATGCGCTGTAAGTTGCATTGAAATAATTTGGAAACTATTAGATAATAGTTCNTAGTGTGAATCGACCTTTATTCACATTAAACGTCAATGAAATAATACCAATTGTGATCTATCTTATTGCAGTTGTCCGGTGATTTTAAAACCAATATTATAAAATTAATTAGTTTTAATATAATATGTACTTCACTGTGTCAAAATTTAATAAGAAAACATTAACAATAATGGTAATAATTTTGGACGAGTAAGAAAATAACAGCTACTAACGACGTAGAAGAGCATGTGTACGAGAAATGTTAGTTAAAAGAAAAACTTGTTGTTGTGTTCAATTGTTGTCTAATTTTACAATCGTATTATATTTTTATGTTAGTTATCACTGTATATTCTGTTAGCATTATTATAAAGTTCATGATATTGACTAACTTTTTCTATTAAAACTACATCATCGGTATTAAAATAACGAAAAATATAATAATAATAAAAATATAAATATAATAATCACTCATATAGAATTTATAAATGGAATGTATATTTTTGATCGAGACGTTCGGTTCACACATTCATACTATCCGTCAAACCTTTCTTTTGTTATTTATGACCGTCCGTTCGATCCACTGTTCGCTAATGGATGGTTCCTATCATCCGTCGTGAACGAACTTTTTTTATTGTTCTAAACGGTCGTCCATTCGATGTTACATACGTTCCGAACGTGTTGAATACAAGTATAAACTATTGGTTTGGCGGAAACGAAATACTTACCTTAAGCAGATTTGGCGGAAATGATGCTTGTCGAAAACGATACGGTAATTTTGGCGGAATGTCATGTCAAACGGATTCTACTGTTCGATGCACGTTTATGTTCCACAATTGTTGGCAATTTATTGTAATAATATAAATCGATATTTTGAATTTAAAATTCATACAACTTGATTTTTGATATTAAAATAATTATTTTTAATTAATATAATTCTTTTTAATAACAATAATTTATTACGATGACACATAATTTTATAATTTGTTAATTTGATTCATTTGATGTAAATTTAAAAAAATGCATTGCATTTTTTATTTTAAATAATTTGCTAAAATCATATAAATAATTTAATTAATCAAATTCTAAAAAAAAAAAAATTCACAATTGCATACATTAAAAATTAATTAATGCACTTTAAAAACAATACTTTGATCATTTAATTTCTTAAAATTTGATCATTTAAAAGACAGGGGGATAATTTTAAGATGAAGAGTAAAAGTAATGTGAACAGACTTAAATACATATATTTTTATTTTCCATAAATTGAACCGTTTCATAAGTTTTAAAATCTGACCTTGGAGTTATTTGTAATTACATTAATGTCAGATCTATTGCAAAGGTTAGTAAGGATTTACAAAGGAAGATCGATTTTATAATATAAAATATATTCTGTATTATAGGTTATAAAGCGTTGGTGCAAGAATATTTCCTTGGGGACTTGTTTGATTGTCTTTGTTGACGCAAGATACAGCGCATGTTCGAAAATAGATATTTAATTTATATAGTTGTTTTTTTTAAATAATGTACAGATTGAAATTGTAATATTTAAATTTATGTAATTTAATATCTGTCCTAATGCTAAAATACCCCAAAATAAATTTCCTAGTTTACAGATGTTGACATTTTTGTCAACAAGCATCGTTTTATTAATCATTTTTTTGTATTGTTATGTAATACATTATTTTTATATTATTGAAATGATTACTATGTATAACTTATTGCGCACTATTATATTTGATGTAATTAATTATTATTTTATAAAGAGAAAAAATATGATTTGTAATTGAACAGGTTATTGTTATCGCTTTTATCGATAGCATCTTTTCTTATATTAGCATCTATACAGAGTGTTCAGTAAGTCAGGAAACGGAATATACACCCTGTATATTAGCATCTTATATTAGTATACTAGACACCAATATATATCGATATATTGTTTCAACCGGTGTTAAAATTTATAGTATAGACTGGTGTTAAAGTTTGGGTACTACTATTTGTATTACTAAATTTTTATTTTTATTCCCGGCCGTTCTCTTAATACTGCCTAAGTATAAAACTGAGAATAACATGCAAAGTACTTGATCACAAATTGCTATCAATCGGTCATTTTCTAGATTATTCCCAACTTATAAGCTGGTTGAATATATATGTTGCAATTAAAAAAACTAAGGTTGACACTCCTATAAGGTATAAAAATTATATATAAGTAAAAGAAATCAAAAAATATTATTTCAATATTCTATTTATTTTGTGAGTAATCGAGTGATTTATTATAAACCCATCACTATGTACATACTAATAATACAATAACAATAATAGTCAATGAAAGATGTTTAAAAGATAAATTATTATTTTTTTATAGTTTTGAAATAATTAAAAATTGTTAAAGACTATTATTGAATTGTATTTGTACAAGTTTGATATTTGACATTCAGATTTTTTAAAAATTATTTTTCTTTAAAAACCAAGAGTATATAAAACCTTAAAAATATTAACGAATTTATTTTAATTGTTAAACTAAATACATAAAATAATAATATTCTCATTATAAGTATCTGGTCGATTATTCAGGTAATTATGCTTTAAAAATATGTTAATTATTAGTTTCAGACATAACTGAAAATGGTTATAGCAGTTGATACAGTTAACATTTCACTTATTTTTAATAATACTTTATGCGCTTTTAGACCGTAGAAATAATATTTTCCGTTATTTATTTTCAAAAAAAAAAAAAGGTAGCACAGTGTAGACAAGGCATAGATGGGACAAGTATAGATGATATTTGACAGTGATTAAAATCACTATCATAAGAAACGCTTCGATGCAAATCTGTAGATGGTGTTTCATTTAGAGAAATTGATGGGTTATTCCAAAAGCAACATCAACTCTTATTTCTTTGATTATATCCTAATTAGTAGTTATTTGATTTTAAAATATAATATATGAATAAATACTAATTATAATTATTAAATTTAGTATGAAATTGATATTTAATATTGTAATTTAAACGGAGAAATTATAAAAATAATAAAGAAGTTATATTTTGCTTTATTTTTACGTGTATAAAAATTTAAAGGGCTTGATACAATAAATTTCAATAAAAACTGTTTGTTACTATAAATAAATGCACTGAACTACAAGGAACTTTCATCAGTAACAAAAATATACCATTCTAAATCAACTTTTCGCGATGTTTTCAATTCTGCAATTAGACTTTTTCTATCACTTCTAAGTTTTAATATTATTAAAAATTAGTATTAAAAATTGGCTATTTAAGCTATCTCTAATTTAAAAATTACTTTTTCGACTTTAAAAAAGTAAAAAAAATTAATAAGTTTAATTTCTTATGTGTTATGAACTTTATTCTATGTCAATTAAATTATATAATATTCATGAAAGTCAATATATTCTCCTAATAAGATATTTTAAAATAAAATAAAATACAAAACCTAGAATTTTAACACAAAAATAGCATATTTTTGAATACGGTAGNAGGTGATTTTTATCGTCACAAAAATAGCATAATTTTGAATACGGTAGCCATTTGCGCATAGTAGATAAGGTGTCGGGACAAATTTTTTTTTTCATTTTATAGTATATAACATAAGCTTTAATTTGATATATGTTTAAAGGACGCAGTATTTCCAGGACATATTCAAAAATTAAGTTGAAAAAGTTAGTTTTTGTAAAACAGTTGCTATTTTAAATCCCCTTTGTGAGCAGAATAAGTGTTAGATTTTCAAAAAAAAATGATATCAAATGAAAGAAAATTACCTAAGGTTTCAATATAAAGAAATATTATTTTGATTAGTTAATATTTGAAAAAGTTATGGCAGTTTTAAGTACAAAAAACATTCCGATAGAAGGTGATTTTTATCGTAAACATATTACATTTTTTTTTAAATTTTTACAGCAATTTGTACATAGTAGATAAGGTGTCGGGACAAAATTTTTTTTTATTTTATAGTACATAAAATAAGCTTTAATTTGATATATGTTTAAAGGACGCAGTATTTCTGGAACACTTTCAAAAGTTAAGTTGAAAAAGTTCGTTTTTGTAAAAAAGTTGC
>NW_026099572.1:54439483-54452122 GCF_025091365.1 Daktulosphaira vitifoliae
TATGTTTTTTACAATAGTTTCAAGTTTTGAACGCCCCTATATATAGGGAAATTGTCCAATTTCAATAAAAAGTATGTCAAATGAAATATGTACTTATAATGTATTTAGAAAAAAAAAATTTGTGCTGATAATTACATTTTTCGAAAAGTTATAGCACTTTTAAGTTGAAAATTAAAAATTGAAAATCGAAAATTTTAACACAAAAATAGTGTTTTTTTAACTACGGCAGCCGTTTAAATGTAGAAAAAAAAGTGTCGGGACAAATTTTTTTTTTTCATTTTGTAGTACATAAAATAAGCTTTAATTTGATATATGTTTAAAGGACGCAGTATTTCCGGAACATTTTCAAAAATTAAGTTGAAAAAGTTAGTTTTTGTAAAAAAGTTGCTATTTTAAATCCCCCCCGATGAGCAGGTTAAGTGTTAAATTTTCAAAAAAATTATATCAAATGAAAGGAAAATATCTAAGGTTTTAGTTTAAAAAAAAATTATGTTGATTTGTTGATTTTTGAAAGAGTTATGGAAGTTTTAAGAAAAAAATGACAAAATTTACCGATTTTTAAATTTGTAATTTTTTTGGATATTTCTCCCATTTGCGGGAAACGAGGGAAAATTTTTCAATTTTTAAGGGTAATGTCTTTTTTGACATTACCCTTAAAAATTGAAAATTTTTTTGTTTCTTTTACCACTTTTTCTCAACTCTCACCGATCCGATATCATTCAATGATACGTCAAAAGATCACAAATCGTATCTAGTCGAAGACATTACCCTTAAAAATTGAAAAAAATCCCTCGTTCCCCGTAAATGGGGGGAAATNTCTAGTCGAAGACATTACCCTTAAAAATTGAAAAAAATCCCTCGTTCCCCGTAAATGGGGAAAGCTCCAAAAAAATTACAAATTTAAAAAATCGCTTATTTTTGAAATTTTTTTTACTTTAAAGTGCCATAACTTTTTTTAAAAATAACCAAATCAATATAATTTTTTTTATATAGATGCATGATATTGCCTACAGGGAGGGATTTAAAATGACAACTTTTTCACAAAAAATTAATTTTTCCAACTTAATTTTGGACAATGTTCCGGAAGGTCTGACACTTTTATTTATATCTTAAATTAAAGTTAATGTAATTTACATTATCATGAAAAAAAAAATTTCGGACTTTATTTTATTTTCACGGTGAAAATGGCGACCAAATGCTATTTTTCTGTGGAAATTTTCGATTTTGTATTTTAAATTTTTAATTTTATTATGCTATAACTATTTAAAAAATGTATGAATCAATACAATTTTTTCATGAAAAGTAGTATTTATTTATCTTTTATTCGACATACTGTTTTTTTAAATCGGACCATTTCTCTATATTTGAGTGGGGTTCAAATATAAAAAATGCATGTAGAAAGTATAACTTTTTCAACTTAACTTTTGAAAATGTTCTGGAATTTCTGACACTTTTATATATATCTTAAATTAAAGCTAATGTAATATACTTTAATTTGAAAAAAAAAAATTTGACCTCTGGACTTTTCTTCATGGTGAAAATGGCTACCGAATGCTATTTTTGTGTGAAAATTCTCGATTTTATAATTTACATTTTTTACTTTANGAAAATGGCTACCGAATGCTATTTTCGTGTGAAAATTCTCGATTTTATTATTCATATTATATTTAACTTTATAATGCTATAACTTATTGAAAAGTTTATGGATCCACACAATTTTTTTATGAGAAATAATATTTTTTAATAAACCCTTTTTCATTCGACATACTTTATCTTAATCGAGATATTAAGGAACCAGCAGATCAAGTAGCTTTTGGAATAAAACACCAATTTTTTTAAAATTAAACACTATCTAAAGATTTGCATCAAAGCGTTTTATTTTATAGTGATTTTAATCACTGTCAGATATCATTATTCTTGATCCAACTATGCCACGTCACCACTGTGCCGCGACCCCCCTGAGCTGGGTTTTTTTATTATATTTAATTTATATTTACAATTTTTTTATACCTATGACTACTGGTGTTATTTTTAAAGTCGCATCCTCACCACCACTGATTTTAGTACATAGTAATTAGTAGTGAATATGAAGTTTCTCTATCGTTAAAGGGGACTGACATGCACATAAGTTTAAACATAAACTGTAAAATCAATTTTACTTGAATCGAGTTTATTTTTTTCAACTCCAAAGGAAGTTTTGTGAGACTCTTGGCAGATTTTTTCACGAAGCCTTAAACATTTTTTTTCGTAAGAGCAATAAAAATATTTTCTTAGGACAACTGTGTACTCGTATAACATATTATATATTTTATACAAAACATTTTTTTTACGAATACAATAAAACTAATTTTAAAATAAAATATAAATATATAGAGATTTATCCTAAAAAAAAAGCTTTAGATAAATATCGAATAAAAAATGAATTTTTAAACATCAAAATTATCTTTTTCTGGCCTCTTTTACAGCAACAATTTTAATCAGCTCATTTTTCACAAATTTTATTTGGCTAATGTGATCGACGGAGTCGTGAAACAGATTATTAATTAGCGTTTTGCACTCAGTCCTCCTGTACAAGTCTCCGGTTTGGATAGATATTTTTGAGTATTCGCCTAAAAACAGGGCAACCCTGCTTAGGTACCAGAAGCGGACGGTGATTCGACTTACCGAACGGTATCCGGAGTGGCGACAGACATTCTGTCGTCACTGCCACCCGCCGTAGATAGGCCTTTTGCACATGAGCTCCGCTGAAAACGCTACGGGGTCCTCATGGGAAATACCAGCTGTTTCTCAGCGGATGACCATGCTTCAATGGCGGTCGCACCTTTTGGCAAAAACAAGCGCTGAGTAGACCAGATCCCTCTTGGACCCAGTCGTTTAGACAGCTGGATGGACTGAACATAAAGTGAGATTACTTACAGTCTCCTACAAGTGATGTCAGGATATGGCCATTGTAATAAGTATCTTCGCAGTATTAGTAAGTCAGCCGTGCCGACGTATGAATAATAATACAATAATACGGATCGTATAAAAAAAGAGCTTGAAGAGTTTTCGTAGGTAAAATAATAATCGAAAGTTTTCACTTCCCGACCAGAAATATCTAGACATGAAAAAAATGTTTTCATAAAATAAAAAATTGTCGTGGTGTCTTAAAATTATTTTTTATTTACTAATTCCAATAAAACATTAGTATTTTAATTTCATAAAATCAAAAAATATTTTTTTTAGATCCATCACCAAGGAAAAGATGATGTATTTGCAATTTCAAATAATTCTGTGTATTGTAAGTAAAAAAAAAAAACAATAAAGTAAGGCAGTGGCACAATGAGGAAATTGTTGGGATAGATTTTATCTAACCATTAGTAATATCACTATCATAAAAAACTTTTCGCTACGCATCAGATGAATTCACAAGGATTTTTTCTATTATTAAATTCTAAGTATTTTGAAATCTAATTTATTTATTTGAACAGCTCTTAAACTATCTCTTTAATTGAATTGAAGGTATTTTTTTTTAGTGCGTTTTTTTTTACTTTAAAAACAATTGACTTTCACAAATTTCATAGAAATACAATATTTGGGGAAAATTTTTTGAAATTATTGTAGCAGATTTCAAAAGTTTTAGTTTGAAATAGACTTCAATGACGTAGTCATTGAGAAACATTTTAAAAATTTGAGTTGAAAAATAATTTTTTTTGTATGTGAATTTTCATAAAAAGCATACTTAAAGTAATTTTATTGATTCTAATTTACTTTTTATTATTTTTATTATCAGTGTTAAAAATAAGCTATAGCAGTTTTAAAATGCAGAAAAAAAAATTGTGAACATTTGTATTAACGTATTAATCATTAAAATCTGTCGAGTAAATGCTGAGAATTTCTTTAGATAGATATCTTATAAAAATAAATACAATATATTTTATATATACGAAAAAGTATAAATGAATTACTGTATAGAATCTATCATTATAATAATTTTGAATATTTTTCGCACTTTAAAATTACTTTAAATATGTTGCCGTATGGGCTGTTCTAAAAAAATCTAAAATAAAATTGGGGAAAAGAACTCCGCCGTAGGGCTTAAAATAGGGAAAACTAATAATCAACAAAAAAAGTTTCTAATCAATTTAAAATTGCCAAAAGAAGAATATTTTTTGTTAACACAAAATAAGCTTACCCAGCCCAATGAATACAACTAAATAATTAAATACGAACAACTGAATAATCCATAAATATAATACTTCATATTACTTACATGCAGCTATGCTCCATATGAATAAAATGAATTACAATCTCCAACAATAATACAATATCTGTAGTTTCACTGCAACAATGCACTAGCCAATGTAAAAAAAAAGGAAAAATGAAAACAACTACATATGCCTTTAAAATAATAATATGATTAATGTATTTTAAAAACAAAATTTGAACAATGTTTTACTAATTCATACAAAAAAAACACTTAACTAAATGAAAACCAATGTAACTTAACCTAAACTGTATAATACTACAACAGGTCCATACATATATATTTTTTGAATATAATGACCAAACAATACAGGCCGCTGATGAGGCGTCCTAACAGCTGATGGCGCACAAGCTCTACCAGCTGACCACATTCAACCAGTGCAGCACTCACGCTTGGCGCGAATAAAATTTTTGAAGAATACATAAATGAATTTGAAATTTTAATTTCAACTAATTTTAATTAGTCTTCCTATCAACAATATTTTTTTTGGACTCCAATAAATAATTGAGTTAATATAGAAGTTTAAATATATTATGTGCTTTTTTTTTAATTTCTTTTTTAAAATTTCCCAGAAATCTTGATAACTTCTATTATACATCAAATAAATGTTAATTATTTGTACGTTAAGTTCTAAAATAGGATAATTTTCAGATATCATTATACTTGATCCAACTATGCCACGTCACCACTGTGCCGCGACCCCCCTGTGCTGGGTTTTTTTTTTAATTTCTTTTAAAATTTACCAGAAATCTTGATAACTTCTATTATACATCAAATAAATTTTAAATATCTGTACGTTCAGTTCTAAAATAGGATAATTAAAAAGAGCGTTTTCTTGTCATTTTTCAAGAAAAATCATCTACTAAAGATATAGACATTTTATGCCTTTTACAACATTTTATTAAAATAATATTTTTTATTAATTTTTAAATTAATAAATTAATTATTAATTCAATTAAAATTTTTATTAATAAAAACTTAAAGATTTAAAAAAATTGGCAAATTTAAAATAATTTAATGCAATGAAATATTTTATGTAAGATTTTTTAATAAGTAGTAACACGTACATTGGTGGCTCAAATCCAAAAAAAAAAAATCTCTCAAATAAAAAACTCGCTTGAAAAACACGTGAACTCAAAAGTTTTATGATAATAATGATGACCACTGTAAAATATTAATCAATATGGTTTTAACATGCGTAAATCAACCTGTACTTTTTTTTTTAATAGGGACTTGTATTTTCAACATCAGCAGATGATACCATATTAGATAACGTTATTGATGCATTAACATCGAAAAATTTAGAAATGGCACAAAACCAATTTCATAGTTGCGTTGAAAAATCTCAAATAAATGCACTACAAATAAAAAAAAGTAATATATAGTTTAATAACTTTAAGATTACAATGTTCAATCAGATTTTACAACTTTAAAGACTTTTGATTCAAAATATATTTTTTTAATTTTACAATTTTGATCTATATTAAAATAATGTGTTTTTATTATTTGTTCTTAAAACAAGAACAAAATTTAAATTAATTATAGCTACGATTCAAAGCTGATAAGATATTATGTCAAAAGATCACAAATTATTCTCGTTCCCGTAAATAGGGTAATTCTCCAAAAAAATTACAAATTTAATAATCACTAATTTTCGACATTATTTCTATTTTATCTCACTTTTTTTAATAGATGCATGATGTTTTACCTATCATTTGGTATAATTTTTTTAAAACTCTAACCCTTTACCTGCCCACAATGGAGGTTTTAAAATGACAACTTTTTCAAAAAAAAAAAATCATTTTTAATTTAACTTTTGTAAGTGTTCCGGAACTACTGACACTTTTATATATATCTTAAATTAAAGCGTATGTAATATAATTAATTATGGAAAACTAAATTTCGGACTTTATTTTATCTTCATGGTTAAAAAGGCTACCTAGGTTAATAAAAAAATGCATTTTTGTAAAAAAAAACTTTTTATATTTTAAATTTTATAATGCTATAATTTTTTGAAAAATGTATGGATCAACAGAATTTTTTTATGATAAATACTTTATATATACCTTTGTCATTCGACATACTTTTTTTTAATCAGACCATTTCTCTTTATATATTTATATATAATAAATATACATATATTCATATATTACACTTGTAAATCATAAAACTTAATAAGAATATAAATAGGGAAATAATAGATCATGTAGCAAAATGATTATAATTCAATAGGTACTTAAAGTAGTTATCAACTACTTTAAGTACTTTACTTTTTTGTTTTATAAAAAATTATAAAAATTGGCCATACTGAAATTAAAAAAAACAGTTCGTTTTACTTATCCGGATGAAGTGAAACTTTTTTCGTAATGAAGTTATCGCGTGAATTGCATCTATTGTCGTTTTATACAAATTATTTATGTAAAATCAAAATTATACAAATTAAATTATTTAATGAATTTTTAATTAAATTACCTTATTTTTTGAAAATACAGTTCAAATTATAATATTAAAGATTATTTACATGCGACCGTGATGAATAATAATCTTTTTTTCGGAACCTCTATAGAGAAGTTTCACTTTAAAAAATAAAAAAAATATATAATTATTTTATGAGAAACAAAGGATAAATATTGCGTTTTTAATAAAGTCTAAATCCGTACAAATTATTTAAAAAATGGTAGCACAGTGGAATAGCGGCATAGTATAGATGTGAAATAGTTGGGACAAGTATTGATGATATTGCTAATTATGAATAAATGATCTGCTAAAAATTTTCATCAGAATCAAAAATATACTTTAATTATTCAATTATTTATTTGTTCTAATTTCAAATTGGCAATTATATTTTTTGTATCACCAATTATTTTCGATATTATTACTAATTAATTAAAAACTATAGGGTATAACAACGAGGAAAATATTTCTGAATATTTCAATTGTATCATATATTTAAACACCAAGAGTAACATAGAAATTATTAATATTTCTTTTCAAATGATTTATTACGATAAAAAAATAAATAAAATTGTTTTTAAATTATTAGAGATTTTTATTTTCAATATGTTAAAAATATTCAGTGCAAAATATCATTTTTAATCTAATTTTTTAGTCTCTTAAGATGATTTTTGGATTGTTTATAATGAAAAAACCCACCACAGTGGGAAAGTGGTATAGTGTGTCAAGTATAGATGACTTTTGACAGTGATAAAAATCACTATCATAAAAAACTCTTTGATACAAATCTATAGATATTGTTTAATTTTAAATAATTGGTGGATTATTCCAAAAGCTACGTGATCTCCTATTTCCTTATTTATTTTACAAGATATGACTTATAAATGTAGTATATGAATAAATATTTATTATATCAATTAAATTGTGATGGTTTCATGTTACCATTATTGTGAGAATTTATTAAAATAAAATACAGACAACACACGCGCTTCCAGAGACTGATGAATTAACAAATAATATTTATTGCTAAATTGGCAATAGTTCAAATCATTATAAAATCCAAAAGACCTGACCATCTTGGTCAGTCGAAACCAGTGCCATGTGTCATATATCAATATCAATACTCGGTTGTCGCTGTCCAGCTTACTGTTTAAAGTAAAGTTTTTGTTTTTCCGTTTTAACCTACCTACTCTCTTCCTCTTCATTTCAGAGTACTTGTATCTTGCAATTCGTATAAAACTTATATAAAAGTTGAAGGTCTTGATGCAATACTTAAAAAAAAAAATTGTTTGTTATTTATAAATAGATTGACTGGTCTACAAGGAATTTCCATCCGAAACCAAAATATACTTTTCTAAACTAATTTTTGCACCGATTTAAAACCTGCAATTAGAGTTTCGCATATGGCCTAAATGATAACAAAATCTTTCTAATTAATATAACAAATATTTATGTTTGAATATTAGGTCATGTATGAATAATCAATAAATATATTTTAATTTATTCAGTTAAATATATGAATAAATATATACAAGGAAATTATTTTATTTATAAAAAAAGTATGTCGAATGAAAAAAGTATATAAATAGTATTTTTCATAAAAAATTTTATTGATCCATATATTTTTCAAAAAGTCATATAATTATATATTAAATATAAATTGTTTCTATTCATCAATTTTTCAAAATATTGTAGCACTTTTAAGTGAAAAAAAATGTAAAAATGTCGAAAATTAATGATTATTAAATTTTGTAATTATTTTGGAGATTTCCCGTATTTGCGGTAACAAGGGAAATATTTTTAATTGTTCAGTGTAAAATCATCGACTAGATACACTTTGTGATCTTTTAGCGTATCGTTGAAAGAAATCGGTTCGGTAAGAGCTGATTAAAAGTAGTTACAGACATAATAAATGTAGTTTAAAAAAATGTAAAACACGCTTTTAAAGCATATCGAACTAAAAAGTTAAAAATAATTTTAAAAATTAGCTTAAAACAATAATAAACGAAATATACTACACCCAGAGAAAAACCTCGATCTATATAATAAATTCATTGTTCAATTTGATAAATATATCATTACTATTGAATCAATGATATATTTATCAATATGATATTTTTTTTTCTTGTCTTGAACAATAATTATTTATAAGAATAGTTATTTTGTTCGTATTAATAAAACATTATCATAAATCCTTGATAAAATTTCTCTTTCAATTTTGATTGAGGTTTTTTTTTGGGTGTAGTATTATTTTGAAAAAAAGTGTCGGGCGCTCAATATACGAAAATTATGGCACAAAACCCCCACACTTTTTTGATATATGATATCTGACAGTGATTTAAATCACTATCATAAAAAACACTTCAATGCAAATCTATAGATATAGTTTAATTTTAAAAAATTGGTGGATTATTCCAAAAGCTACATGATCTACTATTTACCTATTTATATTTTGATTAAGTTTTATGATTTATAAGTGTAATATATAAATATATATACATGTATTTATTATACATAAATATATAAAGAGAAATGGTCCAATTAAAAAAAAAGTATGTCGAATGAAAGAGATAAACAAATATTATTTATCTTAATAAAATTATAATGATCCATACATTTTTCAAAAAGTTATAGAATTTTAAAGTAAAAAATATAAAATCGAGAATATTTAACACAAAAATAGCATTTGGTAGCTATTTTCACCGTGAAAACAAAATTAAGTCCGAAATTATTTTTTTTCAAAATAATTTAAATGAAAAATCATAAGTAATAACACTTTGCTGAATTGGGCCCTCTAACCTAATAGAAACAAAAAATATTTTGTTCCATAAGTTTGCAACCCATATCTATCATTTTTTATCAGTACATCAAGTTCACAATATTAAGGAAAATAATCATCCGCACCTTTATTTGGTTATTTTTTATTAGATATTCTCATATAATTTAGATTATTACATAATTTTATGCAACTATTTGTGTTTTAATGTTTTAAATAATATAAATTTTTTAATGAATTATATGATGTATATTTAATTTATGAATACTAATGTATAATAATTTTACAGAAAAAATTAATACACAATTAATTATATTGAAGAACCAAATCGGTTCCGGTGACATAAGCCCAAATGAAACGAGTACCAAATTATTAGAATTCTTAGAATTAGATGCATCACAAAATTCAGAACACCTTATAAAGTGTTGTGATATTTTTCACAGGAATTTGTTTGCAGTAGAACAGCCCACGGTAAATAATTACAATTTCAAATAAAATTAAATTCTCCCTGTTTCTTTATTATTATTTCAATAAGAAAAGAATTACTTTCAAAAAGTCAATTTCTAAACAAGTGACGACAAGAATGTAAATGTATTATATTCTTTCATGAAATTTTACAGCACTATATTATATTAGTTACAAATGAATACACTTCAGTTTAATTTATATTCATTTCAATTTGTTACTATAGCCAAGGTACTAATTTTCATTATATTTTCAACACTATCAATTCTTTTTTCTAAATTACGATGTAAAATGATGAAAACATTAATGAATCTTACTTCATTTGGTCTCACTAATTAATATTCTTTAAAATAAATAATTTTTAGTTAATTTTATAAGTAAAAATAAAGTTGTATTATTTGAAGTTAAGATAATTTTTTAATAAGTATTTAGAGGCTATACAATTTTTATTAAACTACGGTGACTTTTAAATTAACCGACTCTTCTATCGCATAATTATCAAACTATAATATAAATATTTACATTACACAGCTCTTATAATATCATTTTAATTACAAAAAAAACATCTTTAGCAAACAATGCGTACCGGTGATATGGACGGTTTGATGGAATTGAAATATGATACAGCGTTTAATATTCTGAAAGATTGCATAAAGAAATATATATGTTTTAATAATTCTGTGGAAGATCTTCATAGGGGTAATTAAACTAAGCACTATCTATACAATGTAAATAAATTAACTGACATTTTTAATTCACTTAGGCAATGATAACATATTCCTAGACATAGATACAGACGAGTATGAACCAAATTTTAAAAGAGCCACTCATGATACACTAGAGAAAGTTTTTTATCGTAATATACTACCAAACCAATTTCTTAAGAACATTACAAAATACATACATGGAACTAATTACAAAATACCTTTTGCAACCTATTGTACTGCTGCTTACTACACATATTTGATTATTTAAGTTCCACTTTAAATAATATATTCAAAGAGTGTAGTCAACTTGAGTTTTGAAATAAAAATTTTCTTTTCAATTTTATGCTATAAGTATTTAAATGTCAATATTTTTTCTGTGTAATAATATGGTTTAATTAAATTTTTCTTTATAATATGTTTACATTTTGTGGTATTTAAAACGTTTTGATTTTATCTTGTTTATCGTTATTAGAACGTTTTAAATAATTCATTCAAAATTATTGATTTTTTTTTTTATAATTAAATATTTTTGGAAAAATGCAATAGTTTTAAATACTTAATTTTTCCACTGCATCTCAATAAATTACATCAGTAGTTTATTTTATATATTGTCATTTATTAAGTATACCTATAAAATATTATTATCTTTATTTTCAACATTATTACTTATATCAATATAAGTTTGGTTATTTTATAATTAAGTTCAATTTTTAATATAACTTATAAGTAATAAGCAATAGTTATAATCCACTCGTATAAATAAAAAATAAATATTGTAGAGTATTTTAAACTTATTTTTCAAGATATTTTCTGGTACATGAAATTAGAGTCTTCATAATTATTTATACTTTTTCAGTGGTGGCTCGTGGGTCCTGGTTGTGGGAATGCGACATTAAACTAGTCATATGTATAAAAAATTTTTTATTTAAATATAATAAAATAAAATACAATACGCATATTATTTTTTTAAAGGTCGCAGTAGTAAATAAATTAGAAATAAAAATAATAACTATTATACTATTATAGCAACCGATAACGAGGAGCGTGTACAAGCAATTAATTCTAAAAACAAATTACCCGAATTAAGAAATATACTAATATTTTATCTTATGGAAGACGATACCGGTCGCCCAATTACTCCTCGTGTGTACATACGTATACAGGGTGATTTTTTTATCATAACCCACTCAATTACTTACAGAATAATAATAATTTAAACATTTTTTTTTATTACTATCTTTAGTTACACATTATTCTTGAATTATTAACTATGTAATAATTTTTAAGTTCATCCCTTATGCCTGGTAAGAGTATCAACTTTGTTTTTTTTAATGGTAACAAGTATTTTTAATTTAATAAAATGTTTGAGTTTTTAATTCAATAGTAAATGGCATTTGAATTTTTAATGAAACTTAATTTGTTTATTAGATATAAACATTTAAAGTTTCAANTTATTAGATATAACATTTAAAGTTTCAAATTTTTGAGTTAATATACAGGGTGATTGACTAACTATGCCTCACGAATTTTCTTTAAAAATATTAGTATTATCGTATATGTAATTATTTTATTTGTTATAAATCTTTGTTGAGCTACTTGACAAGAAAATTGAAGATTCAATCTTCATCCCTCAACCCTTAAATCAATATCAACTTTAGTTTTTCAAATAGCAACCCAGTTTTTTTTTTATTAATCTTGTTAATAATAAAAAAAATTTTCTCAAAAAAAAAAAAAAATCAATTTTAATAAATTCTAAGCGAGATATTACTATTTAAAGTTTAGGGGATTGAACAAATAAAACAGTAGTCGGGTAAATATAGTATCGTTATTATTTAGTGTACCGATAAGAAGTGGTAGCGCTTATCGATTTACGATCCATAACGTTCTCGTCTGTAATGATTTTTTCTTAATAAACCCTAAACTTTAGAGAGCCGTGGAGCGCTTAATATTTAATAAAATAAAATATTTTTTTTACAAAACATTTTTTTTTT
>NW_026099572.1:54454084-54468782 GCF_025091365.1 Daktulosphaira vitifoliae
TATTAAATATCAATTTCATACTAAATTTAAAAACTATAATTAATATTTATTCATATATTATATTTTAAAATCAAAGAACTACTAATCAGGATATAATTAAAGAAATAAGAGTTGATGTTGCTTTTGGAATAATCCACCAATTTCCTACTTTAAAAAAAAAAAAATTTTGTTTGGGAATTTTTTCTGTTATTTGCCAAAATTACTCGTTCGTTAACTATAAATCATTAAATAGAAAATTTTATGAGAATTAAAACAATGTAATTTTTAAGATTAATATGCAGTCAGGAAATTTTATAATTACTATTTACAGTACATTTATCAGAAAAACTCATTATTTTTTGCATTTTTATCGTAATAGAACACTTAAATAGAAATCATAGTAATCATTTCTAAGTAATTTTTGATATTTAAAAAGATTTTACTATTGAAATATCCAGAACTGAGTTAATTTTAATGATTTACTTTAACTAAAAAAAAAAAAGTTAATATTTTGAATCCCTCTAGTGGGAAGGTAAAGGGTTAGATTTATAAAAAAAAACCAAATGATAGATGAAGACATGCATCTAAATAAAAAAAAATATACTGATTTGGTCATTTTTGATAAAGTTATAACAGTTAACAAAGTTATAAGTTTTATACACTGGACTACAAGGAACTTCCATCAGAAACAAAAATATACTATTCTAAATCAACTTTTCGCGATGTTTTAAAATGTGCAATTAGACTTTTTCTATAACTTCTAAGTTTTAATATTATTAAAAAATAGTTTTTACATATAAAAAAAAATAATTAAGAACAAAAAAAATTGTTTTAAATTAATACTGATTTGATATAATATTTAATATTAATTTGATTATTAATAAGTTAAAAATAAGGAAAATGACATATTTAACCTATTTTGTTAATCGTTTAAAGTTGATTGTTGTAAATGTTTATAATAAAAAAAAAAAATTTATTTTACCATAACTTTTAGCTCAATTGGTAAGTTTGACATTGACATAATTAAATAGAAAATTTTATGACAATTAAAAAAATTGTATCGTTAAGATCAATATGCAGTCAGAAAGTTTTATAATTACTATTTATTGTAAATTTATCAGAAAAGCTCAATATTTTTTTGCATTTTTATGGTAATAGATAACTTAAATAGAAGTAATAGTAATAATTTCCTAGGAACTTTTGTTGTTTGTTGAAAAGATTCTATAATTGAAATATTGAGAACTTAATTAATTTTAATGATTTACTTTAACTAAATGTACCAATCAAAACAAAGTTGTTAAAAAGATTTACTCAATTGAGTGTATTATAAAATTTGATTATATTTGTAAAAATCAATTGTTAATTCAGGAGAAAAAACAATCATTTTTTTTAGAAATGATTTATATAGCAACATGTTACAAAAAAAAATTGTAATATTATAGTCTAGTAGTAGCACACACAAATAGAGTAAAAAAATTATTAAATTACAAAGTAAAATGATTTAATTTTGTAGTTGAAACCTATCATATCAAACTTCATTCGTTAATAAATATTTTGAAAACATTAGAAATTAATGATTTTAATTGTCTTTATGGAGACGATGTAATAACTAACTGTTTAATTGATAAATTAGAATTTTTTTTTCAATTTTTGAGAGTAATATCTTCAACTAGATACGAATTGTAGTAATTTGACGTATTGTTGAAAAAAGTAGGTCAAGTTAGAGCAGAGAAAATAAATGATAGTCACAAAAAAATATCTTCTCGGCTTTGCATCGAAGCGAAAACTTAAAATATAGTAAAATAATTTTAATACGAATAAGAAATTTCTTCTTGCAAGGGGCGACTAAAGTGATGGGATCCTTGATCTTTATTGAAGTTATTGAATCTAAATGTGATAAAAATCAAACGAGTTAAAATTTATACTAACTTAAAAAGAATTAAGAAAAAATGCAAAAAATTCATTGCCATATGCGGGTTGGAACCTCGTACCCCAAGCGTGTAAAACATAAATTTTACCAACTCGGCAACCGTACGTTGCTTCCGGCGGTTGAAAAATTGGCTATTTAAGCTAGTTCAAATTTCAAAGTTATTTTTCTCGACTTAAAAGAAACAAACATATTTAAATAAGTTTAACTATCTATACTATATCAATTTTAATTTATATAATATTTATGAAAATCTGTACTCCCCTTGTCAGGTATTTTAAAATAAAATAAAATACAAAACCCAGAATTTTAACACAAAAATAGCATATTTTTGCATACGGTAGTCATTTTTACCATGAAGACAAATCCAGAGGTCAAATTTTTTTTTTTCACATTAAAGTATATTACATAAGCTTTAATTTAAGATATATTTAAAAGTGTCAGTATTTCCGGAATACTTTCAAAAATTAAATTGAAAATATCGTAGTAACAATACGCATGTTTAAAGTTTTGACCCCCCTTGTTAAAGGGGTATGATCCGATTTACAAAAAAAGCGTGCCAGATGAAAGGGGTATATCAATATTTATTATAAAAAAATAATAATATAGATCCATACATTTTTCCAAAAGTTATATAAAATATAAATTAAATAATATAACATATAAAATCGAGATTTTTTTCACGGAAATCGTACGTTTTTCTTTAACTTTGATGTCCGTTTTCACCACGAAGACAAGTCCAGAGGTCAAATTTTTTTTTTTCAAATTAAAGTATATTACATAAGCTTTAATTTAAGATATATATAAAAGTGTCAGTCTTTCCGGAACATTTTCAAAAGTTAAGTTGAAAAAGTTCTACTTTCTATACGCATTTTAAAAGGTTTGCACCCCCCCTGTATAAAGGGAAATGGTCCGATTTTAAAAAAAAGTATGTCGAATGAAAGAAGTATATATAAAGTATTTATCATTAAAGAATAAAGTTGATTCATGCATTTTTTAAAAAGTTATAGCAACATAATGTTAAAAAATGTAAAATATAATATCAAGAATTTTTTCACAAAAATAGCATATTTTTGCATACGGTAGTCATTTTCACCATGAAGACAAGTCCAGAGGTCAAATTTTTTTTTTTCAAATTAAAGTATATTACATTAGCTTTAATTTAAGGTATATATAAAATTGTCAGTCTTTCCGGAACATTTTCAAAAGTTAAGTTGAAAAAGTTAATTTTTTGTAAAAAAGTTACCATTTTGAAACCCCATCCTTTGGGCTGTTAAAGGGTCAAATGTTCACAAAAATATATAAAATGATAGGTAATTATCTAAGGTATCTATAAAAAAAAAAATTATATTGATTCGGTCATTTTTAAAAAAGTTATGGCAATTTTAAGTAAAAAAAATTGAAAAAATATCGAAAATTAGCGATTTTTAAATTTGTAATTTTTTGGGGGATTTCCCCCGTTTACGGGGAACGAGGGAATTTTTTTCAATTTTTGAGGGTAATGTCTTCGACTAGATACGATTTGTGATCTTTTGACATATTGTTCATCAAAATCGGTCCAGCGAGAGCTGAGATTGAGCGTTCACAGACACAAAAAAAAAAAATAAAAAAGTAAAAAAAAAAATAAAAAAACACATCATAGTAAAATTAATACCTTCTCAGCTTCGCATCGAAGCTAAAATTGTTTATAACTCTTATTTTTTCAGAGATAATTCGTGAGGCATAGTTAGTCAATCACCCTGTATAGGTATAATACACAAGAGATTACAAATACAGGTAGCTAATTGGTTTTTTATGACATCAATATTAGCAGGTACACAGCATTGTTATTATCAATGGTAGTAAGGTACATTGTTGTGAGTTTATAAATACACTAACTGACAATAAAGAATGTATATCTATTGATAGTCATGTAAGAACATTTATAACCATGTTCTTACCACTTATATTACACACGTTTTCTTTCTATTTATTTAATTCGTAATACATATTAATTAGCATAGAGGGAGATGCTGATATGACAATTCTACTCGTCTGTAGCTCGGAGCTACTGACGTCGAACTAACAAAGGGCAGTTGTGTTTGAGTGGCCGTTATAGACATAATTTTCAATATTATTACTTTCGTCTTATTTATATTATTTATAACTTTACTTGTTTTATTCAACGACCCGTCTATCGCCAATTGTCATCATAGCCAACCAACTCCGTCTCACTTGGATATACCTACTAACCAACTGTACTAGGATTCAGGTCAGACGTATTGTACATTACATATAACTTATATTTACTGAACATCTAAATATAACCTTACTTTGTCGTTGACATAAAACAATAGTCTAATTTTATTTAATAATCTATCCCCTGTAACTAAGGTACACGATTGCCTGTGTCTCCTTCAGGCAATTAAAACTCATTTAAGGAGATAGGGACGATATTTGGGCAGACGTCGGGTAGCTTCCGATTCTTGGTTTTGACCAAGATCCTCAACTATTAAACAAACCCCTAACATATGGTGGAGGCGCCGGTCTTTGTATTTTNCCATAATTGAATTTATTAATTAAAAGAGAATTTATTACCATAACTTATAGTTCAACTTGCAAGTTTGAAATTGACATTATTAAATTGAAAAAAATGAAATTTTTAAGATTAATATGCAATCTGGAAATTTTATAATTACTAATTACAGTACATTTGTCAGAAAAATTCGATTTTTTTACATTTTTATCGTAATAGATAACTGAAATAGAAAGAATAGTAATCATATCCTAATAACTTTGGTGTTTAAAAAGATTCTGCAATTGAAATATTCAGAACTTAATTAATTTTAATAATTTACTTTAACTAAATAAACCAATCAAAACAAAGTAGTTAAAAAAATTTACTCAATTGAGCGTATTATAAAATATAATTATTATTGTAAAAATCCATCGTTAAATTCAAGTGAAACTAAAAATAATTTTTTTTTTAAATTTATGATTTATATAGCAACATATTACAAAAAAAATTGGCATATTATAGACTGGTAGTAGCACACACAAATAGAGTTAAAAAATTAATAAATTATAAAGTAAAATTATTTACTTTTGTAGTTGAATACTTTTATCATATCANGGAAAATTATTTACTTTTGTGGTTGAATACTTTTATCATATCAAAACTAATTAGACAATAAATACTTTAAGAATATTAAAAATTAATGATTTTAATTGTTTGTATGGACAAACCTGGTTAAGCTACTTTTTATTTGAATAAGGAATATTTTTTTGATTTTTAAGAGTAATAACTTAAACTAATCATTAACTTAAATATCATAAACTTAAATGAATCATTTGACGTATCGTTGAAAAAAGTAGGTCTAGTGAGGGTTGGCAAAATAAATNAAAATAGGTCTAGTGAGGTTTGGCAAAATAAATCGTAGCCACAAAAAGAACCACATAGTAAAATAATATTAACATGAATATCAATTTCTTCTCACGAGGGGAGACTATAGTGATAAGATCCTTTATATTTATTGAAATTATTGAATCTAAATGAGATAAATATCAAATGATTTGAAAATTCTATTCTAACTCAAAAAAAAAATGCAAAATTTTAGAAGCCACAAACGGATTTGAACCTCGTACCNAAAGAAAAATGCAAATTTTTAGAAGCCACAGACGGATTTGAACCTCGTACCCTAGGCGTGAAAGATCAAGGTGTTACCCATTCGGCAACTATTCGTTTCTTTTCGCTACATGATAAAATTGGCTGTTTAACCTAACTCAAATTTAAAAAATTACTTTTTCGACTTTAAAAAAGTAAAAAAATTTTAATAAGTATAATTTCATATATCTTATGAACTTTATTCTATGCAATGAAATTATATAATATTCATGAAAGTCAGTTTATTCCCCTAATAAGATATTTTAAAATAAAATAAAATACAAAACCTAGAATTTTAATAAATTACATTTTTTTTATAAAATACGGTAACCTTTTGCGCATAGAAGATAGGTCGTCGGGACAAATTTTTTTTTTCATTTAGTAGTACATAAAATAAGCTTTAATTTGATATTATGTTTAAAGGACGCAGTATATCCGGAACATTTTCAAAAATTAAGTTGAAAAAGTTAGTTTTTGTAAAAAAGTTGCTATTTTAAATCCCCCCTGTGAGCAGAATAAGTGTTAGATTTTCAAAAAAAAATGATATCAAATGAAAGAAAATTACCTAAGGTTTCAATATAAAGAAATATTATTTTGATTAGTTAATATTTGAAAAAGTTATGGCAGTTTTAAGTACAAAAAACATCGTTATAAAAGGTGATTTTTATCGCAAATATTACATTTTTTTTATAATTTCGACAGCCATTTGCACATAGAAGATAAGGTGTCGGGACAAATTTTTTTTTTTCATTTAGTAGTACATAAAATAAGCTTTAATTTGATATATGTTTAAAGGACGCAGTATTTCCGGAACATTTTCAAAAATTAAGTTGAAAAAGTTAGTTTTTGTAAAAAAGTTGCAATTTTAAATCCCCTTTGTGAGCAGAATAAGTGTTAGATTTTCAAAAAAAAAAAATGATATCAAACGAAAGGAAAATATCTAAGGTTTTAGTTTTAAAAAAAAAATAAGGTTGATTTGTTGATTTTTGAAAAAGTTATGGAAGTTTTAAGAAAAAAAGTGAAAAAAATGACAAAATTTGTCGATTTTTAAATTTGAATTTTTTTGGATATTTCCCCCATTTGCGGGGAACGAGGGAAAATTTTTAAGGGTAATGTCTTCAACTAGATACAATTTGTGATCTTTTGACGTATCGTTGAAAGAAATCCGTTCGGTGAGAGCTGAGAAAAAGTGGTAACAGACACACACAAAAAAAAAACACATCATAGTAAAACCAATACCTTCTCAGTTTCGCATCGAAGCTAAAAAGCACGTGTAAAATTTGTATAAAAAATCTATTCAACTTATAACTAGGAAATTTTTTTGGGGTATTTTAACATTAGGACAAGTATTAAATTACATAAATTTAAATATTACAATTTCAATCTGTACATTATTTAAAAAAAACAACTATATAAATTAAATATCTATTTTCGAACATGCGCTGTATCTTGCGTCAACAAAGACAATCAAACATGTCCCCAAAGAAATATTCTTGCACCAACGCTTTATAACCTATAATACAGATTATATTTTATATTATAAAATCGATCTTCCTTTGTAAATCCTTACTAACCTTTGCGAAAGATCTGACATAAATGTAATTAAAAATAACGCCAAGGTCAGATTTTAAAACTTATGAAACGGTTCAATTTATGGAAAATAAAAATATATGTATTTAAGTCTGTTCACATTACTTTTACTCTTTATCTTAAAAACATCCCATTGTCTTTTAAATGATCAAATTTTAAGAAATTGAATAGTCAAAGTATTGTTTATAAAGTGCATTAATTAATTTAAAATGTATGCAATTGTGAATGTTTTCTTTAGAATTTGATTAATTAAATTATTTATATGATTTTAGCAAATTATTTAAAATAAAAAATGCAATGCATTTTTTTAAATTCACATCAAATTAACAAATTATAAAATTATATGTCATCGTATTAAATTATTGTTATTAAAAAGAAATATATTAATTAAAAATAATTATTTTAATATCAAAAATCAAGTTGTATGAATTTTAAATTCAAAATATCGATTTATATTATTACAATAAATTGCCAACAATCGTGGAACATAAACGTCATTGAACAGTAGAATCCGTTTGACATGACATTCCGCCAAAATGACCGTTTTACTATTTTTGTATTGTTATTAGATAGCAGTGCATTGATAATAGTGAATCATTTCATTCACATTTTAATTAATTTTTTTATTAAATTAAGTTTCATTAAAAATTCAAATGCCATTTACTATTGAATTAAAAACTCAAACATTTTATTAAATTCAAAATACTTGTTACCATTTAAAAAAACAAAGTTGACACCCTTACTAGGCATAAGGGATGACATAAGTATTACATAGTTAATAATTCAAGAATAATGTGTAACTAAGGATAATAAAAAAAAAAACGTTTATTGTAATTATTATTGTTTGGCCGCCGATCATTTGTAGCGCCACTTGTATACAACCGGTAAACGCGATCGAAATTGTTGCGCGTCGTGGCGTACGGCGAGTATGTGTTTGGCACCTATGCTGGGACGATCCTATGACGGACGGTGAGTGCCTCAACTTGAGAGCCCACAACCTAGAGTTCCGTGATCGTCACTTCAATATCAAAGGTGGATTTGGATGCCCATCCACGAGTTTATGGTGTGGAGAAGCGTGTCTGGTCTTGGTCTACGAAAAATTGAAGTAACCAGGTTGCATATAAATCAGTTAACTATAGTTTGTGTAATATTGTATTTCGTCATAATAAAATTTACATTTGTGTTGTCAAAGAATATTGTTTCCTTTAGTTAAGTAAAAGCAAGTCGTGTCCACTTAGGCGAAAATACTGGGTACCCCGACCATTGAGGTGTTTTCGAGTCGGTGGTATATCATTTTTGGTTGCAGAGCGTGGTAGTTTTTTATATTTGAGACCTGTGGAAGCCCTTAGCAGTTTTTCGTTGTGGATCGGTAAGATGTGACTTATTCTTATGATTACTCCTTAAAATAAGTAAAAAGAAAAAAAATTGCTGGGTTTTAAATCCTTTATGTTTTTCTATGTAGTATGTGTATGTTTTTTCCATCTTTCGGTGTGGACATAAGTATTTTTAGTTTTTACGTTATTAGTTTCTTTTAAAAATTTCGTAACTTTCAGCTCGGGAAAAAAGACGTATTTGGTTGCGCAAAAAATAGACGAGAATAATAGGGATCGCGAGATATTAGAGTTTGAACTCTGATAAGAAGTCAGTATACGATCATCGCGTAGTAAACTTCTTATTGTTACTATATCGAATACTTTACACATTGATTGTCATTTTTATGGGTAACCATTAGTATTGTTGTTCTTATTATTATTTGTACCGCTGATTGTTTTGATTATTGTTGGGTTTTGCGTTGTATATGAATAGTTATTAATTTAATTACTTAATTTGTTTAAAGTTTATTATTAAAATTTTGTTTCTCTTAATTGTTTATTATGGCTGACGACGCCGCCTTTAGGCTCGCTAAAGATCGCGCGCTACTTAGGCGATCAACCGCAGTGTCGCACATTAAAGCTACGTACGATTTATCACGTCGGGTAATTACTGAACCGGCACTTAAAGAAAATTTTATCGTGGCAGCGGGCGATATGGACGCGCTTTGGTTTGAATTCGTCACCGAAGACGATGCCCTAATGGATGCGTTGCTTAATTTAGGCGTCGGGTCAGAGTATTCATCAGCACTTCAGATAGAAGTACGCGAGTGCGTAAATTCAATTAAGGCAACGAGACTTAAATATCTGTCGGAAGTAGATCGCGTTCCACCGCCGGCAAACGGGTCGATATTTAGCGAAACCAATTCAGGCGCGGGTTCAGTTCAAGTTATGGAAAAACGTCGCGCAAAAATGCCCGATATGCCGCTACCCCGTTTTGATGGCGATTACACTAAGTGGCCTACGTTTCGCGATCGTTTTAAGTTACTCATTGACCAACAGAACTTTCACGATATTGATAAATTTTATTTTCTAATTGGCTGTCTCGAAGGCAGTAGCGCCGCGGACGTAATCAACAGTATTCCAGTTTCGGAACAAAATTATGCATTAGCCTGGTCGACTCTATCTAACCGTTATGATAAGCCACGGCGAATGGCTACTGTGTTAGTCGAAAAAATGCTATCGGCCCAAATGTTGCGTCAAGAAAGTATTGCCGACTTAAATGCGTTTCTGAAAACTTTTGACGAGAGTATTTCGTTGCTTAAAGCATTAAATATACCTGATATAGGGTCATTTCTTTTATTTGCGCTATGCTCCCGTTGTTTACCGACTTCAAGTCGGAAATGTTTCGAGGCTGAAACGGTAGCCGAATATCCCTCAGCCGATGACGTAATTAAATTTGTAAAAAGACGAGTAGCCGTTTTAGAAAATGTTCAAGATTGTCGCCCTGTTCATGGTAATGTGCTTAATGTTTATAAAGCTAGGCGTAATGAGCAAAACAGTCGGCTTCCGGTAATGTCTCTCGCGACCACAAAACCAGTCAATAACATTAAAGTATCGAAACAATGCACAGCGTGCAAAGGTGAACATACGCTAGTTAATTGTAATGTTTTTATCAGTTGGACCGTTAATGACCGGTTGCAGTTTGCTCGCGATAAACACCTGTGTTTTCGATGCCTTATCGCTACTCATTATTCCACGAAATGTTCAGCAGCGACGTGTAATCGGTGTAATCGGAGACATCATACATTATTACACATTAATAGACCACCCCGCGCACCCAGCCAACCTATTGATAGTTCGTCGGCCACAGTTGATGTGCCGTCAAATAGTTTCTCGGGTCTTACAGCAAATACTACGCCGACAGTATTGCTGGGGACAGCGTTAGTTCATGTTCGTGATAGGTCGGGCACTCTTCAAACGGCACGCGTATTGTTAGATTCCGGGTCGCAAATTAGTGCCATGACGACGGCATTCGCGGATCGCCTCGGTCTCCCGCGCACTCGATGGACTCAGTCCGTTACGGGTCTTTCTGGGATTCAGGTTCCCGACACCCAAGGTTTTATGACATGTCAGATGCAGCCACGTTTTTCTAGCGAACCGGTATTGACGGTCAAAGCATGGATTTTGCCGTCAATTACAAGTCATTTACCGCGGCAGGTAATTACGGCTCATGTTAGGCAAAATTATAACAATCTAGCACTTGCCGACCCGTCATTCGATACGCCCGGTTCGATCGATTTTCTGCTGGGTGCTGATTTATACTCATTAATTTTGAATGGCAAACGTATTGTTGTACATAACGATCTTCCCGCCGCATTCGGTTCGATATTTGGATGGGTGCTCATCGGTGGCGCTCCCACCACTGTCTCCCTGCCGTGTTTAAATGTGGTATCATTAACAACCTCTTTAGAGACAATGTTAGATAAGTTTTGGCAGGTGGAGGAACCTGACGCAGCCCCAATCGATTTTACCAATGATGGAAAATGCGAGAAAATTTTCTGTGAACAATGCGTACGGCTCCCGTCAGGCCGTTTTTCTGTACCGTTACCATTTCGTTCGTTGTCTCCAGACAAACTTAGTTTTCCGGGATCTCGTCATTTGGCCCTTAAGCGATTCGAAAATTTAGAGAAACGGTTACAAACTGATTCGAAACTACGTGCACTCTATTGTGAATTTATGGCAGATTATATTAAACTTGGTCATATGTCCGTAGCCTCTTCCCCGGGATTGTATTTTATACCACACCATGCTGTGTACAAGCCGGAAATCGACCCTCGTAAAATTCGTGTCGTATTTGACAGTTCGGCTGTACCGTGGGGCGGAAGCTCATTGAACGACTGCTTATATGCTGGTCCGAAGTTGCAACAAGAAGTTGTTGACGTACTTTGCCGTTTCCGTTTGCGCAAATATGCTTTTACCGCCGACATTTGCAAAATGTATCGGCAAATTTTGATAAATCCTGAATACCGTAAATTTCAACACGTTTTATGGCGTTCTTCGTCGACTGAGGAACTTGTTGAATATGAACTTAATACGGTGACTTACGGTGTCAACAGTTCGCCGTACCTGGCGCTGCGCGTGCTACAGTTTATAGCCGACAACGACTGTATCGACGAGCCTGCCGTTCGTCACGCGTTGCGCTATCAAACGTATATAGACGACGTGTGTACTGGAGCGGATACTGTAGAAGGCGCGTTGTCGTTACAGAAGGCGTTAATTTCGGTGCTAGGGAAATCAGCGTTAGAGCTAAGGAAATGGTCAAGCAATTGTATTGCTGTTCTAGACGCTGTTTCGGTAGAACACCGTGCTGCGACGTCGTTGTCATTCGATGACAGTGATGGGGGAGGAACAAAGGTTCTAGGACTTCAGTGGCACGATGCCGGTGATTATTTTTATTATGTGCCCCGCATAGAATCGGTAGTTGTTACTACTAAGCGAGGCGTCTTATCGTTAATAGCCCGCTTGTTTGATCCACTCGGCCTTCTGTCTCCCTGTATTATGTTGGCAAAATCTATAATGCAACGAACCTGGCAACTGTCCCTAGGGTGGGACGAAAAATTACCTGACGATATTAGTATGGAGTGGTCAAATTTTGTTGCGGAGCTACCGTTGTTGTCGCACATTAAAATTGCGCGTTATATCGGCACGTGTAAAAACTCGACGTGTCAGCTTCTTGGGTTTTGTGATGCGTCTCAGCGTGGCTACGCCGCCGTTATTTATTTGCGCGTCGAAAATCCATTAACTGAATCGTCTATTTTCCTTATCGGCGCGAAAACTAAATTAGCTCCGATTAAACCACTTTCTATACCCCGTCTCGAGTTAAATGCCGCAGTACTCTTAGCACGTTGGTTAGGACGAATTAAATCCATTTTGTCTACGGATTTAAATATTATCGCGACTCATGCTTGGACCGATTCGCTCGTGGTATTATCGTGGCTAAGTGTACCACATGATACTTTTAAGGCATATGTGTCAAATAGAGTACACCAGGTACAATGTTTAATACCTGAGTGCTCATGGTCCTATGTAAACACAACCGTCAACCCGGCCGACTGCGTATCGCGCGGGGTATTGCCCTCTAAATTATGTGATTATACGTTATACTGGCATGGCCCTCCGTTTATTTTAGAAGCGCCAGATAGGTGGCCGTCGCGACCGTCGTTATTGGATGTATCCGATTCATCTGAAGTCCGCATTATTTCATTAGCTGTTCGCGCCCAGGACCCTCCAACCGAATGGTCAACTCGTTTTTCTTCATATAATCGGATGTTACGCGTCATATCGTATATGAGGCGTTTTGCACATAAGTGTCGCCACAATGCATCTCCAGCGCTCGCGATCACTCAAGAGGAAATCGACGCGTCGTTACGAGCAATAGTGATTGATTCGCAACAATGTTTTTTTGCCGCGTTAAAAAATGAACTTGTAGCTGGAGTCAGTATATCTTCTAAACCTATGGCACGTTTGTGCCCTTTTTTGGACGATTATGGGGTAATCCGCGTGGGTGGACGTTTACGCCATTCGTTGTTACCTTACGAGCAAAAACATCCGATACTTTTAGCTAAACGGTCTCATTTAGCCATACTTATATTCAGATGGTATCATGAATATAGCTGTCATGCAGGCCCACGTGTTATGCTTACGCTAGCTACACGGCAATTTTGGATTTTGAGTGCGCGGGCCGTCGTACATAAAGTTATTAGTCGATGCACAACGTGCGTGCGTTACGCAGCTGTAAATCCGCAACCCCGGATGGCTGACTTACCGTCTGCGCGTGTTACAGAATGCCAAGTATTTAGGCGCGTCGGAATCGATTACGCCGGGCCTCTTCAAATGCGCGAAATAAGGTTGAGAAAATCACGTACTTATAAGGTATATTTAGCCATTTTTGTTTGTTTCACCGTTAAAGCGGTACATCTAGAAGTCGTGACGGAACTGTCTACTGAAGCCTTTTTAGCGGCCTTCGATCGGTTCGTCGCTCGTAGGGGCCTACCAGCCCAAGTTTTTTCGGATTGTGGATCAAATTTTATCGGGGCTGATAAACAGCTACGTGACCTTATAAATAGCGCAACGTCTCAAATTAAAATAGCGGCAGCGACGCCCATGTGTGAGTGGCATTTTAATGCGCCTTCGGCTGCACACATGGGCGGATTGTGGGAGTCCGCCGTTCGCTCAGCAAAGCGATTATTAATACGCGTAATGGGTGCTCATATGTTTACATATGAAGAATTCACCACCGTCATTTGCCGAATAGAAAGCGTTCTAAATTCCCGGCCGCTTGTACCCAGTTCCACTGATCCGCAGGATCTTGATTGCCTCACACCAGGGCACTTTCTTATAGGACAACCGTTACTTGCTGTTCCGCCGCGTACTGAACTCGACGCGCCCCGTTCGCTAGTTGACCGCTGGAAGTTGCTGGACCACTGTCACCAGGCTTTCTGGCATAGATGGTCATCGGAATACTTGTCCACTTTACAACAAAGAGCTAAATGGTTAACTGATCAACCAAATGTTCGTGTGGGCGCCATGGTCATTATTAAAGATAATTCGTGTCCCCCATTGATGTGGCGTTTAGGTAGAATAACAGCATTAATGCCGGGACCCGATAAAATTGTACGTGTAGTGCGCGTTCAAACCGCCCAGGGCACATTTGTGCGGCCTGTCGTTAAATTAGTAGTTTTGCCCACCGATCCTGATGATTCCATACATCCTTAAATTATACATTTTTATGTTAGTATTATAAAACGGTATGAGTCACATTCTTATTGATTTATTTTTTATATTTTTTGTATTTTCATATTTTTTATATTTTTATATTTTTTGTAATGAAGTCGTTATTTCTAATTATTAAGTTTTTTTTTACTAAAAAAAAAAAAATAAAAGGAAAAAAAACCATTCTTATACGCTTCCATGTTATCTGCTACCAGTGGTAAGTTGCCTACGTGAGCTCATTGGTGCGGGGAAACCACTATCTAGCCATTAAATTATTGAGTTTTTTTTTTTTGCGGTTAATGGTTGGTAAGATTATTGTAACAATTGTATTATGTGCTGACCAACCGCTATATTATTAAAATATTTTTTTTGTTCTTATTTATTTTTTATATATTGTTCATGTACGTATATTGGCACTTGAGATGTGAGTGCACTTCAGTTAATTATATTGTGTATACCAAATTGTTTTTTTTT
>NW_026099572.1:54470035-54473638 GCF_025091365.1 Daktulosphaira vitifoliae
TTTTTTTATTTTCATAAAAATTATAAATTAATTGTTCAAAAAAAGAGTTATATAAAAGATTAAATAATCTGAATTATTTTTACCATGTCAGAAATATTTATTAACGATATTTTTTAAAAAGGCACTAGTATAGAATTTACTCAATACCTACAAAAAAGAATGAACCAATAAGTTAATACTTATTTGAGTCATTATGATATCTTAACTATATGCTATGTTAAGTGGAAAAAATGATACATAATAAATGTATTCGTAAAAAATTATAAAGTTATGTTTATGAATAAAATGAAATTACACCTTTCAGAAAAGCTAGATACAAAAATAGTGCTTATTATTTAAAAAAAAAATGTATAAACATGCAAAATCATGTTTGAGTATCGTATTACTGGCTTGTTAAATTAATTAGATTAGAAACATAATTTTAAGTAAAAATTAAATTAAAAGCAAAGTATCAGATATCTTATTTTAACAAATTTTAAAATTTTATATTTTTCATAATTTCTGAATGTTTAGAATTTATAATACATGATTTCAAAATAGGTTATTTTATGTATTTATGTTATTATTTATATATTAATATATTTTATTATTGTGGACTATTAGATGTGATTATTATATATCTTGACATAGTAATACAAATACAAAATAAGTATAATATAAAAGCTTTGTGATATTGGGGCACAGCTCACATGATGATTTTTATCATAAAGATTTTTCAACTCATCCTAATTACAAAGTAATTTATCTGCCACTGCTTTCTGTTTAAAATAATTTATAAAAATATTTAGAGACCAACAGTTTAGTCTTGTACTGTAATACCACATTTTATATCAAAGTCCTGTTAAGGATTCTTAGTATAGTATTAAAATAAAAAATTAAATAAAATTTCAATGAAAAATAATTACAAAGAGTTAAAATCATAAATAACCTTACATTATGTCATAAAATGCAATTAACGTGCATAACAATAACAGTTTAATTATGTGCATCATACATTCATGTAATAATTATTAAAGATATAAAATACCACGTATATTTCAACCAATAGAAGCACTCAAAATTTACGCTATCTATCAGCATAATCGCCTGCGTCCAGTGCATCGTTTCCCTGCGTCCATTCATGATAAAAATTGGACTGCCAAAATTGTGTACGGCGTGGTCTATCTATGTGTATTTAATCTATGGAAATGTCTATAACATGTTCATGAGTTACTCAACATTTTAAATTTGGTCTTATAATTTTTAAGAAAATATTATTATATAATTATTTTATTATGTATCAATTTACTGGAAATTTATTACATATTAAAATCATAAAATATAAAACTACACGATAACAATATAAATCACATAATAATTATCATTTTATGTGTTAAAATAGACAATATATATTTTATAACAAGATCAATCAATAATAGTATTTAACCATTAATAAAAAGAACATTACTTTAGGCAAATTTGAGATCTTAGTTTTTAAACAATTACAAATTTCAAAAAGAAAACACGAGCAAAAGTGTTCTTCTACCACCAACATAAATCAGGAGGGAAAGAAAGTATGCCCCCCCCTGAAATATGTTGGTGGTAGTGTGGACTCTAGTTAGACATTGGGTGATGGTATATCTGGCCGTACCGACATTACGTAACGTGCTTCCAAGAATAGCGCCCCATCTCGCCTATCCCGAAAAACGCGTTACGAACACCGCTGCGACGAGATTCGAACCACCTACCAGAAAACTTAGAAATCGGTATTTTACCCAATGCCGCTAGTGCCCACGGTGAAGTCATGAAGCAAAAATGTACTTATTTAAAAGACACAGATTGAAGAGTTATATGACTTGTTATCAATAACATTATAATAGATGGCATACAAAAGCTCTTATCTTTTTTTTTTAAAAGAAAAATCAATGACATAACCTCATTTAATAATAAATGCTAGGTTTATCCTATTCTGTACTAATATATTCTATTATTTTCATTCATTTCAAACTATCGTTTTGATGTTTACTTAACTAACTAAGTTAAACAGAAACTATTTTATAATAATTTTATTTCAACAAATTTTATATTTTTTGTATTATAAGTTTTAACCAAACTACAAAAATACAATTTCTACATAATGAAATGTTATGTTTTTGATAAAATACACTGAAATCCATTCTAATATTAATAAGTAAGTACTCTTTAAAATGTTAATATATGTCAAAAAAATCCTTTTTATAAGAGAATGAAATATAATTGTTATAGTGCATAAAAGAAATAAAGATTTACAAGCAATTTGTTGATATATTCAATTTAAGTATTGGTTGGTGCATACTAAAGTTATACTAGAAATATTTTAACTTCAATTGCTTATTACATTGAAATTCAACAATGAAATACTGTGATAATAAACTAATAATGATTAGCTCAAAACATGTATCTAACCTACTTGTTACTCAATTGATGTTTCCAAAACTAATTTATCAAAATAACTAAGCAAATAAGTTTGAATATTATAAAATATAGTAAAGATTATAAGTTAAATTCTGAATATTTCATTATACAAATTATTAAAAAAATTAGTCTGACTACATTTTTATTTATCATAATATTTTGTTGTTTTATTTAAGCAATTTTATTCAGTTTAAAAAATTACACATATAGTTGGCTGTTGGGTTGTATTTTTATAGATTAATTATCATTTAAAGTTTTCATGCTAAAATATTGTATAGTTTCATATTTGGTAACCATAACAATTAATGTAACATTCATTTTTGATTTTGATATACATTTAGAAATACTTAACCAAAAATAGTTAATTCAAATAAAAATAGTAATTAAATTTTCAAATTATAAATTAAAGTTTACCCCATCACTTCAATTTAAAAATATGTCAATTTACATTTAATTAATTTAGTTTTTTTTGTTTATATTATTATTGNTTGTAATTATTATTATGAATAAAAATATCAATTAAAAAAAATTTCTTTAGATCCTCTTTAACTAAGTTTTATTATATTAAAGGATGATAATCATTGTTCATTGTGTAAGGTTAGTAACTTTTTAAATATATTTTAAAATATTATCAATATATTAAAAGGCTATTTATTTCAATTGTATATTTTCTTAAATATCTTACTGACTAATTCTGTTTCCATAGAAATACTAATTTCTTATTATGCAATTAAAAATGGCGAGAAATTTGTTAATTTCTTAAATTGATGAATTGTGCGTTCTACTTAAAATATTAGTGAGTAAACCCAATGTAATATAATAAGACATACAAGAAACTGGACGATGTTCCATCACAACAGAATAGTAGTTGAATTATTAAATAGTGAATTATCCAATGGAAAGATAGAGCTTATGGTACAGTGAAATTATCATAATATTGATCATACTAGTTCATATAGATGCTGATTTTTTATGGATTTATCTTAGAAATACGTATTTAAAATTAATATATGCTATGCGCAACAGAAAAATGAACGCAAAGTTAAAAGTATTTTAGTCAATAATTAGAAAACAAAATTAGAAACGATATGTACATTATTTAAAAATTAATCATCAAAACAAAAATCAATCTGTGAAAAACAAAAGAGTACAAAAAGTTGCTTACAGAGC
>NW_026099572.1:54473738-54475350 GCF_025091365.1 Daktulosphaira vitifoliae
ATAAATGATTTATACAATTATAATACTGTAATTCTATAAATAATTATATAATTTAACATATATTCACAAAAGCTCTTTATGTCATGTACTACTGCAAATAATTTATTTCCAAAATAGAACCAATAACCATCATCTTATTTTTTAATCCCACCACACCAACAATAAAATAATTAAAAGATAATCACAAAATTATATTTTTTAGCAGTGCATTGTAATAACAGTAACACACGTAAGTCTATACAATTTATTTAAATAAAAGATTGAACATTTAAGGTTGAAAAAATATTTCTTTAACTGGTTAAAAACCCTTTGTTTGAGTTATTAAAAAAAAGGAAATTAAACATTGTTTATTATCTCTTTGAATCTAATGGTATTTATCTATTAGAGAGTAATATAAAAAAAAGCTAGACATTACTCATAGTAATCATTTAAATTAGTAATAGGAAATATCGAATAGTAACTATTGAACTAATCGAAGCTGTCCACTATTCGAACTATTCGATAGTGATTCCAAAAATATTCGATAGTTTATGTTAAAAATATACTATTCAGTTGTATAAACACCATTCGAATAGTTATACGATAGTTTAAAATTAAGTTAAAAAAGTTCTACTTTCTATACACATTTTTAAGTTTTGAACTCCAGCTAGATATAATTAATATTCTAAAATAATACTTTAAAATTTTAATGGGAATTAAAAAAATGTATATATTTTTTTAGTTAATTTAGTTAAATAATAAATTATACTAAGAATAATTATTAATAATAGTTGTTAATTTAACATTTTAGCTACAAAAGGTGGTAAATCCTTTAAAGGTAAATCTAATAGATTTATTTAAATCAAAGATTTTGGTTATGGTTGTATTATTGTTGTAAAAATATTTTTCTAACTTATAAAAACCCCTTGGTTTAATTATTTTTAATGGTGGTGGGCATAGAAATATTCAATATTTGAAAATACAATTGGTCACAAAATAATGTTGAAATAATAGATATAGTATTAATAACTAAATAATAAATATAGTATTGTAAATATAATACTTGATGAAAGAAAAAGTTAGTTCCATAATCTATTTTTAACTAATTTAATTAAATCAACTTTGAAATCCAATTATATTATTCTACTGTCGGTCAAATATCAATAATTTGCATTCGTATTCTCGGCTTAAAATGCAATTGTTTAAGTTTAAAATTTTGGTTTCTAAACTTACAAGTAATTAACACTTTAATTAGATCAGTATAAAAATGTTTATTAGATTTTAGTCTACTATAAAACATTCTATTAAAGCGTATTAATTATTTGAGTCTATTAAAACAGTTTTATCAGTACCAACAAGTTTATGAGATCTAAGTTAAATAGAAAAACAATAACATTAAATTCAAATTTTTGTTGAGTACATTATTAATTTTTGACTTAGAATTTTATAATTTAGATCTTTTTTTCTTTTGTACTATTCACTGTTAATTAATACTTAATATTTATTCGTAATATACTTTTATTTTGCAGAATTTGCGAGTAAGTAAATGTGTTTATAAATAAAAACAAAATAAACACATCTATTCATAACACATATAACTAAATATTAATTTTTGTGTAAATTTTATTTATAT
>NW_026099572.1:54475531-54499766 GCF_025091365.1 Daktulosphaira vitifoliae
ATAGAAGTGGTACATTTTAACTTGTTTCATTATACATTATATTCTTACAAGGACATGATCCTTTTCGAACAAAAACTTAGATAGACATTTAAGAGAAATAGTCAAAAGACTCACACTGTTTAACTACATTGTAGTGTATGCGGTTCGATCATAAATCAATTAATAATTACTTTAAAAATCCTTCCTCACTAAAATAAAATCTATATATTATTTTTGTCATCTTTGTTATTCTACTATAAATAGTTAAATGCATTGTATTAATTTTCGTCTCGCTTGTAAAAAAACATGTTAATGTTATATATGTAAATGTCAAACTAATTTATGTTCTATTCATCTGTATTGATCTCTGTGTTTTTCATGCTTACTTATCAATAAACAATTATACTAAAAATTCGACAGTGACGATTTTTGGGGGTAAAAAAATATTATAAAAAGCCAGAGCAAACCCTTGCTCCGGGCTGTTCATTTCATGCTCCGTATTGGGCTGTTCTTTTAGTGGTCCGTATTTAGTTGTGCAAACGTCGTGATCGTCATTATCGAAATTTTATGTGTTAATTTTTGACTGAAAATCTGAACTTGTGTACTTTATTTATTATTTTCACCGATATCATCACTAAGGATAATTATAAAAACCAGAGAATTTACCAGGTAAGATTTTTTTACATCGTTATTTTATGACCCTCGAATTACACCCCGAATCAAAAGTAACTCTCACTTAAACATTTTTTTGCACCAACAATAATAATCATTCTGACCCTTTTTTTTAGTATTTATCATTTTATTTTTGTATTCTATTTTTGAGTTACGACAATATATAATTCATACAGTTTTCTAAATTTTTGGGAAACAAAGCCCTTATAAGTTCTCACCTTTAGACTTCAGATAAACGTCAATATTGATTTTCCTGATATTTATGTTTATGGTTGTGAATACTTATAAAATGTTGAAGTTAAATTTTTTTTTTTTATTGATTAACTAATATTTTCTATCACAAATAGGAAACAAAGATAAAAGTAAGTATATTTTGAATATTTTCTACATAATTTTCACCTTTTTTATAGACATAGTATGAATATAATAAAAAAAAGAAAATATATGAATATTTTGACACACATTGACTGGCAAAAATTGAAAAAAAAAGAAATGTTAATGGGCTATTAATATATATTTTATTTTCCTCCAACATAAAACATGTTTTCGTATATATTTTATAAAATTATCAGGAACTAAATGCCACAAAGCATTTATTAATTTATGACGAAAGAAGGTAAATAGTGACTTTCGTCGGGCTATGCAATAAAAATTAACACTTTTAAAACTTTGAAGATGATTAATTTATTTTTATGGATTCATTAATATATGCTTTCATAAATAGGAGGAGAAAGGGAAAATGTGCATGATATTTTGTATATTTAAGCAAACAAATATATAAATGATATTAAATATATTAATTATAATAATTTTATAGTTTCTAGCTACTATTTTTTTTTCAATCTTTTTTAATATTTCACTTAATAAAACACAATTTTTACTTATTGCACAATTAATAATACTGGAAACATTCACAAGCGTAAATTTACCTTATTTAATACTTCATAATAAAATTGTTCATATATATTAAAATCATAAATTTTACTACATTATATTATTAAAAGATACAATTGATGAAAACTAATAAATCTTTCTATATATTGTAACTTTATCTACACATGTAAATTTCTATTAGTTTACAATCCTTTTTATTATAATTTCCAGAATTTTTCAGTAACGAGTCTAGCATTTATTAAATAAAAAAATTTATTTATTTTTTCTTTAATACTCGTTCCAACTATTGTAAAAATAATCGATTTCAGATTTTCATTTTCGTCATTTTTTTCTATCTCCCAAATGTTAAATTTTATTTTGCTAGATGGTTTAAATTAATATTTCTGGTAAAATATGAAAATTGAGTATTTGAATTTGTAAAGCAAAATTCTTCTTTTCGATTTGTGAAAAAATAATTATTTTTTAAATAATTTTTACATTAACTAACGATTTTCATATTTTTCTTTTATTAAGAAAATAAAATTTATAAAGTGGAAAAAATTGTCAACATGGAAAATAAATTTAATTTATCTTAATATGCATAGTTTGTAGCGAGATGAATGAATTACAGATACAACATAATAAAAACAAAAATAAAAATAAAAAATATCATATACAAATAAAACATTTTCTGAAATGATTTGTAAGAATAAATACAATATCGCAAGTAATACTATAAATATATTAAAATAATAAAAAATACATGAAATATCTCGCTCACAATGACATAGACGGAAATAAACATAAAACTTTTGGGGTAGGTATAATATTTAATGATGATATTTTATATAATTTTCTAAAATTTTGGAGAACTAAGAACCAATAAAACCCCATCCATTTATGTCCGACGAAGGTCTGTTGACATTGACCATGTCAACATAATTATAAACAAGACTATTAAAACGCTAAAGTTAAATAAATTTGCTTTATTGATCCAGTACTATTTTTTTCATATATAGATGTCGACAATAGGAAAGGTGAGTATAATTAGCCATAATTTTTATTCATAAAATATTTTAAGATTTCTTTTAATAAAATATAATTTATTCTTTTTTCACAAGTAATAATATCAATATTAGTGATGGGAAATATTAAATAGTTACTATCGAACTATTCGATAGTCATTCAAAAACTATTCGGTACCACCATTTGAATAGTTTTTAAAATATTTTATAGTTTATGTTAAAAATAAAATATTCGGTGGTATAAAAACAATTCGAATAGTTAATCGGTAGTTTTAAATATTTGACAATGCCCATCACTAATTTTTTTTATAATCAATTGTATGCTATTTATAATACCCTGAATAAACAGTTTTTAACAATCCTAATTAGATCGTTAGTGTTATTAAAACAGCAAAACTATAAATCAGACTATAATTTTACATAAGACAAATATTTTAGAAAATTTAACTTAACATATTTTTTTTACGAAAATTTTGATGTAAAATGATTATTTCGAAAATTAATATTGATTTATATTTAAAAAATTAATTTTAGCAAATTATTTTTGCTTCGATGTGAAGCTGAGAAGGTATTAATTTTACTATGATGTTTTTTTTTTTTTTTTATCTGTTACCACTTTTTCTCAGCTCTCACTGAACCGATTTCTTTCAATGATACGTCAAAAGACCACAAATCGTATCTAGTCTAAGACATTACCCTCAAAAATTGAAAAAATTTCCCTCGTTCCCCGTAAATGGGGGAAACCTCCAAAAAATTTACGAATTTAAAAATCGCTAATTTTCAAAATTTTTTTTACTTAAAACTGCCATAACTTTTTTAAAAACGACCAAATCATTTTAATTATTTTTTATAGATACTCGATGTTTTTAACTGTCATTTGGTAAATTGTTTTTATAAATTTGACCCTAGACCTGCCCACGGGGGAGGATTTAAAATGACAACTTTTTCATAAAAAATTTACTTTTTCAACTTAACTTTTGAAAGTCTGACACTTTTATATATATCTTAAATTAAAGCTTATGTAATGTTCTTTATTATGAAAAAAAAAATTTGGAATTTATTTTGTCTTCATAGTGAAAATGGCTACCAAATGCTATTTTTTTGTGAAAATTCTTGATTTTATTTTTTACATTTTTAACTTTATAATGCTATAACTTATTGAAAAGTATATAGATCAACACAATTTTTTTATGTAAAATAATATTTATTAATAATCCCTTTTTCATTCGACATACTTTATCTTAATCAGGATATTAATAAGGAACTAGCAGATCATGTAGCTTTTGGAATAATCCCCCAATTTTTTTAAAATTAAACACTATCTAAAGATTTGAATCGAAGCGTTTTTTTTGATAGTGATTTTAATCACAGTCAGATATCATTATACTTGATCCAACTATACCACGGCACCACTGTGCCCGACCCCCCTGTGCTGAGTTTTTTTTTATTTTATTGTTTTGAGCAAGTAAAAATAATTTTGGAAAATTTTTGTCAACACCAATTTAGAAGAAAATATTAAAATCTATAATTTATATTCTATACATTGTTACGCTAAGTGTGTTAGTTTTAAAAATAATAATCAAAAACTGAAAAATTATCTTTTTGAGTGAATTTTCAACCCCGATTCGGACCTGAAGGGGGTAAGTTATCAAAACCCAATTTTACACAAATAACTTTCATATAATTAAAAACAAAATTGGTTGGTATGGAGATCGATCAATGAAAGTTAATAAAATAATAGCTACCCTAATATATATATATGCAACTCATCCCAATTGCTTTTAAAAATGCTATAACGACTCACAGATTAAAAATAAATAAAATGATACTTTTTACTATTACTTAATTATTTTTACAAATTATTTTACCCGATTAATGTAATGCTTCGACTGATAGATATACAGTTATTTGTTTTAATCATAACCCATTAAATTATTTATAGAACAAAAATAATTTAATATTTTTTTTTAAGTAACTTTTTTAAATAACAGTTCAAAAATTCGATATAGTTTATTAGTGATAGGACTGACGCAGCAATGATTCCAAATTCAACCTAAATGTATAATATACGAAGGATTATATTTACAAGTAGCTAATTAGTTATTCTTGGCGTCGATATTCATTATTATTAATGGTAGTGTGGTACATTGTTGTCAGTTTATAAATATACTAACTGGCAGTACAGAAAGCATATCTATTGATAAAGTCACAATTGACAATAAACGCTTAGAGTTTGTGATAGCAAAGTCATAAAAAACTAATTAGTTGCTTGTATTTGTAATCCCTCGTGTATTATACATATATATATACTCAAAAATTTGAAACTTTACTCGTAATTTTTTATAGAATTGGTACAAAAATTTTGAGAGTATCTAATAAACAATCCCTTAACGGTGGGTTACAAGAACTAATACGGTCACATTCCCGTTAACTTTTTTCTCAGCTAGATATAGTTAATATGCTACAATAACACTTTTTAATTTCATTGGGTATTTAAAGTATAATATATTTTTTAAATGCATTTTATATTAGAACTGTTCACGACGAAAATAATTTTATGCAAATACTTTATAGGATAATTACATTGTAAATAAATATTTTTTTGTATATCATCCAAAATTTTTTATATTTTTAATTAGTTAATTGCACTCTTAAAAATAATATTTGAATTTATGCATACTTATACTGAAAGTCATAATATAAAGTTACGCATACAATGTAAGGGAAATTTTTGATAAATAGTTATAAAAATGTTATTTTTATGTACAAATTTTCACTAATTTATGTTAAAGTTATGCTATTTGTGTGTAAAATTAATGTGTATATTCAGGTCCGTAGCAAGGGGGGTAGCGGTACCTATGCCCTGGGTACAAAATCCTGGAGGGCGCAAAATTGTAAAATGATTAAATTTTTGTTACAAATTGTGATATCTGTTATGTATTGTGTATAACTTCAATGCCATTTAGATTTATTGGTACTTGGTTAATTGGTAAAAAATTGTATATAGTTCATTATTTATAATAATATTTTTCTACTTACAAAAATTTGTTGAACTGGATATTTTTATCGATCGACACGAATGTCGAAGGAACATTTCGGTGAAATATCGTTTGTAAAATATATTAGCTACACATTCAATTAATAGAAAATATTATCGTTATCGCGCTGCCGTCTCAATGGTCATCTATAAATATAATGTAAGTTTTTTTTTCTGAGTATTAGTCAATTGAATACGGAAAAATGTTAGCTAATGATCTCGGTATTAAAGCATATTTTTCTGATAAACGAAAGAGGAAAATAAAAAAATTAGACTTTGAATTAATTGAAGACGATATAGAAGTATTATCTCAACAAAGTCAATTAAAAAAAAATATATGAGAAGTTCATGACCAAATACCTACTGAACTAAAAAATCGATTTTAAAAAATGTCTGAAATTGTTGAAGATTTTAAATTTTTATATGGTAGTAGAGCTTGAAGGATACCTCATTTGACTATATTTTATTTCCGAAGTAAAAGATTTTAAATCTGAAACATTATCTCTTTTACAGACTTAAGAGTCGCAGCACCTTTAGACGTACTTTAATTAATTATAAAATATTCATTACGCGCTGAGTATCCTAACGTAGAAACGTAGATTTATGCAAATTTTTGAATTTTCCAATAACTGTGGCGACGTGTGAAAGATCATTCGGTAGGTTAAAACTGAAAACTATTTAAGATAGAATATCTGATTTGGCTATTTTATCTATTGAAAATATATTGATAAATACTTTGAATGCAGACAAACTTATTGAAGACTTTGCTCGGAAAAAAACTAGAAAAGTTTTATTTTAATTATATTTAAAATTAATATTAAATAATGTTATGTTTCTTTAAACATTACGTGCTACATATTAATATGTTACTCATAATTTTTTTTTGTATAATTATATTTTTAAGAGTTATAGATTTAAATAAAATTATCATCGTTAAAAATGTAATTAATTAAATTAAATAAAAAATATTTATAAAATAATTATGAAAAATTAAAATAGCACAACGTTTATTGTAATTTGAAAATGTTTTCAAGCGTAATTTATTATTATAATTTATATTTCTTTACGGGCGCAATAATTAGTTGTTACGGTTATGTATAAATTAAAAATATCATATTGGCATATCAACATTTTTGAATAATTTCTTACAGAGTGTGAAAGTTGCACAATTAAAGATACAACAGTGAAAATACATCCAGGTTCTGGGTGCGAAATTCATATGTTATGCAAAAATTGCAAGGAACCTTGGTGTTGTAACAAATGTTTTTTGAAGGCGCATAATGAATCTTGGGCAGTAAGTAAACTGTATTTAAGATTATTAATCTAACCACGTAAAATAATGTAAAGGAATTTATAATGCTTTGATTAATTTATTTTATCGGAATTTCATCATGAACTGGTACATCGTGTAAAATACAACGAAAGACTTGCTGTAGAAGCAAACTACGCTCATTATTGCTTCTTTTATAAGAATTTTTTTTTATACCTAGAAGAAGCCTAAGTATTCATCGTATCGCTTACCTTTGATATAATTTTTTATATTGAATCACATTTTATAATATTTCAATGTCTGTAATAGTTATAAGCTTAAGTTTTAAACAACTCACTAATATTTTACGAAGAATGTTTTTGTTGTTGGATAATTTTCTTCTTATTAATAAAAAATGTTGAACAAAACTTTTATACTAGATTAATGTAGTAATATTATTAGTTTAATTCATATCGTTAAATGAAAAAGTACTCTGGACCTTTTATTAATACCATAAGCTTGGTGGTAACGCGTTTGAGATGAGCCAGATATTCTCTATCACACATTTTACAATTGTTTTGATAATTAATTTACATTGTAAAAACGATTATGTTCACTGGTGGGATACTCTCCATATGAGTTATAACTGATTATTTAACTAAAAAGTAAAAAAATAATTTTTAAACTAAGAAGATAAAGAAGTTATTGGAACTAATTCCAGAATAAAACATTTAACATTATGATTATAGCTGTATTGTACTTGACTAAATAATATATATATATCTACAAATGTCATTTCACCTTTCTCACTGCAACTCTTTCTTATTCATTAACCAATCACTATTATTAATAACGAAGTTCTGTGTGCGTACGCCGTCGTCGACTCACTTCTTTTGGATTACCAGCCAACATCTCATGAGATTCATTTAGGTTATAATTACCCATAAATTTTTTTTATTTATTTGTCAGTTTATATTTTATAGGTCACAAAATAGCTCACAGCCCTTCAAGTCGGATATAAATTATATAGGTTCAGTGTAGTCTCGTTTAGGTACAGCATAGCCAACTGTTAGGACCCTAGCGAGAAAGCACGTTGCATTACATTAAAATTTAAATTGAATTTAAGTTTAATTTTCTATTCGATTTTTAAAAATTGATTAGAAAAGTAAATTAGAATTAATAAAAAATAAAAGTGCAGTATTGAAATGTAGAATAATTTGTTTTTTTATGGTATTCATTTTAAAACATAATATTGAATTTAATGAATAAATAATTTAAAAAATTAACTTTTTTAGAGATTGATGAAAAAAGGGTATAATTAAGAAGAAGATGAGAATAATCAAAACGAGGTCTCTTCATCTCAGCCTTTTAAAATTATTACAGGAAGTACAATAAGATAACTACAGCTTTGTTCGTTTCATTCCATTTATTAATCTTTTTAGCAATAACTTTTTATAATAATAATTATTATCAGTTTTTATAATTATAATTTTAATAAAAACATTGATTGTCTCTAATATATGATATACATATAATATTAATTTTAAAATATGATCAATTTAAATTTTATTTAATTATTTATAATTTTAAATGTTTACATAATATACTTTTTTAATATATTATACAATTTATTTGAGTTTAATACAATTACTACTAAATGCATTACTAAGTAATGAATGTAGTATCTTCACCTCATTATTTGTGTTTTACTTCAAAGTTATGCACTGTGAATATATGATGCATTTTAGGAAATAAGTCAAAAATAACTAATTTTCACTCAATATATAATACAGATTTTTATTTTCCAATTTAGGATCATAATTAAAAAAGATTTATAATTTGAGATCTTAATATGTTTTGTTGCGACTAACGTCAAAAAAAAAAAAAACAACCAGCACAGGGGGGTCGGGCACAGTGATGCCATGGTATAGTTGGATCAAGTATAATGATATCTGACAGTGATTAAAATCACTATATTAAAAAACGCTTCGATGCAAATCTTTAGATAGTGTTTAATTTTTAAAAAATTGGTGTTTTATACCAAAAGCTACTTGATCTGCTGGTTCCTTATTAATATCTTGATGAAGATAAAGTATAACGAATGAAAAAAGGTTTATTAAAAAATATTATTTCTCATAAAAAAATTGTGTAGATCCATACACTTTTTCAATAAGTTATAGCGTTGTAAGTTAAATATAATATACAAAATAAAATCGAGAATTTTCAAACGAAAATAGCATTTGGTAGCCATTTTCGCCGTGAAGTCCAGAGGTCAAATTTTTTTTTTAAATTAAAGTATATTACATTAGCATTAATTTAAGATATATATAAAAGTGTCAGACCTTCCGGAACATTTTCAAAAGTTAAGTTGAAAAAGTTAATTTTTTGTGAAAAAGTTGTCATTTTAAATTCCTCACCCGTGGGCAGATAAAGGGTCAAATTTACAAAAAAAATATAACAAATGATAAGTAAAGACATCAAGCATCTATAAAAAAAAAAATATATATTGATATGTTCCTTTTTTGTAAAAGTTACGGCTGTTTTTAGTAAAAAAAATTGAAAAAACTTCGAAAATTAGCAATTTTTTAATTTGTAATTTTTTTGGAGGTTTCCCCCATTTACGGGGAACGAGGGAAGTTTTTTCAATTTTTCAGGGTAATGTCTTCGACTAGATACGATTTGTGATCTTTTGACGTACCGTTGAAAGAAATCTGTTCGTTGAGAGCTGAGAAAAAGTGGTAACAGACACAAAAAAAACACATCATAGTAAAACCAATACCTTCTCAGATTCGCATCGAAGCTAAAAGAAGTCGACACTGGGTTATTTCTCCAAGTGGCGTCAAGCCGTTCAATGAAAGAAAATAGTAATACTCAAGAATAATGGACGAACCACAAATAACAATAATACTGATTATTGAATAAATAATATTGAAAAAATGATTGGTCGACAGATGTCAGAAATATTCGACAGTGCGGTGGCGTTCAGTTTGAGGGACGAACGGCGAAACCAACGATTTAGTTGTCACGAAGGTGACTGACTGGACGTATTATTGCGGCGGGTATTCGACGCTAGGCATTTATTGGACTTTACACCACGACGCTAACGCGAGTGTGTAACGGTCCGGTTTACAGTGAGGCGGTGGCTGAGAAGGAGCTGACACGACCGCGGGGCGTCAAACGTGTGACAACGCCGTGGCCGTGTCAGTTTAGTTAATGAAATATTCAATATTTTAAATTGACAATGGTAATATAAATAAATTTATTCAAGTAACAATTTATTTATTTATTATAGTGTATGTTGTTTGGAGAACACTAAATAAGTAAAATTAAAACTATATCAAAAATATTAATCTCAAAAGCAACAAAAAATTACTGAAAAGTTGCGGATACGTATTTCGGAAATAATGTTACCATTATCATCGCTAAACACATACTGATACCCCGACTAGAAAAAACTTCCTTATACACCCTTAGTGACCGTTTTAACTAGTGACGTCATCAATAAGTAATATTATCACATATTGTCAGTTTACACAAGTTTAATAATGAATTTTTCAGTGGGCCAGAATCTCAATTAATTAAATTGTTTTTATTTTTTAAATATTTTATTGCCTCTCCAATATTAAGTTCTTTGTAATTATCTACGTTTGTAATTAGTTTTATGGTTTTAATGAAGTGATTATGTGTCAATAAATTTGTACATGGTATTTTATAAATGTCTCGTTTCCCTTTTACCTTATCTTTTGGGTTACCCAATAAATCTCATTAGTAACATCTAAGAGTAATAATTAAGGAGATTTATTATGTGAAGGTTGTTACGTAGAATAAACAAAAAGAAATATAGAGGTCAGATTTAAAGAGCAATTAAGAAACATTAAAAATCAAGAATTTGAGAAATCTCCAGTAGCTGAACATTTATTGACACATAATCACGCTAAAAATTTTATTTAAATCTGTAACTTTTAAAAATAGAATTATAAAAAATACCCAGCACAGTGAACTCGCGACACAGTGGGACGTGGCATAGTAAGGTCAAGTATAATGATATCTGATAGTGGTTAAAATCATTATCATAAAAAACGCTTCGATTCAAATCTGTAGATAGTGTTTAATTTTGAAATTGGTGGATTATTCCAAAAGCTACATGATCTCCTATATCTTTATTTATATCCTGATTACAATTTTTATGATTTATAAGTTCCAAGGCAACTAGTACTGGTGGTTCGCGAGTCGATGGCGGTCGTTTGGCCGAAAGGGCGAAGTGGCAGACTGCTAATACCATCAGGTCCAACTCCTCCGCCGCTTTGCTCGCGGAGATTTTCCAGTACGGTACCACAGGAGCTGACCATTAAGCAAGTAGTGAGCCCGTCTCGAATGCTTCGACGTCCGTACCCGGGCTGACCCCCCATCTCGCTCACCAATCACATATTTTGGGGTGCTATAATTGTCACTTTTTAGATTTTTATGACATCGCTGTTACAATCACGGAGTGTTTATTGTCAATTATCACCAACAATAGATATAATTTCTGTATTGCCAGTTAGTGTTTTATAAAATCACAACATTATATCTTATTACCATAGATAATAAAGGCTATATGCTTGTTAATATAGTCATAAAAAAACAATTAACTACTTGTATTTGTAATCCCTTGTGTATTATACATGTATATTAACTCAAAAAAATTTGAATCTTTAAATGTTTAAATCTAATAATAAACAATAAAAATTTGTTTATATATATAATATTGATGATACGCACGCATGTATGGGTACGATAACCAAAAATAAATTTATATAGGAATAGTGTTGCAAGCTTGTGGTGAGCGTGGTGTGGGTGGGGCGAATGCGTTACGACAGTCTAGTCTCAAGGATATAGACGACGGGATACGCGAGAATAATAACACGTGGAGTGTGGAAAGTTACAAACTTACAACAACTAACAAACATACGTGTGAAACTAATATAAGCGTGTTAATAAGTGAAATGTTAACTTTATCAACTGCTATTACCGTTAACAATTATGTCTAAAACACACTAATAACATATTTTTATAACATAATAACCAGAATAGTCGACCAGATACTTAAGATGTGAATATTATTATATTATGTATTTAGTTTATATTATGTATGCTGCGGAGTCCATGCGATGATTATTATCAATACAAATATAATAACATCGAATCAAATAACCAATCAATTTCTTAACGTACAATATTATCTACTATAGCGATAATATTTGACCCGCTCGGACTAATTGGACCTGTTGTAGTATCAGCAAAAACGATAATACGACAACTATGGCAATTGAAAACGGATTGGGACGACGAGCTGCCCGCACACATTAGTTGGGAATGGGAAGCGTATCGTAATGAACTAGCAGATATCGAAAAAATACAAATAGCGCGTCGAATAATCGGTTGTGATAACGTGTGCGACATGCAAATTCACGCTTTTGCGGACGCGTCTATGAGTGCATACGGATCGTGTATTTATCTAATGGCAACAGACGCGGACGGGTCGCGTATAGTTCGACTTATTTCGTCAAAATCGCGAGTAGCTCCGTTAAAAATTATTTTACTCTCGCGACTTGAACTGTGCGCCGCCGTATTGTCAGTGTGTCTGGTCAATAAGTTAATTCCAAAACTTAATTTTTGTATAAGTAAAATATAGTATTGGTCAGATTCACTAATCGTTCTTGCATGGATAAATTCACCATCCTCTCGACGGAAAACGTTTGTTTCTCACCACGTCGGAGAAATACATAACACTTATACGGTTGCGCAATGGAAGCACGTGCGGTCAAAGGATAATCCGGCAGATATCATATCCCGGGGATGCAGTCCAAACGCACTAATAGAAAATAAATCATGGTAGACAGGTCCAACGTGGCTAACTCATGATGAATCAAATTGGTCTAATAACAATTGTCAAGAAATTATAGTAGAAAAAGGTGATATAGAAAAAAAAAATTCGTAGTGACAATAAAAAACTGAAAATTTCGATATCACGGAAAGGTTTTCATCATTAACTAAATTACTCAACATAACACCGTATATTCTGAGATGGTGAAAAATTGTGAGAGATAAATGGTCGTTAAATTTAAAATGTAATTACACTATTTCTGACTAGACTAAAATTATTGTTAGTCGTGCAATCTCAATATTTTTCTGAAAAATTACAATGTTTACATAATGGAGAGTCAATAAAAAAGAAGAGTTAATTATTTTTTCTTAACTCTTAAGTTGAACTAGTATTGTATATTGAACTAGTAGGTGACTTAACAATAAATGCGTTTTTAAGTGCACTGAAATGAATGTGGAGTCGTCGGAGTATTGGAAAATTCATATATTTAGATATCACCACAAATATCGCAGGAAGCAACAATAAATAAACGAAATTTACAAAATTATTTACATATAAAAATCACCAAAAAGCTGTAAAAATTGCCATGCCTCTGTCAATGTAGAATGGTAATTCATTTCAGCCCGATCATCACACTTTAGCGATTTATGGGAGTTAACAGTAAAATCAGTAAAGGGACATTTAACTAAAACATTGGGTGAAACAGCACTTACCTATAAAGAGCTATACACCGTATTAGTTCGCATCGAAGCGTGTTTAAGCTCACGACCCTTAATGCCATTGTCTACAGATCCCTCAGATCTTAGTGTACGAAATCCAAGTCATTTTCTCATCGGTCGATCATTAAATGATATCCCACATCCAGACGTAATGAACATCACACCTGGACGATTAAAGCGATGGCAAAGAGTCACACAATTGGAACAACAAGTTTGGGAACATTGGCGAACTGAATACTTTTCAACATTGTAATCAAAAACTAAATGGCACAACTCAGCTGGTCTCACACCAGCTATTGGCGCACTTGTTTTATTAAAAGAATCCAATCTACCACCATTGGAATGGAGACTCGGACGCATTACGGAGTTGTTTCCAGGATAATATGATATAAACAGAGTAGCGACTGTTAGGACAAATCATGGTGTTTTCAAAAGAGCATGTCGATTATTATGCCCGCTCCCCATTGAAGATCAAGAAGAATGATTAGGGTAAACAAATATATATAAATATTTGTTTATAAATTTTATTAATGTTTATTAAAAAAAAAAAAAAAAATGTTTATATAAAAAATTTGATGTTCATTATTATTTATTTATTTATTTTTATATTTATATTTGATTATGTTTTGTATAATATAGTTTCAATTATTTTTTTTTGGATTTTACAAATGTAAAATAGTGTGTAAGCGCGAGTCATTATATAATATTGTATCTTTATCTTTGTTTATCTATCTGTCCGTCAATGTGTCTATTGTAGCATAGGTTTAAACAGTATACGTTATACCGCTGAACCATCAGCGACGCGCTCATAGTCACAATTGTATTTAAATCTTTTCATTTGAGTTTTAATTATACATAAAAATAAGGAACAAATATTTTGTAAAATTTATTCATTCTTGATTAAATGTAATTTTTATTACATTAATCTCAAAATTAAAAAATATCAAACAAATTATTCATAAGAGAGCATTTGATTTATTACCAGTAAGAATCCCGATTCAAAACAACTGAGTAGTAAAAAATTAAAACGTTTAATATACCAAAAAATTTTAAAATATTATTATGAAAACGTTTAATTGAACCATATTATTACACAAAAAAAATATTGTCATTTAAATACTTATAACATAAAAACAAAACCAAAATTTTTATTTCATAACTTTAATCGTCTAATATCTTTGAATATATTATTTAAAATGGGACTTTCAGTAATCAAATACGTGTAGTAAGCAGCAGTACAATATTTTACGAAAGGTTTTTTGCATTTAGGTCCATATATGTACTGCTTTAGAGTACTAACAAAATATTTTGGTGTAGTATTACGAAAAACAACTCCTTCTAATAGTTGATAAGTGAATGATTTTAAATTTGGATCATTATTTCGTGAATTTGGGTTTCTGTTATAAAATCCTAAGTGAAATAAAATTGTCAGTTAATTTATTTATTATATATAGACAGTGAATAAAAATTAATTACCCCATAAAAGATCATCCATAGAAATATTCAAACATTTATATTTTTCTAAGCAATTATGCAGAATACGAAATGCTGTACTAAATCTCAAAATTGTCAAAACTTCCATATGGTCATTGCTTGTAAACTAAAAATGTTTTTTTTTTGTAATTAAAATGATATTAAAGTAGCAGTGTATTGTAAATATTCATATTATAATTTAATGAATGTGTGATATGGCAGGAAAGCCTTTATATTAAAAATTAACGTATTAAATTTGTACAGCCACTAGATTAAAAAATATACTTAACTTTAAACAATAAAACTTTATTTTTACTTATAAAATGTACAAAAGTTTCTTTATTTTAAAAACTTTTTGTTTGCGAGACCAAATTAAAGTAAGATTCATTAAAGTTATCATCATTTTATATCATAATTTAGAAGAAAAAATTGATAGTGTTGAAAATTATAATGAAAATGAGTATCTTGTCAATTATAAAAAATTGAAGTGAATATAAATTAAACTGAAGTGTATTCATTTTTAACTAATATAATATAGTGCCGTAAAATATCATGAAAGAATATAATACATTTACATTCTTGTCACTTGGTGAGAAATTGACTTTTTGAATGTAATTCTTTTCTTATTGAATTATTGAAATAATAATAAAGAAACTGAGAGATTTTTATTTTATTTGATTTTGTAGTTATATACCTTGGGTTGTTCTACTGCAAACAAATTCCTGTGGAAAAAAGCACAACACCTTTTAAGGCGACGTGTATTATGTGATGCATCTAATCCTAAGAGTTCTAATAATCTGTCACTCGTTTTATTTAGTTCTATTTTGCCTAAAACGATTTCATCCTTTAGCTCAATTAATTGTTGATTAATGTTATCTGAAAATCATCATAAATTAGTATTCATAAATTAATTATACATCTGATTAATTCATTAAAAAATTAATAGTATTTAAAGTATACTAGTTGCAACTTTAAAACACAAATAGTTGCATAAAATTATGTAATAATCCAAATTATATTAGAATAATTAATAAAAAATAATAAATCAAAAACCTAAATAATGGTGGGAATGATTAATTTCATTATTACTGTGAACTTTATGTACTGCTGAAAAATCATAGAAATGGATTGCCAACTCAGGAAACAAAATGCTGTTTGTCCCTAACAGGGAGTAAGGATCGAGGGTACTTTGAACAGTATCTCCCACACGTTGCTTAAAGTTCTTTGTAAAATGTTTGCCAATTGTATGTTCTTAACATTTTTTTAAGTTTATGTTTGCAGTAGTAATAATTACTTGACCTGTAATATTACTATTTTGAAACGATCGATACACTAGTTATTATTTATAATTAATATAGGGGAAATTAAAATTGATTTACCTTTCTGTCGTTTTTATTTAAATAATAAAGATAAGTCAGGAGCAATAACAATTTATAATAATAATAATCGTTCACAGAAATAAGCAAATGAAACGAAGCATAAGCAGTCAAGTTTATTTTTATTCACTTTTTTGAAGATTTATTTTAAAGTAATATGTATGGATATTACAAAAAATACTATTTGTAATATCCACATTTAATGTAATTCTAAATAAATAGAGTAATTTTAAATGTTATAAATGTTTTTAAACAGCTAACTTTATTGAAACATTGAATATTAAATTCTATAATAAAACCATGTTAATTTTCATAAATCAATAATTTAAAATTTAATAATAATAATTTAAGAATTAATTTTTATTCGTGATTATAATTAACAACACGGCTTGTCCTAAAAATTGTACCAGAAATTCGTGTGAAAAAGAGGAACGTTATGGGATTAGTACTCGCGACCAAAGTCATCGTAAAGTCTTATCACTAGGACACCCACCATACGCTTATGATTCAGAACATGACAAATTTTCTTATTGGTTGATAACGTGATGTGCAGCTGAGAAAAACACGGTTCTGTATTACTAAGCGATTATTAATATAATTCTGGTGTTCTATCTTCATTTTTTAACATATTATAGAATAATTCACACACTACATACCTTTCAGTAAGTTATAATTTTGCTAAGGTTATTAGCACTGTTACGAAACAAAATTGAAATTAATTTAAGGATCATTTGTAGTACTTTTTTACATAAAAATTTTTTAACTTTTGATATTATTAATAATAAAAAAAAATTAGCTTGATTTACATATTTAGTAATCAAAGTCTTTCAAATCATTTTTTTTTTATTATTGTTATTTATATACACAATCTGTACCAAAAAGGAACAATAAGAGTATTGGTTAAATTAAAATAACAAATGAAAATAAACTCGACAAAAGAAGCCACCCATTGATGAAACTTTTAAATGAATATATTTACATATGTAATTAGTATATATATATATATATATATATATATCTTATACACACATATAAATGCAAATAGGTTTTTGTCTTTAATTAAAAAAAGAGATCTCTACACCATTAGCGTTTTAATTGTCTCGGAGGATTATCAGGAATAATTTTTGACGAAAAACCTTTTACCAGGGGATTTGAGTGAGAGGTTCGTCGTGAGTGGAATATTTTATAATAAGTGACTGCTTTTTCTTTTACAGTTTTAATTTTCAGTATGGAATGTGAGGTTGGAAACGTATGGAGGGGAGTTAGTTAGTTTTCTAAGGATAATATTTTGAAAAGTTTGTGTGTGATTTAAGTTGGTTTTTTTGGCATTACCCCATAATTGGATGCCATAGGTCTAAATAGGTTTAATTAGGGATTTGTACATTAATAGTTTAGTTTCTAAATTTGTATATTTATTATTGTTTATTAAAGTTTTAAGCACACAAAGTCTGAGTTTTAAATGTAGTCTTTTTTCACGAGTGTGATGGACCCATGTAAGACGGCGGTCTAGGGTTAAACCAAGATATTTTATTAATGAAGATGAGGGAATTTGAGTGCCATAAAGAGTAATGCTTGGACATTGTTCAGGCCTGAAAGTAAAGATTATATGAGTTGATTTAGCCTGACTGACCTTAAAACTCCAATTCTTATACCAGTCTTTCATTAATAAAAAGTGGTTTCGTAAATTATACAAAGCAATAATAGGATCTATATTTGTTGATATGATTAATTTATCATCTGAATAATCTGTCACAGAGGTGTTAGGCGTAGTTGGTTGGCCTAAATCAAAAATGTTGTACAGTATAGGAAAAAGGATACCTCCTTGTGGTACGCCGGCACTTATATTTGCTATATCGGAATAAGTGGATTTATAATGAACTTGAAAATGCCGATCAGTAAGATATGATTTTAGAAGTAAGTAATAAGTAGGAGGTAAACATTTTTTTAAATTGTATAACAATCCTTCATACCATACACAATCAAAGGCCTGTGATATATCCAGAAAAGCCCATGTACAGAATAGTTTTTTTCCAGTGCAAAAGAAACTGAATCGACTAGCTTGAAGTTCATTTATGCGATTTTTTAAACCATTTATATTAAACACTAAAACAAGAAGGGATTTGTTTGTAAAAGTGTTAGTCATTTTTTTTACCTAACAAGGACGAAATAAATTTAGTCAATAGGGATATTAGAGGATTTATGAGAGATTTAAAATCATCTAGAAAAAGAAACAGGGTAGCTAATATGACCATCATGTGACTTAAATTTATTTTTATCTGACAAAAAAATGTATTTGAAGAATGTTTTTTGCGACGTTGGATTCCTTTGTAGATTAATTAACCTTTGTAGTTGGCTGGATGTTTTCCTTGACCAAGTGCGCATTTGGGCGTGGTATCACGAGAATTTGTGCAGACAGATGCTTGTTGGAAACCACCGCAGCAAACACAGCGAGATGAATAATTACAATAAGATTTAGTGTGGACGTATTAAATTTTTAGTCGATCAGCAGATGACTTAAAAATAAAGTTTTCAACTTCACTTAATAAGACTAGTGCATAGTTCAGGAAAATCTTTCACAACTTTAATAAAAATTGGAGGTTTGGTATTAGGTTCTGTACTATTTTGTTTTGTAATATTTGAAAAAGAGTCAGTGCATTGTACATCATCATGATTATCATTTGTTCTAAGAAATTCAAATCTATTTGAAGATGAGAATAATTTTTTTTTAATTGGTTGAGTTTGAGTTTTAGGTGAGTATGGCTCTGAGTTAGAAGAGCTAGAAAGATTTCTTTTATTACGCTGTATAGTTTAGCCATCATCTGATCTATAGTTTTCGATGATATTCGATTGAGACGGAGAATTTTGTATATATTTATTGATAATTTTGATCGCTGTAATCGGTCTGCCAATGTTATTGTTGTTACTGTCATTAATTTTTATCTAAGCTACGATATGGAATGTGAGTGGTGGTGTACTATTGTAACACTTATCAAGGGCACCTGCAGCGACAGCAGTGATGATTCAAAGTGTTAGCTTAGATTGCCGATAGCAAATAGGCACGAAAAAAAATTTATATTACACGAATTGTTACACTAAGAATAAAATTGCTAATAACCACAAACGCTTATTTACTGCATTACCGAGCACTGTTATACAGGTAATTAATTAAATTAATAATTAACTGAGAGAGAAAACAAAACAAAAAAAAAGAAAATCATCGGGAGCGTAAGAACACGTGCGTACCAAATTATCACTATCGCAGAATTGCTTCAAATCATTTTAAATATAAAAAGTATCCTACAAGGTTTTGAAATCTTTAATAATTTTTGATCTTCAAATGTTTTGTATTATTTTTATAATAATTTTAACTGAATTGGACTTCGATAAAAACGCAATATTAATAATATTGCGTTTTAATATTGTAACGATATTTACAATCATTATAATACATAATGTAGATATGTAGTACTGGTACTCCACTCCAACTGTATATTTAATCTGTTAAAATATTTTTAAATGATAATGATATACTAAAAAAATTAATTAAAATTTTATTTTTGTTTTAGAGACAAATAATAAAAACACATTATTTTAATTCAGATCAAAATTTTAAAATAAATAAAACCCAGCACAGGGGGGCCGCGGCACAGTGGTGACGTAGCATAGTTGGATCAAGTATAATGATATCTGACTGTGATTAAAATCACTATAAAAAAAACGCTTCGATGCAAATCTTTAGATAGTGTTTAATTTTAAAAAAATTGGTGGATTATTTTGAAAACTACATGATCAACTAGTTCCTTATTAATATTCTGATTAAGATAAAGTATGTCGAATGAAAAAGGGATTATTAAAAAATATTATTTTTCATAAAACAATTGTGTTGATCCATACACTTTTCAAAAAGTTATAGCATTATAAAGTTAAAATTGTAAAAAATAATATCGAGAATTTTCACACAAAGTAGCATTTGGTAGCCATTTTCACCATTAAAAAAAATAACTTCCGAAATTTTTTTTTTTTCATAATAAAGTACATTACATTAGCTTTAATTTAAGATATATATAAAAGTGTCAGACTTTCAAAAGTTAAGTTGAAAAAGTTAATTTTTTTATTTTTAATTAATTTTAAACAGTATATATTTTGAATCAAAAGTCTTTAAATGTGTAAAATCTGGTCGAACACTGTATAATAAATTTAAGGTTACTTAATCATCTTACTTTTGTTTGTTTTTAGTGCATTTATTTTACATTTATCAACACAATTATGAAAATCGAGTTGTGCCATTTCTACATTTTTCGACGTTAATGCATTCAAAACTTCATTAAATGTGGTATCGGCTGATGTTGAAAATATTAGTCCCTATTAAAAAAAACAGTACAGGTTGATTGATGCATGTTAAAACCATATTGATTAATATTTGAAAGAGGTCATCATCAATATCATAAAACTATTAAATTCGCGTATTTTTCAAGTGAGTTTTTTATTTGAGTGATTTATTTTTTCTGCAGTTGTGCCACCAAAGTACGTTGTTACTGCTTAATAAAAAATCTTACACAATATATTTTATTGAAGTAATTTTAAATTTGCCAATTTTCTTAAATCATTAAAAATTCAGATTTATAAAAAAAATATACCAAATGATAGATAAGACTTCATGCATCCATAAAAACATTTATATTGAAATACACATTTTTCAAAAATTCTTAGCATTATAAAGTTAAAAATATAAAAAAGAATTTTTTTATTAACTTTGATGTCTGTTTTCACCCTAAAACAAAATAAAGTCCGAAATTTTTTTTTTAATATTAAATTATATTAAATATGCTTTAATTTATAATATATATAAATGTGTCAGTATTTCCGAAACACTTTCAAAAATTAAGTTGAAAAAGTTCTACTTTCTATATGCATTTTAGCTTCGATGCGAAGCTGAGAAGGTATTAGTTTTACTAAGATGTGTTTTTTTTTTTNTATATATATCTTAAATTAAAGCTAATGTAATAATCTTTGTTATGCAAAAAAAAAATTTTGAATTTATTTTGTCTTCATGGTGAAAATGGCTACCAAATGCTATTTTTTTGTGAAAATTCTTGATTTTGTATTTTACATTTTTAACTTTATTATTCTATAACTTTTTGAAAAATGTATGGATCAGTACAATTTTTTCATGAGAAGTATAATTTATATACATCTTTCATTTGACATACTTTTTTTTTAAATCCGACCATTTCCCTATATACGAGGGGGGTTCAAATCTAAAAAATGCATGTAGAAAGTAGAACTTTTTCAACTTAAATTTTGAAAGTGTTCCGGAAAGTCTGACACTTTTATATATATCTTAAATTAAAGCTAATGTAATATACTTTATTATGCAAAAAAAAAATTTCGGACTTTATTTTATCTTCATGGTGAAAACAGACATCAAAGTTTATAAAAAAAATACGATTTTTGTAAAAAAATTCATTTTTATATTTTTAACTTTATAATGCTATAACTTTTTGAAAGATGTATGAATCAATATAAATTTTTTTTTATAGATGCATGATGTCTTTACCTATCATTTGGTATATATTTTTTATATATCTGACCCTTTACCTGCCCACAGGGGGGATTTCAAATGACCACTTTTTCACAAAAAATTTCCTTTTTTAACTTATATTTTGAAAGTGTTCCGGAAAGTCTGACACTTTTATCTATATATTAAATTAAAGCTAATGTAATTTACTTTATTATGCGAAAAAAAAATTTCGGACTTTATTTTATCTTCACGGTGAAAATGGCTACCGAATGCTATTATTGTGTGAAAATTCTCGATTTTATTTTTTACATTTTTAACTTTATAATGCTATGACATATTGAAAAGTGTATGGATCAACATTATTTTTTTATGAGAAATAATATTTTTTAATAATCCCTTTTTCATTCTACATACTTTATCTTAATTAGGATATTAATAATGAACTAGCAGATCATGTAGCTTTTGGAATAGTCCACCAATTTTTTAAAATTAAACAGTATCTAAAGATTTGCATCGAAGCGTTTTTTTTTTATAGTGATTTTAATCACTGTCAGATATCATTATACTTGATCCATCTATACCACGTCACCACTGTGCCGCGACCCCCCTGTGCTGGGTTTTTATGTTTTGAACCCTCCCTGTATTAAGAAAATAGTCTGATTTAAAAAAAAAGTATGTCGAATTAAAGATGAATATAAATATTATTTTTCAAAAAGTTATGGCAGTTTTAAGTAAAAAAATTTTTTAATTTTTTTGGAGATTTCCGCCATTTACGGGGAACGAGAGAAATTTTTTCGAGTTTTGAGGGTAATGTCTTCGACTAGATACAATTTGTGATCTTTTGACGTATCATTGAAAGAAATCGGTTCAGTGAGAGCTGAGAAAAACAAGGGTAACAGACACAAAATACCTTTTTTTTCAATTAAGTAGATAGTTTAAGAGCTTTCCAAATAAATAAGTTTGAATTCAAAATACTTAGAGTTTATAAATAGTTAAATTACTGTGAATTTAGCAGATTCGTAGCGAAGAGATTTTTATGATAGTGATATTACTTATGTTTAGAAAATATCTATCAAAACTAGTCCCTACAGTTTCCTCACTTTGCCACTGCCTTATGTATTGGTTTTTTTACTTACAATACACAGAATTATTTGAAATTGCAAATACATCATTTTTTCCCAAGTGATAGATCTAAAAAAATTATGTTTTGATTTTATTAATTTACAATACTAATGTTTTATTGGAAATAGTATATAAAAAAAATGTTAAGACACCACGACAATTTTTTTTGATATGAAAACATTTTATAGTCGTCTAGATATTTCCGGTAGTTAAGTGAAAACTTTAGTGTGTTATTTTTGTTACATAACTCTCCAAGCCCTTTTTTTACACCATCGGCATTATTATAGGCCGTAACGTCGTCACGGCTGACTTACGAATACTCTGAAGATACTTGTTAAGGTGACCATTGCCTAACATCACTTTTGGGAAACTGTAAGTCATCTCGTTATGTGTCCAGTCCACCCAGTTGTCTAAACAGCCAAGTCCGTTTAAATTTAAATTAAATTAAATTTTATTTTATTCGTAAAAAAATGTTGTATAAAATATGCGAAATAGTGAAAAATGTTTAAGGCTTCGTGAAAAAATCTGCCTCGAATATTACAAAACTCCCTTCGCCGTTGAAAAAAATAAACTCGATTCAAGTAAAATTGATTTTACAGTTTATGTTTAAAGTTATGTGAATGTCAGTCTCCCTATACGACAAAGAAACTTCATATTCACTACTAATTACTATGTACTAAAATCAGTGGTGAGGAAGCGACTTTAAAAATAATACCACTTGTCATAGTGAGAGGTGATGACGTGGTCTACGCAACGGATTGTGGAGTCACCACCCTCATGGCTCCCCTTGCATAAGGAAAGTTGGGAGGCCAACCACTTAGGCGAGGGTCTTGATCATAAAAAAACAACAACCGGAACATAAGTAGATTTATAAAAAAAAATTAAAAAGAAAATAAACCAAATAATATTAAATGAAATCACATACACTATGACGAAATAAAGTGGATCACTGAATAAAAATTATATATATATATATATATATATACTAAAATATTAAGTGTTGTTGCAGACTACAATATGCTGATACGTGGTAAATAAAACAAAATATGTGTTGATTGATGTCACCAGTGGTGGACATACTTTAGTATGTCAAAGAGCACTACCTTAAAACTAGGGAGAATTATTAAAGGTAAAAAAAATAAAATACATGTGAATATTGAAGATATTCACGCAATAAAAAGATTTTTGTTGATTAAGAAAATTAAGGGAACTTTATTAAATTATTACAGTTAAGTTAATAGTAGTGTCGTAATATAATCGTCACTATTATTTTTATACGAGACAACACTAAAATACCCTGTTCATGTACTCAACAATGTTATC